>NC_092714.1:128989058-129361985 GCF_047496885.1 Scyliorhinus torazame
CCGGACCAGGGAAGGAGGGAATGATGTGTTTCTTGGATCAGCTGGAATTCCCCAAGGTGGAGGAAGGCAGGAGAGGGCGGGACTGGGAGCACAGATTGGGATGGAGGAGGTGGTAAAAAGGGATTGGGAGCATGCAGACGGGGAAGGCCCCGGGACCGGACGGATTCCCGGTGGAATTTATAGGAATTATGGACTTACTGGCCCCGCTTTTGACGAGAACCTTTAATGAGGCTAGGGAAAGGGGGCAGCTGCCCCCGACTATGTCGGAGGCAACTATATCACTCCTTTTGAAGAAGGAAAAAGACCCGCTGCAGTGTGGGTCCTACAGGCCCATTTCCCTTTTAAATGTAGATGCTAAGCTCCTGGCCAAGGGTGATGGCGACGAGGATAGAGGAATGTGTTCCGGGGTGGTTCCACGAGGATCAAACTGGTTCGTTAAGGGGAGACAGCTGAACACGAACATACGGAGTTTCTAGGGGGTAATGATGATGCCCCCACCAGAGGAGGGAGCGAGATAGTGGTGGCGATGGACGCCGAGAAAGCATTCGACAGAGTGGAGTGTTGATTATCTGTGGGAGGTGCTGAGGAGATTTGGTTTTGGAGAAGGGTATATTGGATGGGTACAGCTGCTGTATAGGGCCCCAGTGGCGAGCGTGCCACAAACAGGACAGAGTGGTCTGATTACTTCAGTCTCATAAGTGGACGAGGCAGGGGTGTCCCCTGTCTCCGTTACTGTTTGCACTGGCGATTGAGCCCCTGGCCATAGCACTGAGGGGCTCCAGGAAGTGGAGGGGAGTGCTCAGGGGAGGAGAAGAACACCGGTATCCTTGTATGCAGATGATTTGTTGCTGTATGTTGCGGACCCAGTGGAGGGATGCCTGAGATAATGCAGACACTCAGGAGTTTGGGGAATTTTCGGGTTACAAATTGATATGGTAAGAGTGAGTTGTTTGTGGTGCATCCGGGGGAGCAGAGCAGGGGAATAGATGATTACCGCTGAGGAAGGTAACAAGAGATTTCCGGTAACGTAGGGATTCAGATAGCCAGGCGTTGGGGAACCTTACACCGGCTTAATTTAACAAGATTAGTGGAACAGATGGAGGAGGATTTTAAGAGATGGGACATGTGGCCCTGTCACTGGTGGGTAGGGTGCAGGCAGTCAAAATGGTAGTTCCTCCCGAGATTCCTCTTTGTGTTTCAGTGCCTTCCGGTGATGGTCACAAAGGCTTTTTCAAGAGAATGAGAAAAGTGTCATGAGTTTTGTGTGGGCCGGGAAGACCCGAGAATGATGAGGGGGTTCTTGCAGCGTAGCAGGGATAGGGGGGGGGGGCTGGCACACTGAGCCAAAGTGAATACTACTGGACCGCCAATATCTCAATGGTGTGTAAGTGGTGGGAGAAGGGGAGGGAGCAGCGTGGAAGAGATTGGAGACGGCGTCCTGCCAAGGGAACCAGCCTACAAGCAATGGTGACGGCGCCGTTGCCGTTCTCCCCGAAGAAATACACCACAAGTCCAGTGGTGGTGGCAACACTAAAAATTTGGGGCAGTGGAGACGACATAGGGGAAGGACGGGAGCCTCGGTGCAGTCCCCGATAAGAAATAACCATAGGTTTGTCCCGGGGAGAATGGATAGGGGATTTGGAGCATGGCAGAGATCTGTGGTTGTGCAACTGAGAGATCTGTTCGTAGACGGGACGTTCGCGAGTCTGGGAGCGCTGACGGAAAAATATGGGTTGCCCCAAGGGAATGCATTTCGGTACATGCAACTGAGGGCTTTTGCGAGGCAACAGGTGAGGGAATTCCCGCAGCTCCCGCCACAGGAGGTTCAAGATTGAGTGATCTCAGGGACATGGGTGGGGGATGGTAGGGTGTCAGATATATACAGGGAAATGAGGGACGATGGAGAGATCATGGTGGATGAGCTGAGGGGGAAAATGGGAAGAGGGAGCTGGGGGAAGAGATTGAAGAGGGGCTGTGGGCAGATGCCCTACGTAGGGTAAACTCTTCGTCCTCGGTGCGCCAGGCTAAGCCTGATATCAATTCAAGGTTTTGCACAGGGCGCATATGACCGGAGCAAGGCTCAGTAAATTTTTCGGGGTAGAGGATAGGTGTGGAAGATGCTCGAGAAGCCCAGCAAACCACACCCACATGTTTTGGTCATGTCCGGCACTGCAGGGGTTCTGGGTGGGGGTGGCAAAGGTGCTTCGAGAGTGGTGGGGGTCCGGGTCGAGCCAGGCTGGGGGTTGGCTATATTTGGGGTTGCAGAAGAGCCGGGAGTGCAGGAGGCGAAAGAGGCTGATGTTTTGGCCTTTGCGTCCCTAGTAGCCCGGCGAAGGATATTGCTTATGTGGAAGGAAGCCAAACCCCCAGGCAGTGGGAGACTGGATAATGACATGGCAGGGTTTATAAAACTAGAACGGATAAAGTTTGCACTAAGGGGTTCGGCTCAAGGGTTCACCAGGCGGTGGCAACCGTTCATTGACTACCTCGCAGAACGATAAAGGAATTGGGAAGGGTAGCAGGCAGCAACCCAGGAGGGAGGGCACCGGGCGGGTCCTCAGGGATGTTTGTGTATAGATATTTGTACTAGGTTATGTATATTGGATTGCTCGATTTTATTTTTGAGAGTTATTATTTTTGATCTGGCAGTTGCCATTTAGTTTACATATTATTTATTTATTTGTTAAAATGGCCACTGTTATTTATACTGTTTTGTCAAAAAAAAAGGAAAACCTTTGTATTGTTTTGTTTGGCCAAAAATTTTTGATAAAATATATTTTTAAAAAAAGAATGAACTAAAAAGGAAAATTTCCAAAGTTGGATTAATTAAGGGTTTGAAAATGCCTCCTCCAAAGTCCAGAATATTTTAAGAAAGGGGAATATGGTAGCTTACCTTGAATATCAGAAAACACCAAACCAATTCTTATTTAAAAAAAATCTTTTTATTGGCATTTCTCATTTATAAACAGTTGTATATATACACATCACATTTTTCTCGCCTGCACTAATTTCCTTTATTTTGTTTTAAAAAAAAAAACATTTTTATTCTCCATTTTCACATTTTCCTTCTAAATTTACACCCCACCCCACAAACAGTAAACGGTAACAAATACAAAATCAATCCCTTAACAATACCAACAAGCCCATCCTCCCACCACCCCAAACGGCCCACCTGTCAATATATGCATCCAATAAAACAAACCCTCCCACGGTGGAAACAAAAAAACACAAGAGAAAAAAGAAAAAGGAGTCCGGGACCGCCCATAGTCATCATTAACCTCTAGTCCACTCCCCCTTGCCCCCCTACACTCAACACCATCCACCTCTGAAAGAGTACCGTACATGGTACCCAAGAGTTGTCCCCCCCCAAACTTTCCACCCCGGCTATTATCACTCGGACCCTGTTCTGCCAGGCTCCCGATGGCCACAGCCCCTCCCCCCATCCACTCTCGTTCACTGGCCGGCTTAAACGGCCAGCGTGGAGGCCCCCCAGCCCCGGGTCCCTTTCCTGGCCCTAGGAAAGCCCAGAAATCCCCCTTTAAGCACACAAACCCCTCATATCCACCTACACCCCAAAGAGCCCTAATTTCGAGTGAAAGTCCCATCACTTCCCTTGTCCAAATATATACAACATTAGCTCCTTTAGCCCATACACCCGCACACTGTGAAACAAAAAAAAAGAAAATACAGTCAGTCATGAGGTCACATCGGCACATGGCCATTTCTCAATTCTGCCACCTTCCTTCTGCCTTCGTAAACTCCTTTCGCTGCTTCCGCCGTTCCAAACTAAAAGTCCCTGAGCTTGTAAGTCACCCTCAGCTTCGCTGGATATACAATGCCACACTGCACCTTGCTAATGTACAGTGCCCTCTTCACCGGTTGAAGGCAGCCCGCCTCCTCGCCAGCTCCACCGTAAAGTCCTGGTATACACGTATACCCAGCTCCAGCCCACTGCACCACCCGCTTCTGCTTGGCCCAGTTCAGGACCTTCTCCTTCACATTGTACTAACGGAAGCAGAGTCACTACCCTTGGCGGCTCACTTGCCATTGTACAGGCCTCCACGACCGATGAGCCCGATCCAGTTCATATCGGGAGAGATCCTCCCCCTCCCCCAATAGTTCTCGCCAGCATCACGGCAAAATACTCAGTCGGCTTCGGTCCTTCAACACCTTCGGGCAGCCCCACAATCTTCAAATTCTGTCGCCTGGATCGGTTTTCCAGGTCTTCCATTTTTCCTTGCAGATCCTTGCTAATGTCCATCACCTTCCGCATCTCCTTCCCCATTGAGGCAAGTTGATCTCGGTGCTGCAATAACGTCTCCTCCACTTCCTTCAGCGCCTCCCCATGCTCTCGCACCTCCGCCACTGCGCTCGCCACCGCCGTCATCACCGGGGAAATCGCCTCCTCCACCAACGCACTCAAAACCCCTCTCATCTCCTTCCTCATTGTCTCCATGTATCTTGTAAACTGCCTTTTCGAATTCCCGCAGCCATCACCTTAGTTATTTCTTCAGCCTTAAGCAATGCGGCCTCCCCTGGTGCTCCAGCCTCCATTTTCCTCGGTGACCCCACGGTGACCTTTCCACTCCCCGACGGACCTTCAGCTGTTTTCTTTACGGACGATTTTTTGCTTACCCTCGACATTTTTTTTCACTGTGCCTTCACTGTTTCTTCCTGCTTTTGCCGCCTCCGTGGACCCTGGGACCAGGACCGGGCTTAAGCCCCGAAAATGCAGTTCCCGAACGGGAGCCCTCCATTGTGCGGCCGCCTCCCACCCGCCATCACCTGAAGTCGCTAATTTCCTTATTATACAGAGGTTTAGTTTGTCCATCGTTTAACTGACCCTATGTGCTTTTCAATGCCCTCTGGATCGGTCTATGGTTCCTCCCCCACCCACCCACCCACCCCGGCCGGCTTTGGCTGTGGTTTTCTTTTTAATTTCCGGACAGAGTGGAATCATCTCTCGTGGTTTCCCTACCTTCCTCCTCCTCCCCTCCCCCCCCCCCCCCCTCCTCCTCCCTCCTCCTCTTCCCCCCCCCCCCTCCTCCTCCTCCTCCTCTTCCCCCCCCCCTCCTCCCCTCCTCCTCCTCCTCTTCCCCCCCCCCTCCTCCTCCTCTTCCCCCCCCCCCTCCTCCTCCTCTTCCCCCCCCCCCCTCCTCCTCCTCTTCCCCCCCCCCCTCCCCTCCTCCTCCTCTCTTCCCCCCCCCCTCCCTCCTCCTCCTCTTTCCCCCCCCCTCCTCCCCCTCCTCTTTCCCCCCCCCCTCCTCCCCCCCCCTCCTCCTCTCTCCCCTCCCCCCCCCTCCTCCTCTCTCTCCTCCCCCCCCCCTCCCCCCCCCCCCCCCCCCGGGCTGCGCAGTCTTTTGGTAACTCATCTATCTTGGTGTTTTAATAATTAAAAAAAAACAATTCTTATTAGGTTACTCCTCGTTGTTGGGCCTCGAACAGGTTTTGGAACAGACCGACAAACTGCCCCCAAGTATCCAGGAAGCCTTCCTCTGACCCCTCGGAGGCGTACTTAATTTTCTCCAGGTGGAGAAATTCCAAAAGGTCAGGCGAGCCAGTCCTGCAACTGTGGGTGGCGCTGCCGATCGCCAGCTGAGCAGGATTCTCCGCCGTGCAATTAGGGAAGCGAAAGCAAGGGCGTTGGCCCCCTTCCCCATGTGTAACTCTGACTGCTCCGATACCCCCGAAGATTGCCACTATTGGCATGGCTTCTCCCTCACCCCCACAACCTTGGACATTGCCTCGGAGAAGGCTGTCCAGAACCCAGCAAGCTTGGGGCAAGCCTAAAACATGTGGGTGTGGCTGGCCGGGCCCCTCTGGCATCGCTCACATTTGTCCTCCACCTCCGGGAAGAACCTGCTCATTCGGGTTCTGGTCAGGTGCGCTCTGTGCACCCCTGTGAGCTGCATTAGGCTTTGCCTTGCACAGGAGGAGGTGGAGCTCACCTCGCTCAGTGCTTCGCTCCAGAGTCCCCATCCTACCTCTGTCCCCAGTTCGTTCTCCCATTTTTGTCTGGTCCCGTCCACTGGAGTCCGGGCTCTGTCCAGTAGCTGTCCGTATATTTTCCACATAGCCCCCCTTCTCGTTGCTTGTGCCTATCAGTTCCTCTCCGTAGTGTGCTTTCTGGGGCCCCAGGGTACCCCACTGTCTCCTTGCGGAGGAACTGTTTTACTTGGTGTCTCATTTCCTGTCCTTTTGCTAGCCTGCACTTCCTCGTCAGTTCGTCTAGTGTCGCCAGTCTGTGCCCTACGTAGAAGTCCCCGACCGTGAATGTACCCCCGTCCCACCTCCATCTTTTGAAGGTGGTATCTAGCATGGCTGGGGGGAATCTGTGATTGCCGTAGATGGGGCCATTTTAGTTATCCCGAAGTGTTGTCTGAGCTGGGTCCATGTTCTCAGCGTGGCCGCTACCACTGGGCTTGTTGTGTATCTTGTTGAGGGGGGATGGGAGTGTTGCTGTAGCCAGGACCCGGAGGGTCGTTTCCTTTACAGGATGCCTCCTCCATTTGCACCATACTGTGTCAGGTTCTTGTACCCATCCGCTCACTCATTCTGCCGTTGCTGCCCAGAGATAGTATTGTAGGTTTGGTAAGGCCAGGCCCCCCTTTGATTTTCCTTCTTTGCAGTGTACGTTTTGGAATTCTCGGGTTCTTACACCCCCCCCCCCCCTCGCAACGGTCTTGGCCAAAAGGCTGGAGGGCTGTGTACCAGAGATGGTCGCAGAGGACCAAACGGCTTTGTCAAGGGTAGGCAGCTCACAGCGAACATCAGGTGGCTGCTGAACGTAATAATGACCCCCTCTGGAGAGAGAACACCAGAGGTGATCATCTCCCTGGACGCAGAAAAGGCCTTCAACAGAGTCGAATGGAAATACCTCCTCGAGGTACTGGAACGGCTTGGGCTAGGAGCGAGGTTCACCGCCTGGGTGAGGCTCTTGTACGACGCTCCCAAGCGAGCGTCCAAACTAACACCAGCTCTAAATACTTCCAGCTGCAGAGAGGAACAAGACAGGCTGCCCCCTGTCCCCACTCTTGTTCGCGCTAGCCATCGAACCCCTGGCGATAGCCCTGTGGGACGCAAAAAGCTGGAAGGGAATCCGGAGAGGAGACCGAGAGTACAGAGTTTTCACTCTATGCAGATGACCTTTGCTGCGGCCGCTCCATTCGCGATCGCCACTGGAAGCCCTTCAAACCAATTCTGCACATGCCCTTAGAATTAGAGAATCTACAGTGCAGAGGAGGCCATTTGGCCCATCGGTTCTGCACCGGCTCTTAGAAAGAGCACCCTACTCAAGTCCACACCTCCACCCTATCCCCGTAACCCAATAACCCCACCTAACCATTTTGGACATTAAGGGCATTTAGAATGACCAATCCACCTAACCTGCACATCTTTAGACTGTGGGAAGAAACTGGAGCACCCGGAGGAAACCCAGGCGGACACGGGGAGAACGTGCAGACTCCGTAGAGACAGTGACCCAAGCCGGGAATCAAACCTGGGACCCTGGCGCTGTGACCCTTGGAAGATTTATTTCAGAAAAATGTGGTTGGGTGCATGTAGGGCAAGGTTCTCTGGCCTCCCCATGGCGTGTTTACTGCAGCGGGTGGCAGCCCTGTTGGCCAGATCTTCTGGTCCACTGCTGTCAATGGGATTTTCCATTGATTCGACCCCACAGCAGGGGTGCGCTGTCAGCAGATCAGAGGATCCCGCCCAAAGTAAATTATTTAATTTTACATTGGAAAAACAAGAAAATTCATGTTTTAAGATCATGCATAAGAAATGTGACTTGAAAAAACTGCATTAAAAAAAAAAAAAACAATACTTACATTCCAATCAATAGTGGAAAAGAAAGCATGTCTCTTAATTTCTTCAACACCATCTGGACCAGCACCTGGCAATGTAATGAAAGCGTACAATTTATTTGTGATCTTTCTCCCTATCGACTCCCAAACACCCCCTCCCATAACAGCTCAAATCCTCCATTATAGTGGAAGGCGATCATTGGAAAAGTTAATTGAAGGGGAAAATGCAATTTCTATTAGAATAGTTTTGTTCCTTATTAGAATAGTTTTGTTCCTTCCTTACTAATGCTGCCATCATGAGTTAGCTCTTAATTATGAAATCACTATTCTTCATGCAATTCTTGCTCAGTATCACAGATACTCAAAGAAAACGTAACTGAACAGTGAGTCACTGGTCAGCCAGTAGGTCTGAAAAACATTCTTCCGTTTCTGTTCACAAATTAGCTGTATTCAAATCGGGCTAGTTGCTTGAAGGTCTTTATTCCTTATGTTTAGTTAGATAGAGCAGGATAAAGATTGGTTGGAGACTTGGGCGTAGAGATGGCAGATGGAATTTAATGCGGACAAATGTGAGGTAATGCATTTTGGAAGGTCTAATACAGGTGGGAATTATACAGTAAATGCCAGAACCCTTAAGAGTATTGACAGGCAGAGGATCTGGGTGTACGGGTCTACAGGTCACGGAAAGTGGCAACGCAGGTGGAGAAGGTAGTCAAGAAGGCATACGGCATGCTAACTTCATCAGATAGGGCATTGAGTATAAAAATTGGCAAGTCATGCTGCAGCTGTATAGAACTTTAGTTAGGCCACACTTGGAATATAGTGGTTCAATTCTGGTCACCCACACCACCGGAAGGATGTGGAGGCTTTGGAAAGGGTACAGAGAGGTTTATCAAGATGTTGCTTGGTATGGAGGGTATTAGCTACAAGGAGAGGTTGTTCACACTGAAATGACAGAGGTTGAGTGGCTACCTGATAGAAGTCCACACAATTATGAGGGGCATGGATAGAACGGGATAGTCAGAAGCTTTTTTCCCCAGGGTGGAAGAGTCAATTACCAGGGGACATAGGTTTAAGGTGCAAGGGGCAAAGGAGATGTGCGAGGGAAGTTCTTTTTTTATTTAAACAGAGGGTAGTAGGTGCCTGGAACTTGCTGCCAGAGGAGGCTGTGGAAGCAGGTACGATAGTGACGTATAAGAGGCATCTTGACAAATACATGATTAGGATGGGAATAGAGGGATACAGACCCCAGAAGTGTAAAAGGTTTTAAGTTAGACGGGCAGCATGGTCGGCACAGGCTTGGAGGCCGAAGCGCCTGTTCCTGTGCTGTACTTTTCTTTGTTCACCCAACACCGATTATAGAATCATAAAAACCTACAACACCGGATAAGGCCATTCAACTAGTTGCTTGTCGTGGCTCTGAAAGAGCTGTTGTGCTTATTGCTATATATCCCTCCTTTATGCTGGTAAGCTTGTAATATCCTCACTCATATAAATTTATTTATGGAGTCAGTTTTCACCACTTTTCATGCAAAGCATTTTGATGAAGAGTTAATAAGGAGAAAACTGTCTCCATTGGCAGACAGATGGGTAACCAGAGGACACAGGCGTAAGATAATTGGGGAAAGAGAGGGAGAGAAGAGTTTTAATTGCACGGCGAGTTTAATTTCATAGAATTTACAGTGCAGGAGGCCATTCAGCCCATCGAGTCTGCACCGACTCTTGGAAAGAGCATCCTATCCAAGCCCACACTTCCACCCTATCCCCATAACCCAGTAACCCCACCCAACACTAAGGGCAATCCCACCTAACCTGCACATCTTTGGACTGTGAGGGGAAACCGGAGCACCCGGAGGAAACCACGCACACACTGGGAGACTGTGCAGACTCCGCACAGACAGTGACCCAAGCTGGGAATCGAACCTGGAACCCTGGAGCTGTGAAGATTTGTGCTAACCACTATGCTACCGTGAACACAGTCTGAAAGGATGGTGGAAGCAGATTTCAAGAGTAACATACAAAACGGAACTGGATCTCCACTTAGAGGAAGGTTTTGCAGCACCATGATGAAACGAGCAGAGGATTGCGAGTAACTCATCCAGAGAACTGCATGACGTGCTAGATTAAACTGCTACCCCCTATACCATATAATTCTAGGCCCAACCATCTTCAGCTGCTTCATCATAGGTCAAGTGGGGATGTTCGCAGATTACTGCACAATGTTAAGCACCATTTGCAACTTTTCAGAGATTGAAGCAATCCAGGTCCAAATGTAACAAGACCTGGACAACATCCAGACTTGGCTGACAAGTGGCAAGTTACATTTGTCCACCCAAGTGCCAGGCAATGACCACCTCCTCCCCCCAAAAAAATCTAACCATCGCCCCACGACATTCAAACGGCATTACCCTCGCTGAAATCCCCAACAAATCACATCCTGGGGGTTACCATTGATCAGAACCTGAACTGGACCAGCCATATTAATACTGTGACTACCAGAGAGGTCAAAGGCTATGAGTATTATGGCGAGTAACTCACCTCCTGGCCTCCCCACCCAAAAGCCTGTCCACCACCGACAAGGCACAAGTCTGGAGAGTAATGGAATACTCTCCACTTGGCTGGATGAGTGGCAGCTCCAACAACACCCAGGAAAAAGCAGCCTGCTTGAAGGCTACCTCTTCCACAAAATATTCAATCTTCCCACCACCGACAAACAGTGGCAGCTGTGTGTACCATCGACAAGATGCACTGCAGGAATTCATTAAGGTTCATTAGGCAGCTCCTTCCAAACCCACGACCATTACTGTGTAGAAGGACAAGAGCAGCAGACACCTGGGAACCCCAACACGTGGAGGTTCCCCATCAAGTCATTCAACATCCCAACTTGGAAATATATCACTGTTTCTTCACTGTCACTGGGTCAAAATCCTGGAACATCCTCCCTGACAGCACTGTGGGTGTACCAACACCTCAGGGACTGTAGCGGTTCACAAAGGCAACTCACCACCACCTTCTGAAGGGTAACTAGGGATGGGAAATAAATGCTGGCCGAACCAGTGGCACCACATCCCATAAATGATTTTTTTTTGTTAAAACTTTAGTTTTCAAAATCAACATTTCACCTACGATCTTAATCTGAATTATACATAATGACCACTGTGCAACAGTATGGCTTTACATCATTTGAGGAAACAGTAGCACTGAAAAATATAGGATATCACCTTAGATGGACTTCACCATGTTGAATTATCGTACAGTAATAGCGTAAATACCTAGCCTGTTTCCAGGATTGCGTTTGAAAAGCATTCGCAATAGACTTTGGGAGTCTGGGCTTAAAAACTGTGGCATCCTAATTTTGCTCTGCAATAATAAATACAACAGTAAGAAACTTGGAAGAATAAAACATTTTTATTCACATTAAATAATTACAATATTTATGGAATTACTGGTTACTTACTTCAGTATCATCGTCATAGTGTCCTTTCTGTCCTTTCCTGAAAGGGCAAAGGTGCCCGTAAGCATCTCAAACTAAAGACAAAATGTAGTCAAAATTTATTCGAGCACCATTTTTGAGGAAATTAAGAAATAAACGTGACAATCTTTAACCGGTGCTGGTAGCATTATTTGAAACATAAGAAATAAGAGAAAGCAATGTGGCCCAACTGTTTGCAGCTTATGCCCTCTCACAATTTCCATTCCCACCTAGCATTACGTCATCAGCAAACTTGGAGACATTACTCTGTCCCTTGGGTTAAGTCATTAATATAGATTGTAAATAGCTGATTGTAAATCCTTATGGTGCTCCACTCATCACAACTGCCAACTTGAAAATGCCCAATTTATCCCTACCGTCTACTTCCTGTCTGTTAACCAATTTTCCATCGATACTGATGCATCATTCCAACTCTAGGAGACTTTATCTTGCTTATTTGCCTTTTGAAATCCAGATATACCACATCTACTGGTTCCCCTTTATCTATCCTAATTACATGTTCAAAAAACTCTAGCAAATTTACCAAACAGATTTCCCTTTTATAAAACTGTGTTGACTTGTTCTAATTACATGTTTTTCTAATTGTAGTGTGAAGACTTCCCAAATAATAAATTCTAACACTTTCCCAATAACAGGCTAACTGGCCTTAGTTTCCAGCTTTCGGTCTCCTTTTTTTCTTGAATAGTGGTGATATTGTACCTTGTAATAATACCACTTACAGTGAACAATACCTCAAAAGAGAGAAGTGTTGCAGTCAAGGGAGACTAAGACATTTAAGTGGAGAGCTCAAGTAGCCTTGGGATAGATCGGTTAAAACAGTTGTTAGCACCCATTGGAATTTTCACTGTACTGAAGCATAGGAACACAAGTTGGCCATTCAACTCTGGCCTGTTCTGCCTTTCTATTGCAACACTGCTCAACTATAACTCAAACTCCATTTCCCTCCTTTCATTCCATATCCCTTAATCATATATCCCTTAATCACAGAATCCCTACAGTGCAGGAGGTGGTAATTCGGCCCATCGAATTTACACCGACCCTCTGAAAGAGCACCCTACCTTCCCACTCCCCAACCTTATCCTGTGACCTCACCCAACCGTTGGACATTAAGGACAATTTTAGAATGGCCAATTCACCCAAGCTGCACATCTTTGGACTGTGGAAGGAACCGGAGCACCCGCAGATATTGGGTTTAATATCCTTAAAAATCTCAGTTTCAAATTTTCAATTGTCCAAGCCTCAACAGCTTTTGGGGAAGATTGTTCTAGGTTTCCACCAACCTGTGTGAAGAATTTCACAGCATCACTCGGGAAATGCCTAGTTTCAATATTAAAGGTTATGCACACCTGTTATGGACTTATTCTCCAAAAAGGAAATAGTTTCTCTTTATCCAACTTTAATCCTCTTTAACAAGACAAGTGATTCACACGTAATTTTTTTATACTCAATGAAATTACAAGCCTAGACTATGGGCCATGTCCTCGAAATTTAACCCAGCGTTTTACACAACTGTACCATAATGCCACTCCTTTGCATTACAGCCCTTGGACAAAAGGCTAATATTCCATTGGCCTTTCTAAAAAATTATTTTTGTACCCGGACTATTTCTTCTTCAACGATTTCTGTACATGGACCCATAAATCACTATGCTCTTCTACAGTTTGGTAGCTTCTTATAGTTTCTGGTCTGTCTTTCTGGAATCCAAAATGGACGACCACATGTTTCCCCACATTGTTACAGTTTTGCCCTCTCATTTAATCAGAGTTCAATGACCCAATCACCAACTGTCTGGGCATCAGGTGCTGCTAGTTCAGGTCCATATCTTGAGAATGAAAGCAAGGGCACATCAGCCCCCTAGAGCATTGGGTTCTAAAATGCACAACTGTGAAATTTGAGCAATGGCATAGGTAAAGGTTAAAGCTATAAATAACTAAAAAAAATGCAGAAAATTAAAACACAACAGAAGTGATGGACAAAACGTTGAACAGAGGGGGAGCTAATTGGAGGAATATGTTCAGAAATTAAGCTTAAATTTGAACACGTCATAGAATTTACAGTGAGGAGGCCATTTGACCCTTCGAGTCTGCACTGTCCCTTGGAAAGAACACCCTACTTAAGTCCACACACCTTCATCCTACCCCCGTAACCCCACCGTACCTTTTTGACAATAAAAGGCAATTTAGCATGGCCAATCCACCTAACCTGCTTGGACTGTGGGAGGAAACCGGAGCACCCGGAGGAAATCCACACAGACACAGGAGAACGTGCAAACTCCACAGTCACCCGAGGCTGGAATTGAACCCGGGACCCTGGAGCTGTGAGGCCACAGTGCTAACCACTGTGCCACCATGCCGCCTTCTTGTAACTGCAAACTAGAAACTAGTTCAAGAAAATCAAGGTGGAGTGGATAAAAATGTATTCCCTGTTTGAGAGAAAACAACGGAGTGAATAATTTACAAGAATATTATTTCTTTACAGTAAATACAGTCTAATGGGAATATATTAAAAATGCTTACCATGAGAACACCAAAAGACCACCAATCGGCACTCTGAGTGTGACCTCTTCGATTGACTACCTCTGGCGCCATGTACTCCACTGTACCACAGAACGAATAGGCTTTCTTCTCATGATCGATAGACTCCTTGCTCAACCCAAATCTAATTTTAAAATAATTTATTTTAAAAATTCATGTTCAGACAATGTTTGTACAATTATTTTATGACTTCTGATGCCAAAATCCATAAATTTGGTGAAAGGTATAGCCAGGAGGAGTCACTTCAAATAGGGGAAAACAACAGAAAACTGGCTGAAGGGAGGTAAAGCCAGAATAGTCATGTAATCATCCACAATTAGCTTGTGGATGACAACGGCCTTGTTCACAAGTGAACAAATATTCTGAAGGGTGTTGCAGAGGCACCGAGGTATCCGCTGGCAGAGTTCACAGGGTCAGCACTGTGAGGACAGAGTTTGACGAGAAGGAGATTGGCAATATCACCACACAATGGGCATGCTGGACAGGAAGCTCAGCGAGAGAATTGGATGAAGTAGTTGGAGTTGGTACTTATTAAGGAAGCAGTGACCAATGCCTCACTGGGCCCTCAAGGATGCAGAGAGACATAGGGGAAGCTATTACCTTATCGAAGAGAAACTCAAGCCAAGGATGACAGCAGGAGAGTAGGAAGGTCAAATGGTGTTGAAGGATTGGATAGACTCAAGCAGGGAGAAACAAAAGGAGCCATGACAACACTAGAGAGGGGTCCATGAGGGGTGAAAAGAATAGTGGTAAAAGAAAAGGGGAGATAAGTTTTGGTAACAGAAATGATGGGTTTCAGTTTAGAGTAGCCGTCAAAAGGTACATGCAAATCAACCTCAGGGAAAACAAGTTATATGGGCCTGATTGCATAGAAATTACTAAAGTACATATATTGTGGCAGGAAATAGGGGGAGGGGAGATAATGTTCACTTGGTGGCATAAAGCTGAAGTCAGCTGGATGGAATTGGCATGCAGCATCAATAAACTGTTCATATTCAGAGACAGGTGCAGCAGGTGACTGGAGCCCAGATGCTTATTTGAAGGTAGGGCATCAGGGGACACACTGACGGTAGTATTCACATGGAAATTAAGATCCAGATATGTGGTATAGTGTGAGGGGCAGGGGGAAAATTGTTGAATGTCACTACAGGATCCAAAGCAGCAGAAAAATGCACTTTCCACCCCTGGAGAGTGACTTTCCAGCCAGGAACCGAACTGCAGCTGAAATTGAAAAATCAGTCAGCCGGGCTCAGCAGGGGAAAATGCTGGGACGTACACAACCAAAAAGCAGACCAGAGACTCCATAGTTGAATTATACAGTGTAGTCCATTGCAGAAACATAGGATGCGATTCTCTGGCCTTGCGCTCAATCGCAAGTGGCCGGGGAATCCCAGGAGTGGCCTCCCAGCAGCCTCCACGCCTCGCGGATTACACCAAAGTCCCACGAGGCGTCGGAATTGGAACTCCGCTCAAAAGGAGCGGGACTAAGCAGTGCTCGCTAAAGTCGGTCGTAAACCTACTGAAGGCCTATCTATCCAGGATTTACTGGCCTCCCTTGATTCACCGGCCTCCCCAAGGAGGCTACAGCTGGGCTCCAATCAATACTGGTCCACAAGAGGGCAGCACGGGGGCAGTGGTTAGCACTGCTGCCTCATAGCACCGAGGTCCCAGGTTCGTTCCTGGCTCTGGGTCACTGTCTGTGTGGAGTTTGCACATTCTCCCCGAGTTTGCGTGGGTTTTGCCCCCACAACCCAAAAGGTGTGCAGGGTAGGTGGATTGACCATGCTAAATTGCCCCTTAATTGGAAAAAATGAATTGGGTACTCTTTATTTAAAAAAAATTAATACTGGTCCACAAGAACATGGACCAGGCAGACCTGGAATGTTGGCACCTTTTAACTACCCAGCTTCCACTGTTGACCTGGCATTGCCAAGGTGCCAGGTGGCACTGCACACAGGATGGAGCACTGCTTGAGTGCCAGGATGGCATTGCAAGGGTGCCCTGGTGACACTGTCATGGGTAGGGGCCCCAAGAGGGGCTATGCCCATGAAAGGCGGGTGGGGTGTGTTGAAGGGTGAGGGTGCGCAGGGACCCCATAGCAGGGTGTCCTCACTTGGATGTGTGTGTGTGTATGTGTGTGTGTGTGTGTGTGTGTGTGTGTGTGTGTGTGTGTGTGGGGGGGGGGGGGGGGGGGGGGTGACATTTCCTCTGGATAGAGAGGGGGGGGGGGGGGGGGGGGGGGGGGGGGGGGGAGAGAAAGAGATGCTCACTTAGAGTTCGGGGCACACTTTCAAAATGGCAGCCTGATCTCAGAGTTTAGCTCCCCAGTGTGAAAAAAACATCAATGTGGGCTAAACCGGTAAGAAACTCAAGAGGGTGTCAGATGGCCAGGAATGTAGATGTAAGACAGCAGCAAAGCAAAACTAGTAGAACCCATATTAATGAATTTACCCACCTGTCAATTTAATATGACCTTCTTCATCGAGCAAAATACTGGAAGAAAACAATTACACTTAATTCCTTGAAAATATATTTTTCAAATCAAAATTCACTAAGTTAGCAGTTCTGGCAAGTTACATTCATATAAGATCCATAAGAAAAACTAACTTCAATTTTTATAATGTATATAAAGAACTGAATGGCATACAAGTGCTCAATGGAAACTCAATCCAGGTTGAAAATTATAAACTTACTTTTCTGGTTTTAGGTCTCTGTAGATAATTCCCAGACTGTGTAGATGATCTAAAGCAAGTGCCAACTCTGCAAGGTAAAACTTCACATCCTCTTCAGTGAACATAACCTTGAGGATATAATTTATGTTGCATATTAAAACAGATTTATATAGTCCAAACTCTTCAACATTATTCAAAATTCAAGTGCAAAAACCATGAGAATGTTTGGTACAAAAACCCAACTTCAGTTTATGAAGGCATTTTGCTATAATTAACCTCACCCACTAAACAAAATAACAAGTTATTGAACAATAGACTTATGTAGAAACAAACAGATAATTGGGACGAAGAACTTCTACTTACACAAATGTCCCAAGAATTGGAGGCAAAAATTATCCAAACTGGAAAGAAGGCTTAGGGGAAAACTGAAAGGAAGATCAAAGCAGCTGTTTTTGAGAATGGCAGGGATAGCAAGGCAGACAATTTTATGAGAGCCTTGTGAAAAATTCAGCCAAATAGCTGAAGGTTGTGAAGCTGGAACGAATGGGGGGGGTAGTAGGAGGATGGAAATGGGAGTTAGTGCAATGTAAGCCACAGTTGGAACAGCGAAGGGCTCATTTCAAAGGTATGAGGGTATGCAAACATAGAGAATGATTCATAAGTGACAACAGGGAATTTTGAAATCCATCCAATGATGATTTGCAATTACATGGCAATCAGAGAAACAAAATTCCATTGTTTCCTATATTCTTAGGATGTGGGATGCTGGAAAGGACATGTATATTAAACATCCTTAGCTATCAAGCAACACTTTTACTGGGACTCAGAATTTACACAAAATTTGGACTAAAAATAATTGAACGGTCAGATTGGATAGGGGGTAGCAGGTTCGCTTGTATTTTCCAATCACAAAGTAACTGTAGGAACACATTAAAACACCACTACACAGTGAGACATACAGGGTTATTTGCTGACAAGCAGCCAAGTTGGATTAAGCAAAGTACAGGCAGAGAAGCTCATTAATGGAGTAGGACATGTACATGGATGGTCGACTGGCAACCTGGGGGAGGTCTCTGAGAATCTCCAACCTGCAGCTGCGCGCCTTTCTCTGCAAGGCGGCAAAACGTTCCCCTAGAGACCCGGACACACTTTTGGACACAATGGTAGGGCAGGGCTGGTTAGAGCACGCCAAATGCGGAACATCTACAGATCACTCATGGAAAAAGGTCAGGATCTCAGTGGACGAGACCAGATGGAAATGGAGGTGGGGGAGGGGCTGGAGCAAGGCGCTGCACAGGATCAACTCCACCTCGTCTTGTGGCGGGTTAAGCCTGATGCAGCTCAAGTTGGTGCACGGGGCGCACCTTACTATGACATGCATGAGCGGGTTCCTCCTGGAGGTGGAGGATAAGTGCGAGCGGTGTCAGGGAACCGGCCAACCACACCCACATGTTCTGGTCCTGCCTCAGACTCGGAGCTCTGGTCGGCCTTTTTTGAGGTCATGTCCAGTGTTGTGGGGGTCAAGATGGAGCCTTGCCGATCTGTGGCGGTCTTCGGGGTGCCAGAGTATCCAGAGCACTACACATGGAAAGGGGGGGGGGGGGGGGGCGCGCCATGGTCTTCACCTCACTGACCGCCAGGCGGAGACTTCTGCTAGGTTGGAAGTCAGCAGCACCATCCAGGGCCTCAAAGTAGCGGAATTATTCCACGATACATGGAAGTTCACAAACCTTTGAGGACCTTTTGTGGCCAGCAACTAATTGGGGTGAGGTGCAGGGAGTACTGCTAGGATAAAAGGGATCTTGCGTACAGCAGACAAGAGACAGGGAGGAAGGCTACTTGCCAGAGGGGACCCCCACCTCCAAACCAAGGAGGCTGACCATTCGAACCTCATAGGGAAAGTGACAAGCTGTTGTACAGATGTTTGAAGTTGCTGTTGCTTGGTTTCTCCTTTTGTATTCTGCCGGCTTCTTGTTGTGTATAAATCTTGTCACTAACTGTTAAAAATCCCAATAAAAACGTTTTTCAAAAATAATTACTGGAAGGGAAAATTCCAGAATGGAACCTTGGCTCAAAAGACCATGGGCTGATCGCTTCTCGGCCTTTTGGCTAAGATCAAGTGTCTGTAGATTGAGCCTTTGGGTTCAGATCTGGTATGTCTCTCTTGTGGGGACCATAAATTCGATTCAATTTGAATTAGTTTTTTGGAGCTGGATTAGGGGTGCGCCCTTGACCCACACTCTGAGCCCTGGCTTGGTAACTCAGAAAAGGAAAAATTTATAAAATAAAAAAAAAAAAGACCATGGGCTGGATTCTCCGTCGGCAGGACCCGCCTCTTCGCTGGCAGCACACACATGCCCGAGGATTTCCCAACTGCGTGGGGGTGCCCATAACAGGAAACCCCATTGGCCGGCTGCCAGGATGGAGGGTCCCGCTGTGGGCCAGGGCGCGCCAGACCCGGGTTAGAGACCCTGCCCCAATCACTTTTGCTTTTTATAAAATAATACATGGAGGAAGAGTCACAGGACCGCTAATTAATTTTAACAATAATTTTTTAATTAAACATTGGATGTTCATTGTACAGTACTCCTTTACTCCCCCCTTATCTTAACAAATACACACAGATCTTACTAACATGGATTACAAAGTACATCTTAATCTACAATGGTCTCATTAACAAAGTCTCTTTAAGCACACAGATTGGTTGTGGTTAAATATACACTCCTCTCGGAACCCAAGTTAGTGCCTGTTGATTTCTCCTCAAAATCCTCCTCCCCGCTCAGATGATTGCCACACAAGATTTTCCAAACTCAAACTTCCAAAATACACTTTAAAATCTAAGTCTTTCTCTTAGCAGTGTGCATTCCAAAATCCAGTCCAGGTTTTCCAAATGACACTTTTAAAACAAAGCTCCCGCTCTACTTTTAACAGAATTCAGTCCAGGATTTACACTAATTCCTTAGGATTTATTTGTCTTGACTGCTGCACAAATTGTTCACAATTGCTTTAGACTCTAGTAAAATGGCATCAAATGTTTAATTTACCTCCAAAGTTTGCTGTCCCACTTTACATGTGCGGTTACCTCTGCGATTACCTCTAACTCAGAACACTGTTTACTCTTCCTGGAATTCTTCGGAATAATACTTTGATCTCGGTTTGTTCTTCAGTTGTCTTTTAGACATTCGTTCTGTCCCAATTCCATAGTTATCTCGATTGTATCTTGTACCTTAGGAAACCTGCAACTTTGCAACTCCCTTGTCCTGTCCAGCTTCTCCTGGCAGATTTGAGAGATGTCACACCCCCAGTATCCTGTCTCCAACTGCAATGAATCCAGCTAAAACTAAGATTTGAAAGCTTTTTCTACTTTACAAGAGCCTCCAGTTGTTAAACAGTGATTGCTACTTCTATTTACTCTTCACACCGCAGCCCTCTCCAAGGACAATAGAAACACAGTTGGAAAGTAACCAATCCCCACACAAACACCGTTGTCCAGCATGAATCCAACAATAGCGTTTACCCTTCCAGGAACAGAAACATTACATTAAACACACTTAGAATTGCACCATATTTCCAATGTTTACCAGTATAAATATAAATCCCTTAAAACTACCTTTGTTTTCTTAACACAATATCAACTTATCCTTTAATCAGTGGTGATGAATCTAGGAATTTCATATTGTATTATATGTAACTTGTGCAGTAATGGTTAAAAGCCTGGGTTACGGTGTGTATCTGACTGCTACAGTATGTTTTTTAAAATTCTGGTTTGAAAGGCAGCTAGTATTTGGGGCTACAGAGGTGTAATTAAAATATCATAAAAGATCATAATGCATTCCAACCATGTACATTATTTACGGGAATAAGGCTAATGGAATTTTGTTTATAGAAAGGCGACTCCCTGGGGGGGGAAAGAGGGAGATAATTAGAGACAATTGTGTTTAGCCTTAGTAAGATGGTCATAACTCATTTAGTGGGATAGAGATGATGTAGTTAATGGGAGAAGCCAGGGACTGAAGCAGTCAGGAGTTGAGTTTAGTTTAGATCTGTCTGGGAACAGATTAGCAACTTCTGGAGAAATAATTTAGTCAAAGAATTTGACTGTGAACCGAACAGGAGCTTTTTGCCAAATGCTGGGAAGTTAAATAATAGTTTGACAGTGGGAAAAATCTGCAAGCTGGTTCCTGAAGGATCTCTCTCTCAAAGCAGTTTATCCAAGATGGCATTGTCTTGGGGCAGCACGGTAGCTAGCATTGCTGTCTCACCGCACCATGGACCCATGGTCAATTTCGGCCTTGGGTCACTGTCTGTGTGAGTCTGTACGTTCTCCCAGTGTCTGCATGGGTTTCCTCCCAGTGCTCCGGTTTCCTCCCATCGTCTAAAGATGTGCAGGTTTGGTGGATTGGCAATGATAAATTGCCCCTAGTGTCCAGGATGTGCAATTTAGGATATAGAGTTAGGTGGGGCGTGGGCACGGGTAGAGTGCTCATTTGAATGGCCGGTGCAGACTCGAGGGGCCTAATTGCCTCCTTCTGCACTGTAGGGATTCTATCACCTCTATACAGCAAGTATTCCTGGGTCAGCTAACTATTTTAAAAGTGGGTTTTGACCAGATGGGTTTGCTCAACTGGAGATGAAAAGACAGCAGTTAGGAGAAAAAGGGTTTAATTTTATTGTTAAACATGGTTTAACTGGTAATTGAAAAGTATATTTTCTTGTATGATATTAACGAGAGCTTAATACTGTGTTAGTAATAAAGTTTGTTTTAATATACCATATCCCCATTTGTGTGGGGGATCACTCCTGGAGCAAAGTGTGCTTAAATATTGGGGTCTCTGTCCAGTATCCTTGTAACAGTTGGGGTCTGGTCCAGATTGTAATAGTGAGGGCAGAGGGAAGAGCATGGAAAAAATAACGGAAATATAGTGCTAACTGGACCTAGGGCAGTAAAGCAGAAAGGAAGGTACTTGCGCATTTAGATTTTGCAGGACAAGTTGATCTGAGGCATGAAACTGTTGACAAGCTGCTAGAGGTCATACATTGTGAAATCAGCTTGCTTGCCTGTTACGTAAATAAAGATATGAAAACGTCAGACAAGAAAAACAAATGCTGATCTGACTAGCCTGTCCCATATTGTTCTGATGCCTTACACATCAGGTCAAGTTACTCTCTAGCTTCCATGTAGCAGCCGCCTGGAAGAGAGCAAAGCACAGATCAAAAACATACGGGCAATAAACATGGAAATTTCCTCTTTGCCCGTTCAAAGTAAATAGGTATTAGGAGAAGTAGGCTATTCAGCCCTTCGAGCCTACTCCGCCATTCAATCAGATTATGGCTGATCTCTTCCTGATCTCAAATCCACCTCCTATCTGTTCCCCATATCCCTTTAAACCAGTGATCGAAACTAGTCGAGGATCAGCGAGTATATTTACTGAACCCACTAATTCAAGCTGCTCCTTTGTCTTGAGTGGAGAGTTTTGGTGTTCCTATTAAAGTATTAAATATTCATTGTTCCTTTGATCGCTTTCTGCTCCGTCCGTATACACTTATTTTGGATCAAAATGTATTGCATATCTAAAGTTCTTACCTCTTTGGATAGCCGCGTAAATAAGTCTCCTCCCCTGAGAAAATCCAATAGAAGGTAGAGTTTCCCTTCAGTCTGGAAAGCTTTAAAAAGATAGTTTTTTTTAAGGGCATGAGTTAAATGGAGTCTTCAGTAAAGGTCATTTTGGTAATAAACCAGAATAGGTTCAGAGTGCTTCATAGAATTTTTATACTTGTTAATGGCCTATGCTACCATTGTATTGGTCTTGTAAATGAATCACACCGCAGTTTTAGTCTCATTAAGTTTCATCACAATTGCAAAAGTTTAGACAAGTTCAGTTCTGTAAACCTGCCTGATACCCTGTTTTTTGTTTTTATCAGTTAGCTTGCCATCATATTTTATGCTCCTACCCTCAATATTTTCTCAGATTTAATATCACTGATCATTCCAATAAACATCATCTACTGCGCAGAGTACATTTTTTGTACCCATTATCTAGGTGAATCATGACACCCAGGAACAGTATCAGAGAATCCTTGGACTGTACATCAATTACGGAATGAGTCACAGGACTTTAGTATCCACTTCTCTTCAAACTGTAATATACACCATCAGAACAAGGCTTAGTGTCTAAACCAAGTGAATAATCATACAACAGTGCTTCAAATACTCATTTTTGCTCTATAATATACCAGCAATACCAATAGAAGAATATGGGGGGGGGATCTCATAGAGACGTATAAAATTCTAACAGGACTAGACAGGGTAGATGCAGGGAAGATGTTACCAATGATGGGTGTGACCAGAACCAGGGGTCACAGTCTGAGGATTCAGGGTAAACTATTTCGGACAGAGATGAGGAGACATTTCTTCACCCAAAGAGTGGTGAGCCTGTGGAATTCATTACCACAGGAAGTAGTTGATGCTAAATCATTGAATATATTCCAGAGGCGACTAGATGCAGCACTTGGGGAGAATGGGATCAAAGGCTAAGGGGAGAAAGCAGGATTAGGCTATTGAGTTGGATGATCGTGATGAATGGCGGAGCAGGCTCGAAGGGCCAAAAGGCCTCCTCCTGCTCCTATCTTCTATGCATGTATCTGTGACTCTGAATTGATAGCCCACTTTGCACTGAACACTATTTTCTATTTGCTGACATCAATGAATGGCTGATTTACAACTTAGCACTGGCCAACTTCACCCACTTTAAAATATAAACGTTAAACAAAAACTAAACCTGACCTGGCTTCTCTGCCAGCCAGCACAATCTTATACACAAAGATTTTCTGTAGTTGCAAAATAGGCCATCCATTTGTCTAGCTCCATTAGAATCACGTGATGTATTTACTCACAACCCATCAGTGCAGATGTCAATAACACGTTTTGAGTTTAAAGATGCATCCATTTTGAATAAGATACCCACTCCTTCTGAAACAATTAATTGATTTCTAACAAGCAGCAAGTTCTTTGCAAAAGGACCTGCATTTTTAAAGCTCCTTTCACAACTTCAATGTCCCAGTGCCACAGCTAATTACCCAAGGTGCATCACCATTATAAATGTAGCAATGTAGGAAATGAGGCTGCAAGGTCCCACCAAGAATAGCCTGACCTTTTGTGGCCACCAGCAAACAAATGGTGGCCATCATTAAGTTTTAGTGAAATGCCCCAAGGCATTTGGTGAGAGGGATATGAAAACCTATTTCACATTTTTTGACATTAAGCTAGAAATAAAAATCTGGGAAGATGATCAATAGTATAGCTACAGAGGAATGTTTTAAAGAGCATCTTAAGAGGGGAGAGAGCCAAGAGAGTCAAAACGATTTAGGAAGTGAATTTCCAGAGTTTAGAGCATCAGCAGCTTAAGCACAGCCACCAATGGAGGAAGGGATTAAAATCAGGGATGCACAAAGAGACCAGAATTGGAGAAGCACAAATATCTCAAAGACGTGTAGAAGTGAAGGAAACTAGAGATTAGGACAAGTGAGACTTACAGGGTTGTTGGGGGTGGGCTTTGAAATGGATGAGATTTTAAAATTCAAGCGTCATTAGACAGTGAGCCAGGTGAAGTCAGTAATCATGGGGTGATGGGTAAATGAGATTTGGAGCAAGTTAAGCTGCAGTCAGCAAAGTTTTGGATGAGCACAAGTTTATGTAGAGCAGAAGATATGAGGCCACCCAGGAGAGCACTGGAATGATCATGTCTAAAGACCAACGACATGGATGAAAGTTCCAATAATAGGTCAAATCGAAGCAGGTAGCCTTGGTATTGGTGTAGCTACATGGGCGGAAACTCATCTTGGGGTTCAAACCCAACAAAGGACAAAACAGTCATGCTCAACGTAAGACAGTTACCAGGCATGGAAATGGTGAACATGGAATGGAGTTTGTGTGCAGACCAAAGACAAAGGTTTCAGTGGTTCCAATTTTTAGTTGGGAGGAAATTTCTGCTCATCCAATATTGCATGTCAGATAAGCAGTGTAACAACTCAGACAGTTCAAGGTGGTGGTGGAGGAGATGGAGCTGACTGTTGTCTGCATATACAGAGAACCACCCATCTTTACAGATGATATCACCAATGTAGAGGAGGCCAAGACTAGATATCTAGAGAACTTGAGAGATAACAGAGTAAGAGTGGGATGAGAAGCTATTGTAGGTGATTTTCTAGTTACAAGTCGATAGATTAAAAATGGAGCCAGACTTTGGCAGCTCCATCTGCTATGTTCATCTGAGATGGCATATAGAGTCACAAGATAATGTCTCAACTGACAACAGCACCTCCAACAAAGCAGCACTCCCTCAGTAATGTTGAATTTTGGGCTGAAGTCCCAGAGTGGGACTTTTAATCACAATCCTCTGAATACAAGGCAAGAGTGCAGGCTTACACTTTGGACTAATGGAATAGAAGCAGGAACTACCTCCAAAAAGTCCCAAAGCTATTATGCTAAAAGCTGTCAAACACAAATCGCTTCAGCAACTGCTAATTGGTTACCGATAACAACTAACTCCCATTCAGATCCACCAAGATTATTGCAATTTATATTTCATATCTTTTACACAGACTTCACTTTCTTTAGAAAAAACAAACTCACCATAGTGTAATTTGACAATGAATGGATGATTCACTTCAACTAATATGTCACGTTCCATTTTAGTCCGAACTCGATCTCTTACTGAAATGAAAGATAAAATAACCAATGCAAATTTTATAAATGCTTTAGTTAGTGGCAACACAAAATTTACAAATGTTGAAACACTACTGATATCACTAAATAGAGGAGAGATGTGGTGCGTGAAGAGAAATAATTCAAAATTTCTGCTACTGTGTACGAAAAAAGTGCTTCCGGATTTCATTCCTCCTTTTAATGTTTCAGTGTTAAAATCACATTTCCTTGTTCTTTTAAAAAAAAACATTTTATTCAAATTTTCACAAAATATCAACAACAAAATATAGAAAGAAAAGAACAAAACCCCCTCCCCCATATTCATAAATAATAAATTAACAGCCTTCATCAACAGAGGCAAATATACACGCCCACTCAAGAAAAACGAACCAACCCCCCCCCTACCCTGGGTTGCTGCTGCTGACCATCTTCTAACGTTCTGCCAGGAAGTCTAAGAACGGTTGCCACCGCCTGAAGAACCCTTGCACCGAAATGAAATGAAATGAATGAAAATCGCTTATTGTCACAAGTAGGCTTCAAATGAAGTTACTGTGAAAAGCCCCTAGTCGCCACATTCCGGCGCCTGTTCGGGGAGGCTGTTACGATCCCCTCAAGGCTAAATTTCACCCTCTCCAATTTAATAAATCCCATCATATCGTTGATCCAGGATTCCACGCTTGGGGGCCTCGCATCCTTCCACTAAAAGAAGAATCCTTCGCCGGGCTACCAGGGACGCAAAGGCCAGAATACCGGCCTCTTTCGCCTCCTGCACTCCCGGCTCCTCTGCCACCCCAAGTATTGCGAGCCCCCAGCCCGGCTCGACCCTGGAACCTACCACCCTCTACACCGTCCTCGCTACACCCTTCCAAAAGTCCTCCAGCACTGGGATCACCCAGAACATGTGGTTTGCTGGGCTCCCTGAGCACCCAACACACCTGTCCTCGCACCCAAAGAACCAGCTTATCCTTGCCCCGGTCATATGAGCCTTATGCAGCACCTTAAATTGTATGAGGCTGAGCCTCGCGCAAGAGGAGGAAGAGTTCACTCTCCCCAGGGCATCCGTCCACATCCCCTCGTCAATCTGCTCACCCAACTCCTCCTCCCACTTACCCGTTAGCTCCTCCACCGAGGCCTCCTCCTCCTCCACCTGATACGTTGCCGAGATCCTCCCCTGTCCAAACCACACCCCAGACAGTACCCTGTCCTGGACCCTGCGTGGTGGCAACAGTGGGAACTCCACCACCTGCCCCCGAACAAACGCTCTTACCCACATATATCTGAAGGTGTTCCCCAGGGGGAGCCCGAACTTCTCCTCCAGCTCACCCAGGCTCGCGAACATCCCGTCCACAAACAGGTCCCCCATCCTTCTAATATCTGCCGTGCCAGCTCAGGAACCCTCCGTCCACCCTCCTCGGGACAAACCGGTGGTTCTCCCCCCTGTGATGTCTCCATTGCCCCCAGATTTTGAGGGTAGCCGCCACAGGATCGTGGTATACGTCGTTGGAGGAAGCGGCAGCGGCAGCGGCGCCGTCACCAGCGCCTCCAGGCTCGTGCCCACACAGGACGTCATCTCCAGCCTATTCCATGCTGCCCCATCCCCCTCCATCACCGACTTACGCACCATCGCCACGTTGGCGGCCCAATAATACCCACAGAGGTTAGGCAGCGCCAACCTTCCCCCTATCCCTGCACCGCTCCAGGAACACTCTTCTCACCCTCGGGGTCTTCTGCGCCCATACAAACCACATAACGCTCCTGTTAACCCGCCTGAAGAAGGCCCTAGGGATCAGGATGGGGAGGCATTGGACAGGAACAAAAACATCGGGAGCACGGTCATTTTAACTGACTGCACCCTACCCGCCAGGGAGAGTGGCAGCACGTCCCACCTCTTAAACTCCTCCTCCATCTGCTCCACCAGCCTCGTGAAGTTAAGCTTATGTAGGGCCCACCCAGCGCCTAGCCACCTGGACCCCCAGGAACCTGAAACTCCTCTCCGCCCTTTTTAGCGAGAGCTCACCAATTCCCCCTCTCCTGGTCCCCTGGGTGCACCACAAACAACTTGCTCTTCCCCATATTAAGCTTGCACCCGGAGAAATCTCCAACCTCCCTAAGGATCCTCATCACCTCCGGCATTCCCCTCATCGGGTCCGCCACATATAGCAGCAAATCATCCTCAGAGCGACACCCAATGCTCCTCCCCACACCGCACCAGCCCCCTCCAGTTCCTCGACTCCCTCAACGCCATGGGTTCAATCGCCAGCGCAAAGAGCAGGGAGGACAGGGGACACCCCTGCCTCGTCCCCCGGTGTAGCCGGAAATACTCTGACCTCCTTATGTTCGTGGCCACTCGCCACTGGGGCCTCATATAGCAGCCTCACCCACCTGACGAACCCATTCCCGAACCCGAACCTTTTCAACACCTCCCACAGGTACCCCCATTCCACCCTATCAAAGGCCTTCTCCGCATCCATCACCGCCACCATCTCCGCCTCCCCTTCCATCGCCGGCATCATTATAACATTCAACAGCCTCCGTACATTAGTATTCAACTGCCTCCCTTTCACGAATCCCGTCTGATCCTCATGTATGACCTGCGGCACACAGTCCTCCATCCTCATGCCCAAATTCTTTGCCAGCAACTTTGCATCTACATTTAGGAGTGAGATTGGGCTATATGACCCACACTGTAGGGGATCCTTGTCCCACTTCAGGATCAGGGACATCAGCGCTCTAGACATCGTCGGGGGCAGAGCCCCCCCCTTCCCTTGCCTCGTTGAAGGTCCTTACCAACAGCGGGCCCAGCAGGTACGAATACTTCTTGTAAAATTCAACCGGGAACCCATCCGGCCCCGGTGCCTTCCCCGCCTTCATGTTCCCTATCCCTTTGACCAACTCCTCCAACTCAACCGGCGCCCCCCAACCCCGCCACCTGCCCCTCCTCCACCCTCGGAAACCTCAGGTCCAGGAAGCGACCCATCCCGCCCTCCTCCAGTGGGGGCTCAGACCAGTACAGTGCCTCGTAGAAGTCCCTGAAGTCCCCAATGATACCCACACCACTTCGCACCGTGCTTCCTCCTCCATCCCCAACTCCCCCGATCTCCCTAGCTGCCTCTCGCTCCGAAGCTGGTGCGCCAGCATCCGGCTCGCCTTTTCTCCGTATTCATATACCGCCCCCTGCACCTTCCTCCACTGCGCCTCCGCCTTCCTGGTGGTCAACAAATCAAACTCAGCCTGGAGGCTATGCCGCTCCCTAAGCAATTCCCTCCTCCGGGGCCGCCACGTACCTCCTGTCCACCCTCACCATCTCCCCCACCAACCTCTCCCTCTCTCTCCTCTTCCCCCCTCTCCTTGTGTGCCCTAATGGAGATCAGCTCTCCTCTGACCACCACCTTCAACACTTCCCAGACCACCCCTACTTGCACCTCCCCATTGTCATTAGCCTCCAGGTACCTCTCTATACACCCCCGGGCCCGTCCGCTCACCTCCTCGTCTGCCAGCAACCCCACCTCTAGGCGCCATAGCGGGCGCTGGTCCCTCTCCTCCCCCAACTCGAGGTCCACCCAGTGCAGAGCATGATCAGAGATGGCTATCGCCGAGTACTCCGTATCCTCCACCCTTGGAATCAGCGCCCTACTCATGACAAAAAAGTCAATCCGGGGGTAGGCCTTGTGGACATGGGAGAAGAATGAAAATTCCCTGGCCCCCAGCCTCGCAAACCTCCATGGATCCACCCCTCCCATCTGGTCCATGAACCCCCTCAGTACCTTGGCTGCCGGCGCCGGCTGGCCTCCTGCCCGTCCTCGATCGAGAGGGATCCAGTGCCGGGTCCAGCACTGTGTTGAAATCCCCCCCCCCCATTATCAGGCCCCCTGCCTCCAGGTCCGGAATCCGGCACAGCATACGCCGCATGAACCCCGCATCATCCCAATTCGGGGCATATACATTGGCCAACACCACCCGCTCCCCGTGCAGCTTGCCACTTACCATCACATACCTACCGCCATTGTCTGCCACAATGCTCGACGCCTCGAACGACACTCTCTTCCCCACCAAGATCGCCACCCCCCGATTTATTTGCATTCAAACCCGAATGAAACACCTGCCCTACCCACCCCTTTCTCATCCTTGCCTGATCCGCCACCCTCAGGTGCGTCTCCTGAAGCATGGCCACATCCGCCTTCAGCCCCTTCAGGTGCGCCAACACCCGGGCACGCTTGACCGGCCCATTCAGTCCCCTTACATTCCAGGTTATCAGCCGGATCAGGGGGCTACTCACCCCCCTTCCCCGCCGACTAGCCATAGCCCTTCCTAGTCCAGCCACGTGATTTCCTTGTTCTTTATTCACCACCAGTGGAAACAACATTATCGACTCAATTGAATCATTAACATTTTAAACAACTTGATCAGACCACTCCGCAATCTTCTACACTCAATCATGGTTATGGCAATTGCTGCTTACTTCATGTAGAAACTGTCATGAAGTGGGAAGTAGGAGAGATGGAAAGGCCATGGAGCCTCCATATTCTCTATAATCTTTGAGCATAAACAAGTTGCCTAGTGGCACAGAAACTGTCCTGAACTGCTGAGTGGCAAGAACATTTGAAGTACTTGAACACCCCAAAGGTTTAAAACGACAAGCAGGTACACAGACACCTAATATTTGAGGTATTTGTTTGGCATGATGTATTACAGGACTATATTTAAATTACTCATGTGAACTTGCAACGATACAAAACATAAATTCCTGAATTTAATGACAAATTTATTCACAAAAGAACTACGTCACAACTAGCATCAGATTTTATAATCATATGGGTCATAGAATTGCCGTGAGTTTACATAACTCAATACCAACCAGACTAATCTGTAGCATATTCATCACTGACCCACTGAGCAGATTGCTCTTCCTTGATCTATGTTCAGAAAATCATAGAAACCTCCAGCACAGGAGGAAGCCACTTTGTCCATCATGCCTATGTTAATTTTATGAAAGAGCCAAGTCCATAACACTATCTGTCCAACTGCCGTTTATATATTATTGATGGATTGCATCAACTTTCCAGTTTAGGGCATATCAGATTCCTACAAATTAGTGAAGGTAACTCTTCTCTTCTCCCCTTTACTTAAAAAAAATAAATTTAGAGTACCCAATTTTTTTTCCCTCCCAATTAAAGGGGCAATTTAGCATGGCCAATCCACCCAACCTGCACATCTTTGGATTGTGGGGGTGAAACCCACGCAGACATGGGGAGAATGTGTAAACTCCACACGGACAGTGACCCAGGGCCGGGATTCGAACCCAGGTCCTCAGCCCCACTGCGCCACATGCCGCCCATCATGCCCCCCTTTATATACTTCAAATTTTTAATCCTCTTATTGGGTCACATTTTAACCTTTGTTTCAAGAACTTTTCCAACCTTTTATTGCAACTAAAGTCCTTGAGCCCTGCTAACAACCTGTCATTTAACAGGTTTGTACAATTTCTAAGGTCTTTACATAGGGCCTAGATTTGTCTGCAATACTCCAGCTGAGGCCTAAACAATGAAGTTCTAGCATACCTTTTTGCTTTCATATTCCATTATTCTAGTCATAAACAAGTAACCCAGATGCTTTTTAAAAAACCCAAAGTATAGTCAATTTGCACCTCCTCCACTTTAAGGACTCCACTGTATCTGCACAACAGCTCTGCTCATCTACACTTACAAAATCATGCCATTTATAGTACTCTTTCTATTCAAATTAGTCCTGTCGAACACCTCCTCATTCTCCACAATGAACTCGATTGGTTAATTTCTGCTCATTTCATCACCCTGCATGCCATGTAGAAGTTTACAACTACCCTCATAGTGCCTGTTACGTTGTCAGGTTTCATACCATCTAGTGGTACAGTGGTAGCATCCCTACCTCTGGACCAGAAGTTCCAGGTTAAAGTCCAATGCCAGCATCTGTTGACCACAGAAGGAGCATTCAGAACGCAGTTCAACGGGCTGATAATCAGCTCAGGAATCCAAGGAATAAAAAAAAAAGTGTATGAAGTTGCACTAAAATCTGCAACCTTGAAAATGCTGCTCCCTGCAACCAAAATTTAGGCAATCAGAATAATTGACCCTTGGGAACACCAATGCAAATCACATCCCAATTTGAAAACCATCTACCCACCATTGTGCTCAGTTTCCTATTACTAAACTAATTATGTATCCTTTACTGCCATTTTCCCTTTAATTCCGTGGGCTTCCATTTTACCAAGCCACTAGTGTCACACTGTCAAATGCTGTCGTAGGACATAATTCTCTCAAAAAATTATGGTGTCATTTTGGGCAGGAATCGCAGGGTATAGGCATGATCCAGATCGCATTTCACCCACACTTGGTCATTTTTTTTGAGTTTGGGGAGATTCTCACTGAAACATCCCGCGCTTAGAATTTTATCTGGAGTGGGGAACTAAAGACGCTGGCAAGACCGGCTCCTCAAGTCAGGGCACTCTTTTTAGAATCCCTACAGTGCAAAAGGAGGACATTTAGCCTTTCAGTCTGCACTGACCCTCTGAAAGAACACTGCACCTAGGCCCACTCCCCCTTCATTTCTCTTTCATCCCCCCTCCCCCCCCCCCCCCCCATTTCAGAGCCATGACTCCCCTCAGCACTCTGGCACTGCCCTTGGAAAATGGGCAGTGCAAAACCTGCTTTGGGGCTCTTCCGCTTATTCAACGGGGTTAGCGGGATCAGTGCTGGGCGCATGCAGCCAGAGAATCACACCACTAGTCCATACATGCCACAGCAACTGCACTGTCTTTTAAAAAAAAATACATTTAGATTACCCAATTAATTTTTTCCAATTAAGGGGAAATTTAGTGTGGCCAATCCACCTGCCCTGCACATCTTTGGGTTGTGGGGGCGAAACTCACGCAAACACTGGGAGAATGTGCAAACTCCACACGGATGGTGACCCAGAGCCGGGATCGAACCTGGGACCTCGGCGCCATGAGGCAGCAGTGCAAACCACTGTGCTGCCGTACTGCACTATTAACATGCTTACCTCAATTAATTCAATCTAGTCAGTCAGACATGATAACAAATCCATGCTGGATCAACCCATGCCTTTCCAAATTAAAGTTTATTTTGTACCTAAGTGGTTTCCAATAATTTCCCCACTACAGATAGCCTGTAGTTTTCCACCTTTCTTGAACCATAATGCAACATTAACAACCCCTCCAGTACTACTCTTGAATCCAGTGAGCCCTGAAAGACTGCAATCAATGCCGTTGTTATTTTTCTTCTTCCTGCCATCTAGGATGTGTTTCATCTGATCCAAGTGACTTTCCAACTTTCAGTATTGCTCATCTTTTTACAAGGTCTTCTCCATCTATTACTATCCCGTCCATGAACTGCCTTCTCTTGCAACCTTCAGATCATCTGCTTTACAGATACATGGTACTCATAATAGTTTAGCCAGTTCCTCCATCTCTACATGAAGATTTCCATTTCCATCTGTAATAGGCACATTTTCCCTGGCTAGTTTAACCTTGCTAATTGCATGTTTATAAAATTTATTAAGGCCCAATTTAATGTTCCCTCCTAATCTTCTCAAAATCCCTTCAATTCTCTTCTGCAGTTTCCAAAATCCTCCTGTTATTAACGTTATTACTCCTGACATTTGGCATAAATCTTTCTTCACTTGTTTTATTTTCACTTTTATTTCCTGGATCATACAGATGCACTAGTTTTTATGTTCTACCTTGTCCCTTCAAAAAGAATATGCCTAGTTTGTGCATGATCTCTTCCCCCAATTTCTTCAATTGCCATTTATTGCTTTACCATCTAATTGCTTTTCCCACATACTTACGTTGGGGTACTCTCTTTTATCACCTACAAATTGTGTTTTTTAAAAATCCTTCATCATTGCTTTGCTCATGTTTTCAGTCATCTCTTCCCTCCACACTCCCAAAATTCAAAAACGAAGACAAAATGCAGAATAAAAATCTCTGGAAACAGTGCTTTGTTACATCTGTGTTAGAATGTTACGATATTTTCCATTTTCTCGCCAATATTTTTCCACTTCGCTATTGGTGGAGGGGAGTACAATACAGGTACCAGAAATCAGAGTAATAATATACAACTGGCACATCTTCTAAGGTAAAAAGTATTTTGCTAATGAAGTCTTGCTTAGGGAAAAGCTCCAGGGGAGGGCATCTGTCATTTTTAAACGCACTCTGATAGCAATCGGGTACAATTTATCCTATATCACATTATATGCAAAAGGTAGACTAAAAGACCAAAATAATTCACACTATCAATAAATTATACTTGAATTATAACCCACATGACCCCCACAATTCATTCATTGGCATTATTTCAATTTTAATAGAATATGCATGAATATTCACAAATCAGAATTGCAAATATTACAAGTATGTGGGGAAAATGTTTACTTTATTCAAGCAGGGTGGGGTCACATCATAATATAGAATCAAAAACAGTGTCTTACGGGTAGTGCATGAATGCAAACTCAGGAAAATCCGGTATTAAAGTAAATTAAATACTTACCTTTCAATGTAGCCTTTTTCAGCACCTTCATGGCATATAGTTGCCCAGCATCAGAACCATGGGTTTTCTTAACCAGAAAAACCTAAATACAGTGGGAGACAAAAAAGCACATTCTATGTAACAATCTGAATTTATATAGTATAATGTATAAAAGGCACCCTGCGGAGTTCCTCGGAAATGTGATCAAAAATCAACACTGTGCCAAAGGAAGAGCTACTAGGAGTAACAAGAGGTTTGGTCAAAGAGGTATGTTTCAAAGAAGAGGATCTGGCAGGATGAAAGAGGCAGAGGATTTTTAGGGAGGACATTCCAGAGTTTGGGACCAAAATTTGTTCCAATTTCTTTTTGGAGTAGGAGTGATTTGTTTAAGTGGTTGGACTGCTTAAAACGTATGTGGTCCCGCATGTACAGTAATTTAAAGCAATCAATTTGCATGTAGCCTGCACAAGACTTTTGGGTGATTGCGCAGCTTTGAGGGAACAGTGCTTGTGGCCCAAGCAGCTGAAAGCACTTCTGCCAATGGTGGGGTATGGCCTAATTGCAAAAGGAGTAATCGATAGTTATGGATAAAGCAACTGGACTCTGAAACCAAAAGAGAAAACGCTGGAAAATCCCAGCATATCTGGCAGCATCTGTAGGGAGAGAAAAGAGCCAATGTTTTGAGTCCAGATGACGCTTTGACAAAGGGTTATCTGGACTTGAAATGTTAGCTCTTTTCTCTCCCTCCAGATGCTGCCAGACCTCTGAGATTTTCCAGCATTTTCTCTTTTGGTAATAGATAGTTATGATTCAATCAAGCTCAGGTATGAGCAATATTGCTAAACTACCACCCCCCCACGTTTATCCCCTGCAGAAGTTAATAGCAAAACAGAATACATGATGCTAAGTGAACAAATACATTAATTTAACACATATTGGTACAGGAATAATGCTGATAAATAAAGAAATTGATCATGCAGACTAGTTCATGAGAGAAGCATATAAATACCAGAAGCACAACCGCCCCACTGTTATCTATTAAAACCACAGTACTTGCAGATGCTCAACAAGCTGCACTGAAGACCTTCTACCAACCACAAGAATTGCATCTACAACTGTGCTGAGTAACTAAATGGAAGAGTTTGAGTTTTCTAGCTTTACCATTACTTAAAGATTTCAGTGACATTCAGTTTTGATAAAACTGTTATATCCACAATTTGAAGCTTCATCAATTCAGTCTCAGGAGAAGGGGATGGCTATTTGGGACTTAGATGAGGAGAGACATTCTTGCTCAGAGGATCGTTTATCTCAGAAATTGTGAACATCACAGTTGTTGAACATATTCCAGACCGACATCAATAACAGATATAATTTGACAGTTTAATGGACAGAGTAGATAAGGAGTTAATGCTCCAATTGATGGGAGGGCCGAGAACAAGAACACACCGATTTAAGGTAAATGGTAAAAGGACTAAAAGTGACATGAGGAAAAACCCGTTTATGTAACCAATGACTAGCAGCTGGAATGCATTGCCCAATGGTATAGCGGTGACAGATTGAATGAATTGCAGCTTTCAAAGAGGATAATTATTAGAAGAGTAAAATTTGCAGAGCCATGAGGAAAAGGCAGGTAATTGGGGTGAGTGAAGATGTTCTTGGAGGGAAAGAACACAATGCGCCAAATGGCCCCTTCTCTGTGCTATATGACTTCATTGTAGATTTCTGGGCACACAAGCCTTTTGTGGAGTGGAGTTAAAGTAGATCTTCACCAATGATCTTACTGAATGGTGGAGCAGGTTTAAAGAGATGTATGGCCTACTCCTACTCATATGTTACGTGTTCTTATTCTTATGCAGTGCAGAACCAGACTGCACTCTGTCCCTACAGTACTTGAAATAGTAATGCAGAGCTCAAACATTCACATTCATCTTAGTTTTTAGCTTTCTCTGCACACAAATGTGAAAGATGATATGAATAACCACGATCTAAATGAATTTATTTACTTCAGCATTGTGAAAATTCAATTTCAGAGCCCAAGTTCAAGATCTATTACAATGTACAAGGTTTTCTGGAGTAATTTTATTTTTAATCAATCTTTCAAACCCGTGTAATTTTGTGTAAGTGTAAAGTCGTCACAGCCCCAGGTGACCATAGGCCTTTGAGGGGAAGAGCTGACTGGTAGTGATTTAACCTGAGGATCACCACACCTCAGGCAAGGGGCAAGGTTGAGAAGGTGAGGCTTTCATGAATAACCTTAGTCCGTATGGGAATTGAACCCACGCTGCTGGTCTCACTCTGCATCATGAACCAGCTGTCTAGCCAACTGAGCTCAACCGGCACCCCGGTACCTCTGCACCAGTACAGCAAATAACAAAAATCACCAAATGTTCACACATTGCCTGATTGCCGAAGTAACTGACAACCGAAGGGTTTCCACCTATTGCAAGGAAAAATTACTTTCTCCAGATTAGTCAAAAGATTAATTTGTTTTGGAGGTAAAAGCTTATTCAAAAACCCCTATCTGCACAATCACAAGCAAACTCTATTATCTTGTAGTATGCATTTTTGAAAAAAGCTGTTGTCACACTATGGTCTGATACTTCTAAGTATATTACTCTTCACAACAAAAACAAAACTGCCTGGAGGTTCCTCTCCTTTAATAGCTTCAATGTCCTCAAAGACCCTGTCAGTTAGGAACTCAAGATAGTGCTGGAGAAGTATAATGCTGGGTAAGTAAGCATGCTGTGTGTTTCCTCAACGTCTTGTGCAGTCATTTACCCTGCATCTAATGTCATGATCTTTTTGTATTTAGCAGTTTGCATTTTTCTACATTTACCTCCAACTTTATGAGCACCTTCTTTCACCAGAAACTGTTCATTTAATTCAAACCTTTTATTAGAATAGGTTTTGATTCAAACTGCTTTCTTGATCCAGGCTCTCAAATTTCAGAAACATTGACTGAAAATATTTCTTAAAACATTGTTTCATAACTTCAGTTTCTACATTTTGTTTAAAATGCTGTGGCTAGGTAAACTCAGATATCAGACTCTTTCATGTTCTAAACAAAAAAGTTATTTTTTCTAATTTCTGGAGCATACTTTAAACTCGGTTCGCATTGCAAAGACTGGCTGGAAATGGTGACATATGTTTCCTTCATAAGTTCAATCAAACTATTTCTGCATGTGCTCTGAATAACTCCAATTTTCTACCGATACCCATACCTCTCAATTCCCTCAAATGTCCAAAAATCTATCAAACTCTGGTTTGAATATAATCCACAACTGAGCACCCACATCTCTTAAAGGTGAGTATTCCAATGAAAACATTTAGCAGTCGGGACTTATTTAGACCCACGTGTTACTAAAAATTAGTAGCAAGTTGTAAATGGTGATAAAATGTTCTCAATTGATGTAGGTGGTTAGAAATTCTAGTTAAGGCTGCAAAAGCAAGCACAGTAGATGTGTAAGCCTCCGTTGCTTTTGTGATTTCCATAATATTTCAGCTGCACAGTACATCACACATTCATTTTGATTACTCTAATAGCTCACATTTATACAGCACCAATGTCATATAACATCACAAGGTGCTTCACAGGATTTAAAAAAATGTAAAGTCACATAAGGACAGGGTGGGACAGGCGACCAAAAGTTTGATCAGTGTGGTACATTTCACGGAGTGCTTAATGGAGGAGAAAAGGTTAGAGAGGAGGAATGACATGGAAGGAAATTCCAGAGTGTGGGCCCAAGCAGGTGAAGGCCATCAACATGCAGCAAATTTGGGGCTGCACAAAGAACTAGAACTGGAGTGAAGAGATCTTGGAAGGTTATTGGCTGGAGAACTTTACTGAGTTACGGAAGGACAAGGTCTGAAGCATTTAAAAAAAGGACAAGTATTTAATAAAAATTGAGGTGTCACATCAAAAGCCAACCGTGGTCAAGACAACAGGAGGAATTATTCACCTCTGAAGAATCATATTGGACTCGAAACGTTAACACTTTCTTTTTCCACAGATGTTACCAGACCTGCTGAGTTTTTCTAGTACTTTGCTAATATTTCAGATCTCCAGCATTTTGCCTTTCTTTAGGAATAATCTACCTTTTGAATGCCTTAGGCCCAGTCCACATAAAACACATTATTGTGATTATCAAGTAAAAGTGCAAGTTAAAAAATAATATAGTATAGTAGCAGCCTCAGTGATGACCCTACTCTCCCAGAGCCAATAAAAATTGCTAGATCGTCAAATATTTAAAAATGCAATACTTTACAAGCTAGTATCAATAACAATTGAGCATTATTTTATACATGGACTAAGAAAAAAAACTAGTTAATATTTCAATACTGATCAAGTATTATCAGGTTCAGATTATGCTGCACATTTCATCTTCTCAAGGCATACCTTTCCAAATGACCCTTGTCCAAGAACTTTAAGTAAATCAAACTGCGAAGGGTCAGCCTTTTCACAGCCTTCTTTCACAAGGCACGTAATTGGTATCTCCTGTTCATTTTCTTGATATTCCTGAAAGGGTGGTGGGAGGAGGGAAAGAGAAACATTCACTGTTATACCATAAACACAACAATTGCATTTCCAAACTCAACTACCAAGAAAAAAAGGACTTTCAGCATGTAGGCTGTCTCCACACAGAAATACATTGGGTGAACCCTTAATAGCAAGGTTTGCAAGTGAATTTCACCTTTGGACAAGAATTTAGGGCAGTCATTCTAAATGATGTACATTTTCTACAGCCCTTAGGACCACAGCCTGCTTTGAAAAATTGAGTTGAACCAGATGCTGGAGATAGCTGATGTCACACATGGCTTACCCAGGCCATACACATCCTCAGAACATGCAAGTTTGCTTGACCTGCAGCTAAACTGAAACAAATCAATTGCCACCCACACATCCATCAGTTAGGTGGAATCTGCAGGATGGAGAATGAAAGCTATTGCTCAGAATTTATTACCTATCTTCTTCTATTCCATATCCTGCAGAACCATACAGTGCTATAGATTTAAAAGCTGAGCATGCAGGTAGGAGCCATGCACCTGTCTGAACCCAGCAGGAATTGCAGTTGGCAGTGATTAATCCTACTCTGCAATATTTACCCAGTGTGACAATTGCCTCATGAAGAAGCTTTCCTAGGAAGCAGTTGTGGAACAGGTGGAATGCCCCTCAGATTTTAGGTTTCTTGTAGAACTAAATGGTAGTTTTGTGCGATACAACCCCAAGTATGTCTCTTGTTGCTTAATCATTTGTGTTCTTGGATCCTTGCTGGTACTGGTAACAAACATTTGCCAATGCTGCCTACATTACTAAGAGACACAATGGATTTGTAAGCATGTGCACTGTGTAAACATTGCAGTTCTGAAGTGGCAGCAGATTAAAACATTAGAACAATTTCTCTATTTAAATCATCCAGAGAAGCAACCTTGGGTAAGCTTGCCATACTAAATATGATTGATTATGAATGGTAGGCAAATTAACTTGAGCCAAGTTATCAACTCAATGACTGAGGGCCCACATCTGCACAACTGCAAAGTAGTTTGTAGAAATTTGTAGAAAAAGGATGCTAGTGGCTGAACTATTAATAATTCAAACACAATGCACCCTTTAACAGGTCTCAATAGGGAACTGGGTGCCAAATGTGCTTGGTACTAGCTGCTCACCTCAAACCCAAGTTCAATTTAGCCCAGGGATAGTATGAGAGTCTCCTCTGACTGCTGGTCATAAGGGTCTGCATAAAATGGAGTCTAGGTACTCCATCACATTCTTCATGGGTTTGGGTTTAAGCACAAAACTACCCCAAGTTAATACTGGTACAGGGTGGCTGGTGAGGGAAATTAAAAATGTCACACCAGCGTAGTAGCTCTTCTTGGGTTGATAATGAGGTACACAATTGGGACAGTATCAAGGAAACCCAAGCCTGCTTATAGCTGTGCAATAATAGACCAGGGATGTTTGATGCCTCAACATCTCACCTCAAAGGCAAAATATGACCTATTTTTACAACAACAACAAAAAATGCTCAAATTAGTGTAACACAAGGAAAATGGCAATTTGCAATTGTGATTATCCTTCCTGAATTTGACTGAGAAATCAAACAAGAACAGACCAGCATGAAAAGTTGACTGTATTGTCACACCTGTCATGTCCTTGTACTATGTCCAGTAGAAATGATGCACAATAGAACATCTAGTTCTTGACTGAAAAGTAAATTATAAAACAAATGCGTGGTCAAGATAACTAGAAGAAATATATTCCAAACTATTGATACTAATAAATTATTATAGAGCTACTGCAAGTATAACTATCCAACACGACCAACTCCCAACTCCGAGGTAGTCACATGGTAGATTTACACTGCCACCTGCTGGTTGGAGGTCGTGTACATCATTATATACATGATTGCTTATGTAGATCATCACACCGAAATAATGCCTGCTGGCTGGACTGGTTTGTTTTACCAAATTAATATCTCTGAAGCATGGCTGCCATTGGTTTTCTGTTATTGAGCCAATTTTGCACCCATTCTATTTTATTACTATTTCACTTCAGCTTCCATATTTAAAACCGTCCTTCTTTCCACTATGGAATTTCCCCCACAACAGGCTTTAAACTGACTGAAATATTTCTGGAAACTTAAAAAAAAAAATTAATTAATTTATTTAAAAAAAATAAATTTGGAGTATCCAATAATTTTTTTCCAATTAAGGGGCAATTTAGCGTGGCCAATCCACCTTTCACGTACCAGCCTTCCTGAACAGGCGCTGGAATGTGGCGACTAGGGGCTTTTCACAGTAACTTCATTTGAAGCCTACTTGTGACAATAAGCGATTTTCATTTTTTTCATTACGCAACCTGTTCATCTTTGGGTTGTGGGGTGAAATCCACCCAGACATGGGGAGAATGTGCAAACTCCACACAGACAGTGACCCAATGCCGGGATCAAACCCGGGTCCTCAGTGCCATAGGTAGCAGTGCTAATCACTGTGGCACCGTGCTGCCCGATATTTCTGGAAACTTGGAAGACCAGCTTTTAAAAATAATTTTCATTCTCCTTTTTCACATTTTCATCCAAATTTACACCCACCAACAAACAATCAACGTAACAAATACAATGTCAATCCCCTGGCCAACAATCACTTCCTCCCACCAACCCTCAACATTTTAAATACAACATCAAAGAAAAGGAATCAAGAATCCACCATCACCCCATACATAGTCACCAACAACAAACACAGTCCAAATCCTCCTCCAGTGTTCGATGTTGTCCAATTTCTGAAAGTGCATTATAAACAAAGCCCATGAATTGCAGTACACTTCCATCGTTCCGCTCGACTCAAATTTCACCATCTCAAGTGTTGAAAACTCCAACAGATCCTCCCCGCCACGCCAGGGCACAGGGTGGAGAAACTGACCTCCACCCCAACAGGACCCGCCTTCGGGCAATCAGCGAGGCGAAGGCTAAAACATCTGCCGCCGCACCCATTTCCACCTCGGCCGATCAGATTCCCCGAATATGGCCTCCAGAGGACCCGGCTCAAGCTTCATGTGTACCACCTTCAAAATTATCCTGAAGGCCTCCCTCCAATACCGCTCCAGCTTTGGACAGGACCAAAACACATGAACGCGATTTGTGGGGCCCCCACTCCGCAACATTCACAAACATCTCTACCCCCTCAAAAGTCAGCTCATCCTCGCCTTTGTGAGATGCACCTTACACACCGTCAGCTGAATTAGCCACAACCTCGCACACGCTGAAGCATTCATCCTCCGGAGCACTTCACATCACAACCCCTCCTCCATGCACTCTCCTAACTCTTCCTCCCATTTTGTCTTAATCCTCTCCAGCAGTGCCTTCTCGGCTCCCAGAATCGCCCCATAAATCGCCGATACTCCCTTCTCCATTCCCAGTCGTCAGCACCTACTCCAACAGTGTGGAGGCCGGCACCACCGGAAAGTTCTGTATCTCCTTCGTAGCATAACTCGGACTTTCATATACCTAAACATTTCCCCCTGCCCCAACCCATATTTCGCCCCCTGCTCCTTCAGTGCGCAAACAGGCCCCCCAGAAACAAATCCTTTCGTGCCCTGACTCCCTTCTCCTCCCATCTCCGAAAACACCCATCCCACTTCCCTGGCTCAAATCTGTGATTCCCCAGGATCGGCATTTCCCTTGACCCCGCCCCCAGCCTAAAGTGCTGCCGCAACTGCCTCCAGATTTTCACCGGCGCTACTACTGCCGGACTCCCGCGTTTTTCCTCAGGGCCATTGGGAGCAGCGCTGTTGCCAACGTCCTCAGCCCCGATCCCCTACGCAGACTCTCCTCCATTCTAACCCACTGGGAATCCTCCTCTCTGACCCAGCTCCTCACCTTCTCAGCATTCGCCGCCCAGTAATAATAGAGTCAATTTGGAAGACCCAACAACCCGGATTGCTGTCCTCTGTGCAACAACACCTTCCCTAATCCTAGCCACCTTTCTTCACCCCCCCTCCTAATCCTAGCCACGTTTCTCCCCCCGCATATAAACAAGGTTATTATCTTTTCAACCTCCTTGAAAAATGCCTTTGGCAGGAAGATCGGCAGGCACTGAAAAATAAACAGAATCGCAACAACTATTCATTTTAATTGCCTGTACCAGACCTGCCAGCGACACGGAGACCATCCCACCTTACCAAGTCCGCCTTCGCCCGCCCCACCAAACTAGTAATGTTGCACCTATGGAGCCCCTCCCAATCCCATAACACCTGCACCCCCAGATAGCAAAAGTGAGTCCCCGCCCTATGGAATGGTAGTTTCCCCCCCTCCCCCAACCCTGCCCCATTTCTGGCCAAGACACCACAAAAATTTCACTTATCTAAATTTAGCTTATACCCCAAAAAAGATCCAAAACTCAAAGCAGCTCCAATATGCTACCCATCAACAAACTCAGTTCCGATACATACAACAGCAAGTCGTCCACATACGAAGAGACCCTATGTTCTTCTCCCCCCATCCCACCCTCACCACATCTCAGAACTCCTCAACACAATGGCCAAGGACTCCAATGCAAGCGCACGCGAACAACAGAGAGGAATATGACTTTTGCGTCATGGATCGGACGTTGCTGGCTGGGGTGGTGGATGCAGAGTACTCGGCGATAGAAGTGTCAGATCATGCCCCACACTGGGTGGATTTACAGGTGAGCAAGGAGGGGGCCAGCGCCCGCATTGGAGATTAGGTGTGGGACTATTCGCGGAGGAGTTGTGCGCGCGCACGGGAGAGGGAGGCCATTCAGAGATAAACGATCTGGGGGAGGTTTTGGAAGCGATGGTATGGGAGGCGTTGAAGGCAGTGGTGAGAGGGGAGTTTATCTCGATACAGGCACACAGGGAGAAGGTAGAATGGGCTGAGATGGATAGACTAGTGAAGGAGATTCTGCAGGCAGACAGGAGATACTTGAGGCCCTGGAGGAAGGGTTGTTGAAGGAGAGCAGAAGCTGCAGATGAAGTTTGGGTTGCTATCTAAAAGGAAGGAGGTGGGGCAGTTGAGAAAGGCAAGAGGGGCGATGTTTGAATATGGGGAGAAGGCTAGTAGGATGCTAGCACACCAGCTAAGGAAACGGGAGGCGGCTCGGGAATGAAGGATGGGGAAGGGGGACGACACGATCTTGGACCCAGTGGGGGTGAACGGGGTGTTTAGGGACTTTTACAGTAGGCTGTATGAGTTGGAACCCACAGCCAGGGTGAAGGGGATGAGGTGGTTTTTGGAGGGACTGGAGTTTCCAAGAGAGGAAGAGGAGTTGGTGGGTGCCTAGTGGCCCCAATTGGGCTGTTTGAAGTGGTGGAGGGGCTGTCAGGCAAGGTTCCAGGGCCAGACGGGTACCCAATGGAGTTGTATAAAAGGTTTTCAGGAGTGCTGGGGCCCTTGCTGGTAAGGGTGTTTCATGAGGCTAGGGAGCAGGGGGCGCTCCCCCCGATGTCACAGGCTTCGATCTCTCTTATCCTGAAGTGGGATAAGGACCCAGATCAATGTGGGTCATACAGGCCAATCTCCCGTCTAACTGGAGACGCCAAGTTGCTGGTTAAGACTTTGGCCTTGAGAATAGAGGATTGTGTGCCAGGGTTGATGGGGGAGGATCAGACTAGGTTTGTGAAAGGGAGGCAGTAAACGGGTAACATCAGAAGGCTGCTAAACATGATTATGATGCTCTCCGAGGGAAGGGCAGTGGTGGTCGCCATGGATGCAGAGAAGGCCTTTGATCGGGTGGAGTGGGAGCACCGTTGGGAGGTTATGGGGCGGTTTCGGTAGGGTTTTGTGGACTGAGTCCGGTTGCTGTACCAGGCACCAGTGGCGAGCGTGCGGACGAACCGAGTGTCCTTTGATTATTTTCGGCTGCATAGGGGACGAGGCAGGGATGTCCACTCTCCCCACTAATGTTTGCCTTGGCTATAGAGCCACTGGCGATGGCGCTGAGAACGGCAAAGGACTAGCAGAGGATAGTAAAGGGGCGGGGGGGTGAAGCACAGGGTCACATTATATGCGAATGACTTACTTTAGTATATTTTGGACCCGCTTGGGGCGGGGGATTGGAGAGATTATGGGGATCCTAGGGGCATTTGGCCGGTTTTTGGGGTATAAATTAAATATGGGCAAAAGCGAGGTCTTTGCGATTCAGGAGAGGGGGCAGGAGGAGGTTGGAGGGGTGCGGGAGTGGAAGCAGCTACATAAGCTGAATCTGGCTCGGTTAGTGGAGCAGATGAAGGAGGACTTTAGAAGTTGGGATATGCTGCCGTCGTCACTAGCGGGGAGGGTGCAGACGGTAAAGATGACTGCTCTCCCAAGGTATTTCAGTGCCTGCCTCTTTTTATCCCGAAGGCTTTTTTTAAAGAAGTGAACATGGTCTCTGGATTCGTATGGGCGGGTAAAGCCCTGCGGGTAAGAAAGGTGCTGCTGGAGTGGGATCGAGGGCCTGCCCCTACCGAATTTCAGGAACTACTATTGTACGGCGAACATTGCAATGGTGAGGAAGTGGGTAGTGGGGGTGTGCTGCTGAATGGTGGGTTCTGGAGGTGGCAACAAGTATCAAGCGATTTGGGGATCTGTTTATTGACTGCAGTTTACTGTGCTTGGAGTTTGAGCTGCCAGAGGTAATGGGGAAAAAAAAGATATACTGAACACTGCTAGCATGGAAATGACCATTATTCACTGCAAATCTGGATCATGAATATCAGGTAATTCAACTAAGATGGCATTACACCCAAAACCAATCTAGACCTTGTCTAAGCACTCGCTATGTACGCGCACAAATTATTTCCCGACAATATTCTGTAAAACCCCATGTCTAAATACTGCAGCAGCCTTAACTCATTTCAAACAGCACCTAAATATTTAAAATGGATGGTGATCGCAATCCTATATTCTGCAGATACATAAAATTGACCAGAAAAAAAAAAAAAATTAGATAAGACCATTTACAGGTCATAGGCAATTTGCAAACGACTGACATGTTGCAGTTTAGTAATATTCCCAACTGATGTTTATTATTCTGTACTTAACACAGCAAGAATGTTTATCCTATAAGCAGATGCAATTATAAAGGGTTGGCTTTAGCCAAAGTCTCTCAACTATAATCAAATGCACAATAACAATCTCAATAACTCTTAATGATCTATTACTGGACACAGGCAGCACAAAGATATGAACATGCAACAACAAATATCTATATGGTTTAGTGATAAAGTGCTTCTTTATATGATTATGTAAATCTATCATAAGCGACAATAAGCCATACAAACCAGGAGATTTTCAGATTTTGATCCAGTGTGTGTTCAGTTTGCGGATCTCAGGCAAGGCATTGGGTTAGTTATCCTGCTGTAAAATTCCCCTCTTTTGATATATGGCTGGGAGGGAGTGCAAAAGGACCATTCAAATACAACTCCCCCTTGTTAACTGTGCACAGCTGAGCCCCAGGTTAGGCGGATCAAGTACCTGGGAATTCAGCGGGATTCACATGGGGGTTCGTTTACTGAACCAAGTGAAGGTAAAGCACAATCAGATTTGCATCAGAACCGCCAGTGCGATTCGCACTGATTTGTGCACGCAAAGTCACTTAAGTCATTTTTTGGGAAAATTCCACCCAGCATTTCCAGCGGAATGGGACTCTTCTTTGCAATGGAGTCCTATGTAACTCAAAACGTTGGACTGGATTCTACACTTCACGACGCCGGAAATGCGAAATGCTGAGAATCGCAAATAATCCAAAAATAGAGGTTTGCGCATGATGTCAATTACAATGTCATGCTCCAGTCCCTTGCTGATAGCAATATCAATGTTTGCGCCCTGCGCCAGCGGATCTATGCAAAACCGCCCATTTGCACGAATTTCAATATCATTAGCAGCTTGGACACCGTATTCTTCACCCTTCCACGATTCTCCACTCCTCTTAGGCGGAGGTCTTTTTATTCTCCTTTTTCACATTTTTTCCCGCATTCACGCCCATCAACAATAAACAGCAACAGATATGTCAATCCCCATAACAATAACAACGATCCCATTCTCCCACCAACCCCCAAACATCAGCCCGCATGTTTACATAAACAAATGACAAAAAGAAATCAGGGATTACCCATAGTCACCCTTAATATACACAGCCCCCCTCCCCCAACTAACGTTTGATGTTATCCAGTTCTTGAAAGTGCATAATAAATAGTGCCCATGACTTGTAGAACCCCTCCGAGCTTCCCCTCAGTTCGAACTTCACCTTCTCAAGGGTCAAGTATTCCAACAGGTCCCCCCGCCACGCCAGGGCACTGGGTGGAGAGGTTGCTCTCCATCCCAGCAGGATCCGCCTTTGGGCGATCAACTAGGCGAAGGCTATGATATCTGCTTTCCGCACCCTGGCTGGTCCGACACCCCGAATATGGCCTCCCGGGAACCCGGGTCCAGTTTCACACGCACCACCTTGGAAACCACCCTAAACACCCTTCCAGTACTCCTAGCTTTGGACAGGACCAAAACATATGAACGTGGTCAGCGGGGCCTGCCCCACAACGCTCACACACATCCTCCACTCCTTCAAAAAAAATCGGCTCATCCTCGCCATCGTGAGGTGCGCTCTATATACCACCTTCAGCTGTATCAGCCCCAACCTCACACATGAGGTGGAGGCATTCACTCTCCGGAGCACCTCACACCAGACCCCCTACTCTATAACCTCTCCCAGCTCTTCCTCCCACTTTGCTTTGATCCCTTCCAGTGGTGCCTTATCCTCTTCCAGAATAGCTCCGTACACCGCTGACACTGCCCCCTTCTCCAGTCCTCTTGTCGTCAACACCTCCTCCAGCAATGTGGAGGCCGGTTCCTCTGGGAAGCTGTGTATCTCCTTCCTGGCAAAATCCCAAACATGCATTTACCTAAACAGTCCTCCCTGCTCCAGCCCATACTTCGTTTCCAGCTCCCTCAATCCTGCAAACCGACCCCGAAGAAACAAATCCTTTAGTGTCTTAATCCCCCTCTCCTCCCATTTCCGAAAACTTCCATCCCACCTCCCTGGCTCAAATCTGTGGTTCCCCAGAATCGGCATCTCCCTTGACCCTACCCCCAACCTGAAGTGTTGGCGAAACTGCCTCCAGATTTTCCACGAAGCTATTATTACCGGACTCAGAGTATTTCCCTGGAGCTATCGGGAGCGGCGCTATTGCTAGTGCTTTCAGGCTGACCCCCTGCACAAACTCTCCTCCATTTTGACCCACTGGGAATCAACCCCTCTGACCTAGCTCCGCACCTTCTCCACATTCGCCGCCCAGCAGATATCATAGTAGTACAACAGGTTCGGGAGATCCAAACCCCCTGCCTGCCTTCCCCTCTGTAGCAACACCTCTCACTCTGGCCACCTTCCCTCCCCATATGAATGAGGTAATTCTTTCCTCAATCTCCCTGAAAATAGACTTTGGCAGGAAAATCGTTAGACATTGAAAAATAAACAAAAATCGCGGCAACACATTCATTTTAACCGCCTGTACCCGGCCCACCAGTGACAGAGGAAGGCCTTCCCACCTTGCCAGATCGGCTTTCACTCTCCCCACCAAACTAGTGATGTTGTACCTGCGAAGCCTCCCCCACTCCCAGGCAACCTGTACCCCCAGATACCTAAAGTGAGTCCCCACCCTACTGAATGGCAGCCCCCCCACCCCTGCCCCCACCCCCGGCCGTGTTACCACTAAATACTCACTCTTGTCTAGGTTCAGCTTGTACCCAGAGAAAGACCCAAATACCAGCAGTAGCTCCAATATTCCTCCTATCGACGCACTCGGTTCCGACACATACAGCAGCAAGTCGTCAGCATATAAGGGCACCCTATGCTCTACCCCCCACCTCCCCACCATTCCTTTCCATGCTCCCGAACTTTTCAATGCGATGGCCAACGGCTCAAATCGCAAGTGCAAACAGCAGGGGGGACATAGGACATCCCTGTCTCGTCCCACGGTGGAGAAAAGTATCTCAAACTGATATTGTTTGTGCGGACACTTGCCTTCGGCTCCTTATATAATAGCTTTACCCAGTTCACAAATCTTTTTTTTTTAATTAAATATTTTATTGAAAATTTTTGGTCAACCAACACAGTACATTGTGCATCCTTTACACAATATTATAACAACACAAATAACAATGACCTATTTTATAAACAAAAAAAAAAAGTGAATAAATAATAAATAACAAAAATAAAAACTAGCCCTAATTGGCAACTGCCTTGTCACAAGTAACACTCTCCAAAAATATAATTTAACAGTCCAATATATAATTATCTGTAGCAACGACCTATACATACTATACAGTATATATTAACAACCCTGAGAGTCCTTCTGGTTCCTCCCCCCCCCCTCGATCCTGGGCTGCTGCTGCTGCCTTCTTTTTCCCATTCCGTCTATCTTTCTGCGAGGTATTCGACGAACGGTTGCCACCGCCTGGTGAACCCTTGAGCCGACCCCCTTAGGACGAACTTAATCCGCTCTAGCTTTATAAACCCCGCCATGTCATTTATCCAGGTCTCCACCCCCGGGGGCTTGGCTTCTTTCCACATTAGCAATATCCTGCGCCGAGCTACTAGGGACGCAAAGGCCAAAACATCGGCCTCTCTCGCCTCCTGCACTCCCGGCTCTTGTGCAACCCCAAATATAGCCAACCCCCAGCTTGGTTCGACCCGGACTCCTACTACTTTTGAAAGCACCTTTGTCACCCCCATCCAAAACCCCTGTAGTGCCGGGCATGACCAAAACATATGGGTATGATTCGCTGGGCTTCTCGAGCACCTCGCACACCTATCCTCCACCCCAAAAAATGTACTGAGCCGTGCTCCAGTCATATGTGCCCTGTGTAATACCTTAAACTGAATCAGGCTTAGCCTGGCACACAAGGACGACGAGTTTACCCTGCTTAGGGCATCTGCCCACAGCCCCTCCTCGATCTCCTCCCCCAGCTCTTCTTCCCATTTCCCTTTTAGTTCATCTACCATAGTCTCCCCTTCGTCCCTCATTTCCCTATATATATCTGACACCTTACCATCCCCCACCCATGTCTTTGAGATCACTCTGTCCTGCACCTCTTGTGTCGGGAGCTGCGGGAATTCCCTCACCTGTTGCCTCGCAAAAGCCCTCAGTTGCATATACCTGAATGCATTCCCTTGGGGCAACCCATATTTCTCGGTCAGCGCTCCCAGACTCGCGAACTTCCCATCCACAAACAGATCTTTCAGTTGCGTTATTCCTGCTCTTTGCCACATTCCATATCCCCCATCCATTCCCCCCGGGGCAAACCTATGGTTGTTTCTTATCGGGGACCCCCCCCAAGGCTCCAGTCTTTCCCCTATGCCGTCTCCACTGTCCCCAAATCTTCAGTGTAGCCACCACCACCGGGCTTGTGGTGTAGTTCCTCGGTGAGAACGGCAATGGGGCTGTCACCATAGCCTGTAGGCTAGTCCCTCTACAGGACGCCCTCTCTAATCTCTTTCACGCCGCTCCCTCCTCCTCTCCCATCCACTTACTCACCATTGAAATATTAGCGGCCCAATAATACTCACTTAGGCTCGGTAGTGCCAGACCCCCCCTATCCCTGCTACGCTGTAAGAATCCCTTCCTCACTCTCGGGGTCTTCCCGGCCCACACAAAACCCATGATGCTCTTTTCAATCCTTTTAAAAAAAGCCTTCGTAATCACCACCGGGAGGCACTGAAACACAAAGAGGAATCTCGGGAGGACCACCATCTTAACCGCCTGCACCCTCCCTGCCATTGACAGGGATACCATATCCCATCTCTTGAAATCCTCCTCCATCTGTTCCACCAACCGCGTTAAATTTAACCTATGCAATGTGCCCCAATTCTTAGCTATCTGGATCCCCAGCTAACGAAAGTCCCTAGTTACCTTCCTCAACGGTAGGTCCTCTATTTCTCTACTCTGCTCCCCTGGATGCACCACAAACAACTCACTTTTCCCCATGTTCAATTTATACCCTGAAAAATCCCCAAACTCCCCAAGTATCCGCATTATTTCTGGCATCCCCTCCGCCGGGACCGCCACGTATAGTAGCAAATCGTCCGCATACAAAGATACCCGGTGCTCTTCTCCTCCCCTAAGTACTCCCCTCCACTTCTTGGAACCCCTCAACGCTATCGCCAGGGGCTCAATCGCCAGAGCAAACAATAATGGGGACAGAGGGCATCCCTGCCTTGTCCCTCTATGGAGCCGAAAATATGCAGATCCCCGTCCATTCGTGACCACGCTCGCCACTGGGGCCCTATACAACAGCTGCACCCATCTAACATACCCCTCTCCAAAACCAAATCTCCTCAACACCTCCCACAAATAATCCCACTCCACTCTATCAAATGCTTTCTCGGCATCCATCGCCACTACTATCTCAGTTTCTCCCTCTGGTGGGGCCATCATCATTACCCCTAACAACCTCCGTATATTCGTGTTCAGCTGTCTCCCCTTCACAAACCCAGTTTGGTCCTCGTGGACCACCCCCGGGACACATTCCACTATTCTCATTGCCATTACCTTGGCCAGGACCGTGGCATCTCCATTTAGGAGGGAAATAGGTCTATAGGACCCTTTTCCTTCTTTAAGAGAAGCGATATCGTTGCTTCAGACATAGTCGGGGGCAGTTGTCCCCTTTCCTTTGCCTCATTAAAGGTCCTCGTCAGTACCGGGGCGAGCAAGTCCACATATTTTCTATAGAATTCGACTGGGAATCCATCCGGTCCCGGGGCCTTTCCTGCCTGCATGCTCCTAATTCCTTTCACCACTTCTACCTCGATCTGTGCTCCCAGTCCCACCCTTTCCTGCTCTTCCACCTTGGGAAATTCCAGCCGATCCAAGAAGCCCATCATTCTCTCCCTCCCATCCGGGGGTTGAGCTTCATATAATTTTTTATAAAATGTCTTGAACACTCCATTCACTCTCTCCGCTCCCCGCTCCATCTCTCCTTCCTCATCCCTCACTCCCCCTATTTCCCTCGCTTCTGTTGGATGATAATGGTATAGTGTAGGTTAGATGGCTTTTGTTTCGGTGCAACATCGTGGGCCGAAGGGCCTGTACTGCGCTGTATTGTTCTATGTTCTATGTTCTCCCCTTTTCCTCAATTGGTGTGCCAGCAACCTGCTCGCCTTCTCCCCATATTCGTACTGTACACCCTGTGCCTTCCTCCATTGTGCCTCTGCAGTGCCTGTAGTCAGCAAGTCAAATTCTACATGTAGCCTTTGCCTTTCCCTGTACAGTCCCTCCTCCGGTGCTTCCGCATATTGTCTGTCCACCCTCAAAAGTTCTTGCCGCAACTGCTCCCGTTCCTTACTCTCCTGCTTCCCTTTATGTGCCCTTATTGATATCAGCTCCCCTCTAACCACCGCCTTCAACGCCTCCCAGACCACTCCCACCTGGACCTCCCCATTATCATTGAGTTCCAAGTACTTTTCAATGCACCCCCTCACCCTTAGACACCCCCCCTCATCTGCCATTAGTCCCATGTCCATTCTCCAGGGTGGGCGCCCTCCTGTTTCCTCCCCTATCTCCAAGTCCACCCAGTGTGGAGCGTGATCCGAAATGGCTATAGCCGTATACTCCGTTCCCCTCACCTTCGGGATCAATGCCCTACCCAGCACAAAAAAGTCTATTCGCGAGTAGACTTTATGGACATAGGAGAAAAACGAGAACTCCTTACTCCTAGGTCTGCTAAATCTCCACGGGTCTACACCTCCCATCTGCTCCATAAAATCTTTAAGTACCTTGGCTGCTGCCGGCCTCCTTCCAGTCCTGGACTTCGACCTATCCAGCCCTGGTTCCAACACCGTATTAAAATCTCCCCCCATTATCAGCTTTCCCATCTCTAGGTCCGGAATGCGTCCTAGCATCCGCCTCATAAAATTGGCATCATCCCAGTTCGGGGCATATACGTTTACCAAAACCACCGTCTCCCCCTGTAGTTTGCCACTCACCATCACGTATCTGCCCCCGTTATCCGCCACTATAGTCTTTGCCTCGAACATTACCCGCTTCCCCACGAATATAGCCACCCCCCTGTTTTTCGCATCTAGCCCCGAATGGAACACCTGCCCCACCCATCCTTTGCGTAGCCTAACCTGGTCTATCAGTTTCAGGTGCGTTTCCTGTAACATAACCACATCTGCCTTAAGTTTCTTAAGGTGTGCGAGTACCCGTGCCCTCTTTATTGGCCCGTTCAGCCCTCTCACGTTCCACGTGATCAGCCGAGTTGGGGGGCTTCCTACCCCCCCCTTGTCGATTAGCCATCACCTTTTTCCAGTTCCTCACCCGGTTCCCACGCAGCTGTATCTCCCCCAGGCGGTGCCCCCCCGCCCATCCTCTCCCATACCAGCTCCCCCCTCTCCCCAGCAGCAGCAACCCAGTAATTCCCCCCTCCCACCCCCCCCGCTAGATCCCCCGCTAGCGTAATTACTCCCCCCATGTTGCTCCCAGAAGTCAGCAAACTCTGGCTGACCTCGGCTTCCCCCCGTGACCTCGGCTCGCACCGTGCGACGCCCCCTCCTTCCTGCTTCTCTATTCCCGCCATGATTATCATAGCGCGGGAACCAAGCCCGCGCTTCTCCCTTGGCCCCGCCCCCAATGGCCAACGCCCCATCTCCTCCACCTCCCCCCATCACCACCTGTGGGAGAGAGAAAAGTTACCGCATCGCAGGATTAGTACATAAAACCCCTCTTTGCCCCCCACATTCGCCCCACCACTTTGTTCGAACGTTCTTTTTAATAACCCGCTCATTCCAGTTTTTCTTCCACAATAAAAGTCCACGCTTCATCCGCCGTCTCAAAGTAGTGGTGCCTCTCTCGATATGTGACCCACAGTCTTGCCGGTTGCAGCATTCCAAATTTTATCTTCTTTTTATGAAGCACCGCCTTGGCCCGATTAAAGCTCGCCCTCCTTCTCGCCACCTCCGCACTCCAGTCTTGATAAACGCGGATCACCGCGTTCTCCCATTTACTACTCCGAGTTTTCTTCGCCCCTCTAAGGACCATTTCTCTATCCTTAAAACGGAGGAATCTCACCACTATGGCTCTGGGAATTTCTCCTGCTCTCGGTCCTCGCGCCATCACTCGGTATGCTCCCTCCACCTCCAACGGACCTGCCGGGGCCTCCGCTCCCATTAACGAGTGCAGCATCGTGCTCACATATGCCCCGACGTCCGCTCCCTCCACACCTTCAGGAAGACCAAGAATCCTCAGGTTGTTCCTCCTTGCGTTGTTTTCCAGTGCCTCCAACCTTTCCACACGTTTCTGATGTGCCTCCTGCGTCTCAGTCTTCACCACCAGGCCCTGTATATCGTCCTCATTCTCGGCTGCCTTTGCCTTCACGACCCGAAGCTCCCGCTCCTGGGTCTTTTGTTCCTCCTTTAGCCCTTCGATCGCCTGTAGTATCGGGGGCCAACAGCTCTTTCTTCATTTCCTTTTTGATCTCTTCCACACAGCATTTCAAGAACTCTTGTTGTTCAGGGCCCCATGTTAAACTGCCACCTTCCGACGCCATCTTGGTTTTTGCTTGCCTTCCTTGCCGCTGTTCTAAAGGATCCACTGCAATCTGGCCACTTCCCTCTCCTTTTTCCATCCGTATCCAGGGGGGATTCCCTTCTGGTTTACCGCACAGTGTTTTTAGCCGTCAAAATTGCCGTTGGGGCTCCTATCAAGAGCCCAAAAGTCCGTTTCACAGGGAGCTGCCGAAATGTGCGACTCAGCTGGTCATCGCCGCACCCGGAAGTCCCAGTTCACAAATCTTGGTCCAATCCCAAACAGCTCCAGCAATGCCATCAGGAACACCCATTCTACCCGATCAAACGCCTTCTCGGCGTCCAATGCCACAACTACCTCGGTTTCCTTCCCTTTCGCCGGTGCCATAACGACATTCAAAACCCTCAATGTTCGAAAACAGCTGCCTCCCTTTCACAAACCTCGTCTGATCCTCCCCTATTACCTTCGGGAGGCACTCCTCCAGCCTACCCATCAGTACCTTCGCCAACACTTTTGCGTCCATATTCAGAAGTGTTATGGGCCGATACGACCCACACTCCGTCGGATACTTATTTTTTTTAGCAACAGTGAAATCGATGCCTGCCCCAAGGTTTGCGGCAACACCCCCTTCCCCATCACCTCCTCAAACATCCCCACCATCAGGGGTGCCAACCTATCCGTGAATTTTTAAAAATATTCCACCAGAAACCCATCCGGCCCTGCCACCTTCCCCGACTGCATCCTCCCATTATCTCCTGCTCCAATATTGCTCCTTCTAATGTAGCCCTGTCCCCCTCCCCTAGCCTCGGGTACTCCAACCCATCTAGAAATTCCTGCATCTCAGTCACCCCCGGGTGGCTCTGACTTGTACATACTCTCATAAAACTCCTCAAAAACCTTGTTAATCAGCACTGGAGCCACCACCAACTTCGCTGCCCTATCCCTCACCTGAAGAATTTCCCTTGCCGCTGCCTCCCTCCGGAGCTGACCTGCCTTATCTCCATGTTCATAAACTGCACCCCTTGCTCATCTCAGTTGGCGCACCGCCTTCCTGGTGGACAATCGGTCGAAGCTCGTCTGTAATTCCTTCCTCTTTTCCAGCTTCGCTGGAACCCCATCTTCTGCATACCTCCTATCGACCTCCAACATCTCATCTATTACCCTCTGCCGCTCCAACCTCTCCTCTTTATCCACCCTGGCCTTAAACAAAATTACCTCACCTCTCACCACCGCCTTTAGAGCCTCCCAGACGACTGCCTTCGACACCTCACCCGTACAATTGAAACCTACATATTCCTTAATTACAGTTTTAATTTTCTCACAGAACACTTGGTTCCCCAAAAGCCCCACATCCAGTTTCCACCCCAGTCTCTGCGCTGCCCCCTTCTCCAGCACCATATCCACCCAATGTGGAGCGTGATCTGACACTGCAATTGCACAGAATTCCGACCCCTTGACTCCAGCCAGCAAAGCCTTCCCCACCACAAAAAAGTCAATCCGCGAGCATACCTTATGGACCGCAGAGAAAAAGAGAGTACTCCAGTTCTCTTGGGTGCAGGAACCTCCAAGGGTCCACCCCTCCTATTTTCACCATTAGCCCAGCCAGCACCTTCGCCCCCCTTGATGGGACCAGCGAGCGCGGCCGTGATCTGTCCAACCTTGGCTCCTGCACCAAGTTCCAGTCCCCCACCCCCCCACAATCAGCTCATGCGTGTCCAAGTCGGGAATGGCCCCAAACACCTTCCTCGCGAATCCCACATCGTCCCAATTGGGACAGTATAAAACATTGCCACTAATCTCCCCTCTAGTGCCCCTGCCACAATCGCATATCTACCCCCCTGATCTGCCACCACCATCTCCATCTGGGAGCATACCCTTTTGCTGACCAACACCGCTATCCCTCGAGCCCTTCCATCAAATCCAGAGTAAAACACTTGGCTAACCCCAGCCCTTTTTAAGTCTCACCTGGTCCTTCACCCTCAAGTGAGTCTCCTGCAGCATTGCTACATCGGCTTTCAAACTTAAGATGCGCAAGCACCCTTGACCGGACCTAACCCTCTCATGTTCCACGTGACTATCTTTACTGGGGGTCTCTCACCGCCCCCCCACCTTTCTTATCCACCATCACCATACCACCGGGTCCTGCCCCATAAGCCTGACCCGCCCCTGTCCATTGTTTTTTTTAAATTAAATATTTTATTGAAAATTTTTGGTCAACCAACACAGTACATTGTGCATCCTTTACACAATATTATAACAACACAAATAACAATGACCTATTTTATAAACAAAAAAAAAAAAAAAAAAAAAGAATAAATAATAAATAACAAAAATTTGTTATTGAACCCCCTTACCCCCCCTCCCAAGAACCCCCCTACAAAAACATCCCCCACCATCCATCCCTTCCCCCCCTCTCGCTCTCCTCGTAGGCCCATTGAAGCCTGCTATCCAGGCTCCAACGTCCGCAGCCCTCCTCTCACCTCATCCCCGTTCACGAGCTGACTTTAGTTAGCTAGTGTGGGTGGCTCCCCCCGCCAAGACATCTCGCCCCCTTCCACCCAGTCCCAGAGAAAGAAACACCAAAACAAACCCAACAATCCAACCCCTACAATTCACTAACATAACATTTAACCGTCGCAACACAGAACGCCATTAAATTGAACTCTGTAACAATGCAAAGAGAAGAAATTTGCAATACAAAGCAGTTAAAAAAAAAGTTGTAACATTTAAACATCTTCCAGCCGCACACAGTCCACAGTCTCTCTTCCAGTTCCGCTCTTCACGCCTGTCCCAAGCCTTCTGCCCTCACGAATGCCTCAGCCGCCTCCGCGGTCTCAAAATAAAAGTCTTTGGCGTTATATGTTACTCTCAACTTCGCCGGGTACACTATACCAAATCGTACCCCCTTCTTGTACAAAGCCGCCTTCACTCGCCCAAACGCCGCTCGTCTTTTTGCCAACTCCACCGTCCAGTCCTGGTAGATCCGAACCACAGTACCATCCCACAGCACCTCACGCTTCTGCTTCGCCCAGCTTAATACCTTCTCCTTCATGCAAAACTTATGGAAGCAGATAATTACTGCCTTTGGCGGCTCGTTCACTTTAGGCTTTGGCCTTAATGACCGATGTGCTCGGTCTAGTTCGTACATGGTGGGGCTCTCACCCTCCCCCATCAGCTCCGCCAACTTCTTAGCAAAGTATTGCGTTGGCCTTGGGCCCTCTGTCCCTTCGGGCAAGACCACAATTCTCAAATTGTGCCACCTTGAGCGGTTTTCCAAGTCTTCCAGCTTTGCTTGGAGTCCTCTGTTAACCTCCATCACCCTCCGTAGCTCGTCCCCCATCGAGGTGACCTGGTCGCTGTGTCGTGACACGGCCTCCTCCACTTCCTTCATCTTCTCGCCCTGCTCTCTCACCTCGGCCGATGCCTTCGCCACCGCCACCCTCACCGGGCCGATTGCCTCCTCCACCAATAACTTAAACGCGACCGCCGTCACCTTCCTCAAGGCCTCCATGTGCCTCGCAAACTGTTTCTCCAGCTCCACTGCCATCACCTCGGTCATCTTCTCCACCGCAAGTAGTGCGGCCCCACCTTGCAGTTCGGCTTCCGCCATCCTGTCAACACTTCAGCGGCGAACCCGCGTTTCCTCCTTTCTTCGACGCTGCTCTTCGCATCCTTTAGCGGCTTATTGTTTTTTATCTTTCTTTTCTCCGCTCTCCCCCTTCTGTCCTTCATCAATCTGACTTATTATTTTTTTGAAAAGAAAAAAGGGGGAGAGAAAAAACAACTTTTACCAAACTTCCTTAAACCTTCTTTCTTTCTCCTCTGCATTTACCCAGAGCTCCCCTGGGACCAGGCTTCAGCCTTCTTTCTTCCTCCTAGGTGGGAGCCATCAGACGTGGAGCACCCTCCCTACATAGGCCCGAGGCCAGGGCACTGCCGCCTCCGTCTCCCCGTAGCTCCGCCCCCGCTGTTCTGACCTCAGATAGTCGGGGGGGGGGTATGTGAAGACTCGAGGATTTCCCCGAAATCGCCGCAAATCGTGGCCACTGGCGGGAGCTCTTGTTGCTGCGGCCACCCTGCTCACCCACGCCACCGGAAGTCTTCCTAGGCGGAGGTCTTCTGGGGACGAATTAGTGCAAGTATTGACAAGCGGGGCCAGGGTGCCATGGCTGCGGAGGGAGAGTGGGAGGCTAAAAGTAAACAAAACTGAACACCCTCAAATATTGTTAGGCTTGCTGGGGGGAAATGGCTGCCCGGGCCAGGAACAGTAGTGGGGAGCGACTTGGTGCCAAGTCAGTGAATGCGGGATTCCCCCCTTGGGATCGGGGTGGCTGGCTCAGACTGCCATTGCTGCAGTGTTTTTTAAATGCACCCGTTTGGTGCTACTTACAGGCCCCTGGCTGTTCACACTGCTCAGTGCTAATTCTATCCTTTGAATATTCATAAGGCCTCTGGTCACCTGGGAGACCACCCAAGCTGCCCCTCTGAACACGCTCATACCGGTTTCATCAAGTAGATGGGCGTGGCCAAGCTCAATCATGGGCCCACCGGGTGTTGGCACTCAGAAGAAGCACTGCCGCACTGCAGAGGGAGCAGGGGATCAGCCGAGGTCACCCCAACCAGAGGACCCCTGCACAGTGGCTTTTGTTCTCTGACCCTCAGGGCAGAGGCCTCAACAGATACCCCCACCCTTCGGAATCACCAGCTGTCTCCTCTTGGTGAGGCTGGCAGCACTGACTGCCTCTGCCACCCCTCCCAGCCGGTGTTCAGGAAGGAAGGCAGGCAGGCTTGGGTCTCTAGCCCATATTAGGAAAGAGGGTGCCGCTCAGCTCCTTACTGGCATAGAGCAGTGGATCCAGTCAGGACACCCGACCTGGTGGGCAAGGGGGGCACGGTCTTTAGTGCACCATCTTCATGTCTGCAGTGAATGTGTGGTTAAGTGGTGCACTTAAAAACAGCCAGCCTCGAGATTTCCAGTGGCAATATGTAGATGGAGGTTGCTTGTTGCGTGGCTCCTGCTAGAGCTTTCACTTTTTGCCCCAATTCACCCAGATGTGGGGGGAAATTTCATATGATTGATCTCCAGAAAAGTTGTGGTGACTGAAGAATGCCAAAAACCCAACAGAAAAATAAGAGACGCCCGAGTGTTCAGGTTCGGTGCGGATTTCTGTTGGTGAAAAGGTGAGGGAGCAAGCTGGCCAGGTGGGGATGCGTCCATTACGGTGGACAAGCTGGTCGAGGTGATAGCGGTGAAGTTTGGGGTGGCAGTTTGCCAAACATTTTGAGTGGCATGGAAAGGAGGTGATGGCCTCGCTCAAATAGTTGGTGGATGACAGGCTGGCCCCGATAAAGCAGGCTCTTGGAAAGATGTCGACGGTGGTACAGGAGCAAGGAGTGACGGGTGCGAAGGAGGCATTGTCATGGCACAGCAACCAGCTCACGTCAATGGGAGAGGAGCTGCGGAGGTTGGAGGAGAGCAACAAAGGGCTGAGAGCCAAAGTAGAGGACCTGGACAACAGGTCATGGCGGCAGAATCTGCAGATTGTGTAACTGCCCGAGGGGCTGGAGGCTGATGGAGTACTTTTTGGAGATGTTCACGGAGTTGTTGGGGGAGGAGGAGGATGGGGCTCACCGGTCACTCTGGCCGATGCCAAAGGCGAATGAACCATCAAGAGCTATGATAGTCTGTTTTGATAGCTCCCAGATGAAGAAGGTGCTGAAATGTGATGAAACAGAATAGAGGAGAGGTGGGATGGCAGTGGTATTCATATATCAAGACATCACAGTGGAGTTGGCAAGATGACAGGCGGCTTTCAACAGGGCGACGGTGATGTTGTACAAAAGTAATGTGCAGTTTGGAAAGATCCAATATAGAGGGGAAATATACCTTAAATGGCAAATCTCTTATTAATAATAATAATAATCTTCATCGTCACAAGTAGGCTTACAATAACACTGTAATGAAGTTACTGTGAAAATAATTCCCTAGTCGCCACATTCCGGCACCTGTTCGGGTACACGGAGGGAGAATTCAGAATATTCAATTCACCTAACAGCACATCTTTCGGGACTTGTGGGGAAGAAACCGGAGCACTTGGAGGAGACCCACGCAGACACGGGGAGAATGTGCAGACTCCACACAGACAATGGCCCAAGCCAGGAATCAAACCTGGGACCCTGGTGCTGTGAAGCAACAGTGCTAACCACTGTTCTACCATGCCACCCAACTCTTATGAATATAGAAAGTCAGAGATCTGGGCGTGCAAGTCCACAGATCTTTGAAAGTGGCAACACAAGTGGACAAGGTAGGCAAGAAAGCATGCGGAATGCTCGCCTTCATTGGACGGGGCATCAAGTATAAAAACTGTCATGCTACAGTGGTTTAGAACCTTGGTACGGCCAAATATTGCACACAATTCTGGTCGCCACACTACCAGAAGGATGTGAAGGCTTTGGAAAGGGTGCAGAGGAGGCTTACCAGGATGTTGCCTGGTCTGGAGGGTGATAGCTATGCGGAGAGGATCAATAGGCTCGGACTGTTTTCATCAGAACGACGGAGGTTGAGGGGTGACCTGATGGTGGTCTACAAGATTATGAGGGGCATGGATAGAGTGGCTGGGCAGTCACTCAGACCAGGGTGGAGGAGTCAGTCACCAGGGGGCATAGTTTTAAGATCTGTGCGACAAAATTTAGAGATGGGCGAGGCAGGTTTCATTTTTACACAGAGGGCAGTGAATATCTGGAACGCGTTGCCAGGAGAGATTGTGGAAGCAGATCCATTAACGGCGTATTTAAAGGCATCTTGACAAATACATGGATAGGATGGGCATAGAAGGGACACGACTCAAGGAAGTGCTGAGGGTTTTGGCCAAGGTTGGTATCATGACCGGTACAGGCTTGGAGGGCCGAAGGGCCTGTTCCTGTGCTGTATTGTTCGTTGTACCCGAAGTTGAGAGTTATGCATAACTCCAAGGACTATTACTTTGAGATGGTGGGGGCGTTCATGAAGGTTGAAGGACTGAGACTGAACGGAGTTTGGACTTTGTTTTATTTATGTTGTGGTTGGGGGAGGGATGGTTCTGGGATGTTGGGGTTTGTTTCCCTTTGTTTGGGGGCCTAGTATGTTGGGTTGTTTGGAAGAACGGAATGTGGGAGGGCTTTTATGTTGGTTTTTTGGAGGGAACATCCGGTGGCGACATGGAGGTGGAGGTCCCACGTTAGGTGGCTTCTGTGAGAGTCTTTGTTTATTTGAGCCTTTATGCCCAGTATCAGGGGTACCTTTTGGATAAGCTGGCGTGGAAAGTCATAAGGAGTCAGTGGAATGTCAAAGTTCCAGGAGAAAGGTCAGGAAAAGGGGGCGAGCAAAAGTCCGCCAGCGAGTGCTGAAGTGAGTCCAACAGGAGGAAAGATGGCAGGGGCTGGTTCGTTGGGTGGGGTTGCTCCCGTCGCGGCTGGGACTCTGACTGAGGTGGTGACGGGGAGTTTGAAAGGCTGCTCACCATTTAGAGGTGCTTCGGTGGGAGATGATGGCTTTGCTGAAAGAGTAGGTGGAGGAGGCATTTGCCCCGATAAAGGTTGCATTAACAAGGACGTTGGTCGAGGTGCGGAAGGAGAAAAGTTGAAGAGGGTACCGGAGGTCAATAAAGGGCTATGACCCAAGCTGAAGGACCTGGAGAACAGGTCGAGGAGACAAGGGAGTGGGTGAGGTTCCAGATGGAGAAGGTGATGGCGGATCGGGGGAGAGCAGGTACATATTGTAACTGGTACATTGATAAGCATATATATTAATAATATTATAATACTCGCTTATTGTCACAAGTAGGCTTCAATTAAGTTACTGTGAGAAGCCCCTAGTCGCCACATTCCAGCACCTGTTCGGGGGAGACCGGTACAGGAATTGAACCTGTGCTGCAGACCTTGTTCTGCATTACAAGCCAGCTGTTTAGCCCACTGTGCTAAACCAGCCCCAGGTATATAAGCAGGGTTCGTGAAGCTGGCTGCAATCCCGGATCTGGATACATATGACTTGATCTTAGGGAGGGATTGGAACACAGTGCTAGAGCCGAGGATGTACAGGTCCCACCCTTGCTCGCTGACCCCGGGGCGGGCGAAGGCGTTGGCAGGGCTTAGGAGGGAGATTGGGGGGGTGCTGTGGTTGACCCATGCAGATTTTTACACCTGAGAGATCAGGAGTATTCATTTTACTCCTCCCGGATTGATATTTTTGTGGTGGGCAAGCTGTTGGCTGGAGTTAGGGAGGGCAGGGTATTCGGCAATTGTGATCTCCGATCATGCTCCACATTGGATGGGATGGACGTGGTACTGGAGAAGGAGGTGGCCAGAAGCTGGGGTGGAGGATGGATGTCGGGCTGCTGGCGGACTGGAGTTTGTGTGATAAGATAGGGGAGGTGATAGAGCAGTATGTGGGGTTTAATTGCACGGGGGAGGTCTTGGTGGATTGGGAGGCCCTGAAGGCAGTGGCGACGGGGGAGGTGATCTTGTTTATGGCTAAGGTGGATAGGGTGAAGAGGGAGGAATGCCAACGGCTGATAGATTTTGGAGGTGGATGGGAGGACCCGAATCCGGGTCTCCTGGCAAAGAGGAAGGGTTGCTGACGAGGTTCAACCTGCTGTCCACAGGGAAAGCCGTGCATCAGCTGAGAAGGGTGAGGGGGGGCCGTCTAGGAGTATGGGGAGAAGGCAGCTCGTATGTCAGCAGGACGTATGTCTGCAGGTCGGGGGGGGGGGGGGGGGGGGGAGCAAGCAGGTGCAAGGTCTGTCTGTTGATTAGAGCTGTAGCTGACAAGACTGGTACTGCAGAACCATCTACATACTAATGAGCCATCCCCGGGAACAAAAGACAACATTTAGGTAAACAATGCTAAGACAGACACCTCTCACCAGAGGAGATTAAAACAAAGCAAACCAACAGCCACCTAGGACACGCCCAGCAACCAGGAAACCCACCCCTCTACGGGAGAAAAATCGATAAGGACGATTGGGAAACGGCCCAATTAATTGGGGCTAAGTTCAAGGCTCGCCCAAAAGCGTGCAAAGTCCTTTTGGGTATAAAAAGGATTCCCCAAGAGAGAATCGCTCTCTTGGCCTTGGCTCTCAGCAAGTAGAGACCTGCCAAAGCTACTCCAGACCAAGTAAGTTCCAAGTCAACGCATGCTACGAGATAGACGCTCCTAGTTGCTATCCTGTGAACAGCTCAACCCAGCAGCCTCAGAACCGAGCAACGGCCATTGTTCCTCTGACTGAGTGGGCACCCGAAGCTAAGTATAGGCTTTTAGTAATAGTGATAGTTTAGGTTGTAGAGTTTTATGCATGAGTATCTTTGACTGTGTGTAAATAAATGAGCATTGCTTTTGAACTTACTAACAGGTGTATCGAGTCTTTGATCAGTATTCAGTTTTGAACCTTGTGGTGGTATCGAAAGATACCTGGTGACTCTTGAGCAAACGTAATTAAACAGAGCCAAATTAAGAGACAACAGCAAGTTAGCAACAGATAAGGACCTGGTGGAGTGTGGGTCATACAGGCCCATATCTCTGCTAAATGTGGATGCCAAGATATTGGCAAAGGTGATTAGGTTGGATGTGTGCCTTCCGAGGTTGATTGGAGAGGATCAAACAAGATTTGTTAAGGGAAGACAGTTGTCATCAAATGTGAGGCTCCAGCAGAGGGAAGGTGGTTGGATGTGGTGGTGGCAATAGATGCAGAGAAGGTGATTGATCAGATGGAGTGGAGTTATTTAATTGCTGTGTTGGAGAAATTTGGGATTGGACTGAAGTTTGTGGCATGGGTTGCTATATAAAGGAGCAGATGGCGAATGTGCGCACAAATAATACAAATTCAGGGTATTCTTCATTGCAGCATCGAGGAACGAAGCAGTGGTGCCCCATTCCTGCCCCCCCCCCTTCTGATTGCATTGGCTATAGAACCTTGGCCATTGCACTGAGGAGCTCGGAGTTGTGGAAGGGGATAGTTGGGGGGGGGGGGGGGGGGGGCATAAGGTGCCCTTGTACGTGGATGACATTGTAAATAACAGAGCCAGGTCCTCGTTGACGGACATAATGGGTTTGCTTCAAAGATTTGGAACGTTCTCAGGGTATAAGCTGAATTTGGGAAAAAGTGAGTATTTTGTGGTTTCCTCTCCAGGGACGGGGGTCGGGGTAGGGGGGGCTGCCATTCTGTCTGGCAGTGTCTCACTTTAGGTATCCGGGGGTGTAGGTGGCCCAGGACTGGAGTTTCCGGTACATGCGGGTGCAGGACTATTGAGAGGAAGGTCTTTCAGATTTCCAGTAGCGCCACGCCTCCTCGTTGCTGGAGACGGTGCTGTCAGCAGGGTGGGGGGGGGGCATCTCGGCAATTTACAGGAGGATTTTGGAGGAGGATAAGATGTTAATGGAGGGGATTAAGGCTGCGTACTTAGCCCCCTACTATATTCCCTGTACACACACGACTGCGTGGCAAAATTTGGCTCCAACTCCATCTACAAGTTTGCTGACAATACGACTACAGTGGGCTGGATTTCAAATAACGGCGAGTCACAATACAGGAGGGAGATAGAGAACCTAGTGGAGTGGTGCAGCGACAACAATCTCTCCCTCAATGCCAGCAAAACTAAAGAGCTGGTAATTGACTTCAGGAAGCAAAGTACTGTGCACACCCCTGTCAGCATGAACGGGGCCGAGGTGGAGATGGTTAACAGTTTCAAATTCCTTGGGGTACACATCACCAAAAATCTGTCCTGGTCCACCCACATCGACACTACCACCAAGAAAGCACAACAGCGCCTATACTTCCTCAGGAAACTAAGGAAATTTGGCATGTCCACACTAACTCTCACCAACTTTTACAGATGCACCATAGAAAGCATCCTATCAGGCTGCATCACAGCCTAGTATGGCAACTGTTCGGCCCAAGACCGCAAGAAACTTCAGAGAGTCGTGAACACAGCCCAGTCCATCACACGAACCTGCCTCCCATCCATTGACTCCATCTACACCTCCAGCTGCCTGGGGAAAACAGGCAGCATAATCGAAGACTCCTCCCGCCTGGCTTACTCACTCTTTCAACTTCTTCCATCGGGCAGGAGATACAGAAGTCTGAGAACACGCATGAACAGACTCAAAAACAGCTTCTTCCCCGCTGTTACCAGATTCCTAAACGACCCTCTTATGGACTGACCTCATTAACACAACCCCCCTGTATGCTTCATCCGATGCCGGTGCTTATGTAGTTACATTGTGTACCTTGTGTTGCCCCATTATGTATTTTATTTTATTTCCTTTTCTTTTCACTGTACCTCGTTACATGTGACAATAAACAAATCCAATCCAATAAATGGGAGGAAGAGCTGTGGGTGGCGCTGGAGGAAGGATTGTGTGAGGTGCTGTGGAGGGTGAATGCCTGTGTGCGAGGCTGGGGTTGGTACAGCTAAAGGTAGTACACAGAGAACACGTGACGAAGTCGAGGATGAGCCTGTTGTTTGAGGGTTGGAGGACGCTTGTGAACGGTGTGGGAGGGGTCTGGCCAATCATGTACATATGTTCTGGTTCTGTCTGAAATTGGAGAAGTTTTAGAGGTCGTTTTCCAGTACCATGTCAGCGATCCTGCATGTGGATTTGAAGACCAGTTACCAGGGGACCGTATTTGGAGTGCTGGATTTGCCAGAGCTGCAGACGGGAGCCGGGGCAGATGTTTTATCCTTCGCCTCACTGATTGCTCACAGGCGGGTCCTCTTGGGATGGAGGTCAGCCTCTCTGCCCTGTGCCTCAGTATGGCTGGGGGACTTGGAGTTCCTGTGATTGGCGAAGGTTAAGTTCATTTTGAGGGGGGCGAGTGAGGGGTTCCACAAGAGATGGGGTTTGAGTATATTACACTTTGAAGAGTTGGTTACAGTCAGCTTTCAGTTACTGGGGAGTTGGAGATTGGTGTTTTTTTTGTTGTTTTACTTTGTTGTGCTGTATATAATTTTTTTTTTTTTTTATAAATGGCCAGGCTCTCTAGCACCAACTCGACCTCAGCAGTTACAAATCGCACTGGGCCAGGAATCGCCGTGATTTTGCACCGACAGATTCCTGGTCCAATTGAATGTCCTGACTAGTTTCCCAAATAGTGCCCCCAACAGGAACACTAATCACACGCTATTCATTCCAGTGGCAAGTCTCCCAAACGGAGAACTCCAGCCGTTATCTCAGTTTCTTTCTGCACAAATGTTGCCAGACCTGAGTATTTTCAGCACTTCTCTTTTGATTTCAGATCCTCTGGCCTATTTGTCTCAGTGCTTTCACATATTAGACTGTCAGAGAAGCCCTGAAGTTCAATTATTTTATCTCAGTCACTGCTAATTCTTGCCAGTGAGGCAGCAAGTAAATGCATTTACTAAAAAGCATCCACTGTAGTTAGTTACAAGCTAGCAGAAAATGCCATAAATCACTGCAGAGCAGAGAATGATTTAAGTGAAATGCGTCAGTATAAAGGTCAAATGCTGCACTAAATTGAACAATTATGCAATGAAGCTTCACCCCAAACTTTATAGGTTAGCAAAAGATACATTTTCTGGAATACATCATACAATGCTGCTGCTAGAGGAAAAGTGCATTTAATACCGCTGTTAACTGCTGAATAAAAAATAAAATCTGCATGAAGTTGTTTTAGCTTAGTCGGACTAGAGAGAAGAGAGAGATGCCAACAAAACATGCAATGATGGGATGAGACACAAAGACAGTCAGAGTACATTACAAATGATGGAGAATAATGTGCAAGGTCAGCTGAAGCAAGGAAGAAAAGAGCACAAGTGAAAAACTGCAATGGCCACAGATGACAAGCTCAGCACAGCCATCCCCAGAGGCAGATCATGAGCATCTGAAATTCAATGCTACAATAGCTCCCTATTACAAAAAGATTTGTTTTACTCATCAGAGAGGGACATTTTTCATACTGGAAAGAGACCAGCAAAATGATGGGTCAGAATTTACTGACAAAATAAAAGCAAGCCTAAAGACGCTCATGGCATTTAAGCACACAACTTTAGGTAACCGGATGTGTGGTTAAATGTCAATATCAAAAATATGCTGTCGGAGATACCTTTCCCACTACCCCGTTCACTCACAGCACCAGGGTCCCAGGTTCGATTCCCGGCTTGGGTCACTGCCTGTGTGGAGTCTGCACGATTTCCGTGTCTGCGAGGGTTTCCTCCGGGTGCTCCGGTTTCCTCCCACAAGTCCCGAAAGACGTGCTGTTAGGTAATGTGAACATTCTGAACTCTCCCTCCGTGTACCCGAAGAGGTGCCGGAATGAGGCGACTAGGGGCTTTTCACAGTAACTTTATTGCAATGTTAATTTTTTAAAGAAAATATTTCATTGAGGCATTCATAATTTTAACACTTTTCAAAACAACATCCAGAGACAGACACAACAAAATAGCCATCATCCCTCCTGAACACCGACCCCAACCAACATGGCTTATAAAATCACACCACCAGCCCTCCCGTCATTGTTTTTTCCTACCCTTATTCGTCACTTCCTTGCCTCCCCTTTTCATTGCAGTGTTAATGTAAGCCTACTTGCGACAATAAAGATTATTATTATTATGAAAACTGCATTCCACGGTCTACCTCCCCACTGGCATGCATGAAATGTCATGAATATGCTGTATTTATGCAGCTAATGTTGGAGCATATGTTTTGCAAGCACAGGCTGATTGGATACCATCAGTACCTTACCCGTTGTGAACAGCCGAAGGGATGTGCTGGATGATAGCTTTGGGATGTGCGGCCTATATGCTTGGCCTATATGCAGAGAGTTTTCAAATCTCTGTGGCTTTCCCTCCTCCCTACCTCTAATCTCCTCGAGTCCCACAACCCTCCAAGATAGGTATATTCATCTCATTCTGGGGCTGGCACAGTGGTTAGCACTGCTGCTTCTCAGTGCTAGGACCCCGGTTAGATTCCGATTTGGGTGACAGTGTGGAGTTTGCACGTTCTCCCCATGTCTGCATGAGCTCCCACCAGGTGCTCCAGTTTCCTCCCAGTCCAAAGGTTCAGGTGGATTGGCCATGCTAAATTGTCCCTTGGTGTCCAAAAGGTTACAGGAGGGCAGGGAAGTGGGCCTAGGTAGGATGCTGTTTCGGGAGGGTCGGTGCAGACTCGATAGCACCCTTCTGCTCTGTAAGGTTATGATTTTTTTTTTTAAAGAGTGTTAAACCGGAACATATTTAGGGCTAGCAATTAGCATAAATAACCCGTTAACATGATTAATTACTGTCAATCAATCCCTCCAGCATTAAAACTTAATCACATTCATTCTCATTCATCGGAATAAGAGTAGTCACTCAACTCAAAGTGTGTTCCACCATTCAATGAGATCATGTTGATTTGAATTCTAATTGTCTTGGCTCCATTTCCTTAACTAGTAAAAATCTCTAACTCAGATTTAATTTTATTCATTAAACAAGCACGCTTTGTTTATTCTGAGATAGGTCCACACTCCTTCCACCTTTTGCATGAAATGCTTCACATATTCTCTCAAATGCTTTGGCTCCCATTATAGTATTCCTTTGTCCTAGACTCTGCAGCATAGAAATGTTCTCCCTTTACCCTATCAATTCCCATGCTAAATATCAAAGCTCTCAGAAGCGGTGGCAGAGAGCAAGTCACGTGCCCGGCATGTCACTGACGTCACGCTCCCTGTACGCCTATGCTTTGGGCGTGAAATCACGGAGAAGAGATTTCTCAATTTTGTAGCTGCCAGAATGCAAGCAACAGGACTTTGAAGAGATGAAGATGGGTCATTTTGTAATAAGTATGAGTGCCAGAGACATAAACAGGCCAGGATCTCAACTGAATCTGCTGGAGAGCGCTCATTAGGAGAGTCCATTGCAGGACAAAGCAGTTCTGGTGTGAGCTGGAGACGGGAGCTCCACAGCCTCCGGTGAACATCCCATTAAGAAACTGAAATCAGGAACAAAGCCGATTCTGGAGGTATTGTTTTTTTGAGTTGTGCGAATGCAAATCAGGATGCAATGCTCATGTGTTATATGCAGGGAAGTACTGGTAAATGAGAGTTGGATGCTAAATATATCTTACCTTGCGGACATTGAAGAAAACAATGTTAGCAAGGGAACTGGCAATGCTAGCAAGCCTTATTCAATTGCATCTGGCTGTGCTGATCAACAGTTTTTGTCGCTCCTTTCCAGAGGAGAGGTTTCAGATTTTGAAAGAGGCAAGAGGGGAGTGTAAAATCCTTGAGTTTGAGACCCCCCCAGAGTCAATTATTAATTTACAGTGGACTCCAAATGAAGAGACTGAACTTCTGCACCTCACCTGTGGCAGCACATTAAAAACACGTCACAAGTCCATGAGGCTGTCAACATTCTACAGTAGGGGTATACAGTGCTGAGTAAAACAAGCATTTTGTTGCTATTGCTCGTCACAATTAACTACATGCGCAAGGCTGTAATTTCCGTCCTCACAAAGATGAATTCAGCATAAAAGGAACAAGCTGAACTCTGCACTTGATATGCGCATTGTCCTCTCCTCCTGTGAACCTAATTCGAGTAAGATTGCAAAGATCAAGCAAGTTCATCTGCCGCATTAAAAAATTAATAGAAAATGGAGTGGGTCGTGACAATCTGCTGACTGGCATGGGGAAAAAGTTTGAAAAATTCTGCTCCACGTCCCAGTGTAATAAAACGTAATATTCCGTTTGCCTTTTTGATTCGTTTTTCTTCATGACTGCCTCATTTTACCGTATCCTTATCTTTGTTGAAATCCATCAGAATGTATTTGGGCCTTTTAACTTAATCTATCAATGTTTCTTTATATTTTTAATGCTCCAGCAACAGTAGTGTGTGTCATTGGCAAACTTGGCTGTCTGGTGTTCAAAAGTCCTCAATAAATATAAAGAATAGCTGGGGCCCCAATCACAAGGTTATCGCACAACACCACAAGCCACTTTCAACTCCAGTGATACCCATTATCCCTATTTTGTCTTTTATCAACTTCAGGCGTTGAATTTTTTTTAAGAAAGACCTTAAAAATGGCATTTTATTTTTTGCCAATTCTATCTCACAATCCAATCTTTCTCCATTTCATTTTCTGTACCTTACATGATTTGAAATCAAATTATTAATTTCAGTCCTTTCTACACGTATTTCCCAATTTTAAAATCTTATTGGTTAAGGAAATACCCTGTTGGTTGCCTTGTTCACTAAGGTCTCAAATACTATCATCAACTTGCATTTTCAGCAACTTTGAAACCTGCAGCTCAAAAAACGCTGCTGCATAAAAACATTATTTTATAATGAGTACTGTTAATTTCTATGTTAAATAGATAGTTTCTGTCTAGAGACTACACCCTGATCTGACTTGTAGCTGGCAACGGCAGACACATAAAAGCAAAATATTGCAAATGTGAATAACTCGAATTAGAAACAGAAAATGTTGGAAACACTCAACAGGTCTGGCGGCATCTGTAGAGTTGATATTTCACGTTGATGACCTATTATCAGAACTGATGAATGTTCCTCTTACAGGGGCAAGGATTCATTTAGATTCCGGAGACTTGCTACACATTGCTTGGGCAGTGTCCAGATAAAATGATACCTCTTCTCATTGGCAACACACGATTGTCTTGAGCGTGGACAATGATGCTGAATCCAGAAAGAATAGCAGAATAATACTGAAATATTTAACAGAAATAAATATCCTCAACTTTCAAACTGTTTTAGTTTCCTATTTAGATGTGTGCTTAGGTTATATAGGTGCTGACTGCAAAGCTCATTCCCAATTGCCCTCGAGATGGTGGTGAGCCATTTTCCTGAACCAGTGGTCTTGATATAGGTGCACCCACAATGCTATTATAAACAAACAAATTAGGAAGTCCTTACCATTTTATAGGATCCGATTGAGGGTTGATCAGATTGTGGCCTCAATTCTACATTCCTGTCTACCCCAATGACCGTTGACTCCCTCATCAATCAGGAATCTATCTAGCTCAGCCCTAAAAACAATGACCCTGCCTCCACTGCTCTCAGGAAGAGAATTCAACACAATAACAACCCAAAAAATGATCACTTCTATCTTAAATGGGAGACTCTTATTTTTAAATGGTGTCCACTAGGTCTAGTCTTCCCCGAGAAAAGGAATCATCCTCTCAACGTTCACCCTGTTCTTTCAATAAGATCACACCTCATTCTTCTAAACCCCGATGGATACAGGCTCAACCCATCTAACTTTTCCTCATTAAATAACCCCTTCATTCCAGGAATCAGTTGAGTGAACCATATCTAAACTGCTTCAAACGCAATTACATCCGGAGGCAAACAAGACAGTACTCCAGATAAAGTCTCACCAAGTCCCTGCACAACTGTAGCAACATTTCCCGACTCCAAGCTCAATTTTCCTTCAATAAACAGCAATATTCCACGTGTCTTCCTAGTCACTTTGTGATTAATGTACAAGATCCCTCTATACTGTACAGTTCTTAAATTGCTCTCCATTTAAATAGTACACTGCTTTCCTATTCTTTCTGCCAAGTGGACATTCACATTTTCCCACATTACACTGCATCTGCCAAATTTCTGCCCACCCATTTAACCCAGCTATATCCTTTTACAGACACTAGGCGGGATTTTCCACCGTACATTGAGGGAGGTGGCGGCATAGTGGTATTTTTTTTTTTAAATAAACATTTTATTGAGGTATTTTTGGTATTATCACAACAAAATAAACAATGTACATGAAACTATAAACACAATGCAAAAGCCATCTCCCTCCCTTACAGGTCTCACCCTTATTAACCCCCTACCACAAGTTAAACTAACTGCAGCCCCCCCCCCCTTCTGCTGACGATTAATTTCCCGCGAAGTCGACGAACGGTTGCCACCTCCGGGCGAACCCCAACATTGACCCTCTCAAGGCGAAATCGATTTTCTCCAAACAGAGAAAGCTAGCCATGTCCAATTGCCAGGTCTCCGACTTTGGGGGCTTTGAGTCCCTCCAAGCTAATCGTATCCGTCTCCGGGCTACCAGGGATGCTACGGCCAGAACGTCTGCCTCTTTCTCCTCCTGGATTCCCGGGACTTCCGACACCCCGAAAATCCCCACTTCTGGACTCAGTGCCACCCCTGTTTTTAACACCATGGACATGACATCTGCAAACCCCTGCCAAAATCCCCTAAGCTTCGGGTATGTCCAGAACATGTGGACATGGTTCGCTGGTCCTCCCGCACATTTTGCACACCTGCCTTCCACCCCAAAGCATCTGCTCATCTGGGCCACTGACATGTGAGCCCGATGAACGACCTTGAATTGTATCAGGCTGAGCCTGACACATGTTGCGGACGCCCATAGACCATCCTCTATCTCTCCTCCCAGCAACTCCTCCCACCTGCGCTTCAGCACCTCGGTCTGTGTCTCCTCTGACCCCATAAGTTCCTTGTAAATGTCAGAGATGCTCCCTTCTCCTAGCCACCCTCTGGAAACTACCCTGTCCTGAATCCCCCTTAGCGGTAGGAGTGGGAAGGTTGACACCCGTTTACGTAGGAAGTCCCGCACCTGCAGATACCTGAATTTGTTTCCCCTCGCCAACCCAAACTTCTCCTCCAGCGCCCTCATACTCGGAAAGCTCCCCTCTATAAACATATCCCCCATCCTCTCAATCCCTGCTCTCCGCCATATCTGGAACCCTCCATCCATACTTCCCGGGGCAAACCGGTGATTATTACAGATTGGGGACCAGCCCTCTGCTCCCACATGTCATAGTGTTATTATTCAGGAGGGAGTTGCAAGATTTGACCCAGTGACTATATATTTCCAAGACCGGACGGTGTGGATTTGAGGGGACCTTGCAAGGTGGTCGTCTAGATATTGCTGCACCTGTCGTCCAAATAAGAGGTCACAGATTTGGAAGTATTGAAGCTGGTTATGACAGTGCATCTTATATATGGTAGGCAGTGCAGCTACAACATGTTGGTGGTGAAACAAGTGAACCACTGCGGCGCAGTGGTTAGCATTGCTGCCCATGAGGCCGAGGACCAGGGTTCGATCCCGGCCCTGGGTCACCGTCCGTGTGGAGTTTGCACAATCTCCCCTCCCCATGTTTGCGTGGATTTCATCACCTCAACCCAAAGATGTGCAGCTTGGGTGGATCAGCTATGCTAAATTACTCCTTAATTGGAAAAAAATAATTGGGTACTCTAAATTATTATTATTTTTTTTAAAAAGTGGTGGATGGGTGCTAATCAAGCAGGCTGCTTTGAATGGTGTCGAGCTGGAGGTCTGTTGGAGCTTCATTCATCCGGGCAAGTGAAAAGTATTCCATCATACTCCTGGCTTGTAATATATATAAATATATAGGGCAGCACGGTAGCATTGTGGATAGCACAATTGCTTCACAGCTCCAGGGTCCCAGGTTTGATTCCGGCTTGGGTCACTGTCTGTGCGGAGCCTGCACATCCTTCCCGTGTGTGCGTGAGTTTCCTCCGGGTGCTCCGGTTTCCTCCCACAATCCAAAGATGTGCGGGTTAGGTGGATTGGCCATGATAAATTGCTCTTGGTGTCCAAAATTGCCCTTTGTGTTGGGTGGGGTTACTGGGTTATGGGGATAGGGTGGAGGTGTTGACCTTGGGTAGGGTGCTCTTTCCAAGAGCCGGTGCAGACTCGATGGGCCGAATGGCCTCCTTCTGCACTGTAAATTCTATGATAATCTATGAATATATATTGGAGGCCATTCAGCCCATCGAGTCGGCACCAGCCCACTTAAACCCTCACTTCCACCCTATCCCTGTAACCAATAACCCCTCGTTAACTTTTTGGACATCAAGGGCAATTCAGCATGGCCAATCCACCTAACCTGCACATCTTTAGACTGTGGGAGGAAACCGGAACACCTGGAGGAAACTCACGCAGACACGGGGAGAATGTGCAGACTCCACACAGGCAGTAACCCAGCAGGGAATCTAACCTGGGACCCTGGCGCTGTGAGGCCACAGTGCCAGCCTCTTGTGCTACCGCATAGGTGATGGGATAGACTCTGTGGAGTCAAGTGGTGAATTATTTGCCACAAAATTAACTTAAAAACTCCTCCAGAAGCCACAATTATTCTGTGGCCGGTCGTGTTAATTGAGAGGTGCTCATAATTGTTGGAAATTGCCAAGGCCTGACAGTTGTATGGTACAAATGCTACTGGTTACTCATCAGTCCAAGCCGGAATGTTGTCCTGGTTTTGCTGCATGTGGGCAATGACTGTTTAATTATATGCCATCCACGAACAAATTAACAATTGGAAGAATAAGCTCTCAATACCCTCCAAGCATCATTGATATACAGCGCTTTATTTTTTATCTTTGCAATACAGTTAAAGGTTTCTGTATATCAATTGTCTCATCTTGCGCTTCTCCAGAGGTAGCACTCAGATGTTATTGTATATGTATAATATGTATAGGTAGTTGTTATAGGTAATTGTATATTGGATTGTTGGATTGTATTTTTGGAGTATTTATTTTGGACAAGGCAGTTGCCATTCAGTTTTGTTTATATATTATTTATTTACTTGCTTAAAACTGTTATTTATATTGCTTTATTGTGTAAAAGAAACACTACGTACTGTTATGTTTGGCCAAAAATCTTGAATAAAATATATATTTTTAAAAAAAGAACTTGAGCACGGCTAAGAGACAGACATGCTGTTGAAGCTTTACAGCTTGCACTCATCAGGGCTAATGCAAGAATGCCAATTTTCAAGAAAGCAACAATTTGTACGGCATGATGAAAGGGTGCTGATTGGTTGGCCAGTCAGCTCCAAATATTCTCATGGCAGCGCCTCAGCCAGTATAAAATAAATAAGTGAACACCAAGAATATAAGCACTCAGTTTCATGGAAAGCAAAATTTATCCCCATCCACGTCCTCTTTGTCACTGCAAAATTGTCACCAATCCACCTACTCTGCACATTGTTAGAGAGAAGGTTAAGAGGTGACTTAATAGAGGCATACAAGATGATCAGAGAATTAGATAGGGTGGCAATTGAGAGCCCTTTTCCTTGGATGGTTGCTTTTCGGTGGGAATTCAGCTATTGGAGTGGGCGGTGCTACAGAGTCGAGCGGTGAGTATTTAAACTAGCTGCTTCGCGGATTAGAGTCTTTTCGGCGGGAATTCAGCTGTTGGAGTTTTGTCCAGCCAGATCTCGATTCTGCTATGTGCCAAGCTGAACTACGGCGATGGTCAAAATTCTCTCGCATTGACTGAATCAATAGAGTTTGAAAATGCCCTCGACCAAATAACTATGATGACATCAAATGTTGGTAGCAATCCATGGTACTAAATACAGCTTTGACACGATGAATCAACATCAACCAAAGTATTGTACTGATCAACATGAGCTTGTTGCGATAAAAGATGCAATCCAGTGTTGAGCTCAAGAGTACAGTGCTTCTAGTACAATGTCTTTAATAGAAATGAATGTAACATGGTTGCCTCCAGCCTGTACTTCATGGCAGTGGTCGCATGACTAAAGCAAGCCAAGTAGGTTCAATCCCAAACATTCCACTTTTCATAAGCAAAGGATAAGTTTGCAACTTCACCCAACTTACTGACTATACACCCACTGTTCTCATGTATTAACAAAGCTGTTCATTATTCTAGGTCAGTCTCTGTACATGTACTGCAAACAGTCATTAAATCATGCTGATCTCTCAACAGTACACATGCGCATGGTCATCTGCTGTTCATCTGAATGATGTTCCCTCTAAAGGGAGTGCCATTCCTGTGGCACTTCTTGTGGCTTTGGTGCCTAGCGGTTGTTCCATTTTCATTTTGGGGATTGGTGGACCTTGGCGTGATGGCTGCTCTGTACTCTCTGCAGTTGAAGAGATCCCAAGTCAAGGTGTGTTATGTATACGCAGTATTTGATTGGCAGTCGGTTGTGCTTTGGTCTTTTTCTTTTGATACAAGGTGGTTGGTTTATCAGGGTGGGTCAAAGAGGGAACGGTACGGAGTAAGCGGGGGAGAGATGGGGGGTGGGGGAGTAGTAGTTTGGGCGGGTTTCTTTGTTTGGACCTCCAGGTGCCATGCTAGCGCGTGAACAGCAGCAGTGTTGGGGGGGGGGGGTTTAAAGAGAAGAGGGGAAGTGGGCTGGTGATGCAGTTGGTTTTCTGGATGGGATTAGGTGAGAATGGAGGGCGCGGAGAAACACTGTTTGTGCAATGTCAGCGGGGGCACCGGTAGTCTTAACTGAATGTATGTGCATCCAACTGGGACAACGCAGACTTTATTAAGAAGCTGCTTGCGTCCATCCCAGACTTGGATTCCCATTAGTTGATCAAGGGGGCAATTTTAATTGCGTATTGGAACCCAAGATGGATAGATCCAGTCCCAAATCAATGGCTAGGTCGGGGATGGTGAGGAAGTTGGGGGTATTTATGGATCAGATGGATATTGGCGGGGGCGGGGGGGGGGGCCTGCGGAATATGGACCAACGGAGGTTTAGGCACCAGGTAGAGAGGGAATATTCCTTCTTTTTGCACGTTTATTAGGTATACTACCGCACTGATTTCTTTGTGGTAGGGAAGGCGGTGCTGTCGGGGGGCAGAATATGCAGGAATAGTAATTTTGGACCATGCGTCACATTATGTGGACGTGCGGTTTGGGACGGGATGGGCGCAGAGACGAGAGTGGAGGTTTGATTCAACGCTCTTGGCAGGTAAAAAGTTGAGAGATAAGGTGGCTTTGGCGATAAGGAATCACCTGCTGGCTCCCAGCTGAGGAGGCAGGCATTGGCACAGGAAATTGGACCGGTGATGGGGCCAAATAAAATCAATAAAGCGTTTGAAGCCTTTTACTGGGCTTGTATTAATCTGAGCCTCGGGGTGGGACGCAGAAATGGGGCATTTCTTTGGATGGGTTGATGTTTCCAAAAGGTGGAAGAGGAGAAGTGACAGACGTTGGAGGTGCCATGGGAGCTGCAGGAGATTATGGAGTATGTGGGGTTGATAGAATCGGTGAAGGCGAAGGCGTCGGGACCAGATGACTTCCTGGTTAAGTTTTATAAGCAGTTTGTGACGGAGTTGGCGCCTCATCCGTTTTCTTTTTCCCCCCAATTAAGGAACAATTCTAATGTGGCCAATCCACCTACCCTGCACATCTTTGGGTTGTGGGGGTGAGACCCACGCAGACACAGGCAGAATGTGCAAACTCCACAGAGACCGTGACCAGGATCGAACCCAGGTACTCAGCGCCGTGAGGCAACAGTGCTAACCACTATGCCACCCCACGCCTCATCTGTTGAGCATGTTCAATGAATCATCGGCGAAGGGGGAAAAGGCCGGCCACGCTTCTATTTGACCCTGAAGGATAAGAATTCAACGGAGTGTTGGCCTATACATCATCCTGTTTTCAGTCTAGATTCGTTAAGGGCCAACAGTTGTCAAGTAATACAAGGAGATTTTACAATGTGGTTATGACCCCATCGTGGAGTAGGGTGCCGGAGGTGATCAGATCAATGGATGAGGAAAAGGCCTTTGATCGGGTTAATGTTGATACTTGTTGGAGACTCAGGTTTGGGCCGATGTTTGTTGAGTGGGTATGGTTATTATATGCATCCGCCATGGCAAATGCGAAACTGAGGAGGGGGGGGGGGGGGGGCTGCCCGTTGTTGTTCACGTTAGCCATTGAGCCCTTGGCAATTGCACTTCAAGCTTCAAATGCATGGGTAGAGAGCATAGGGTGTCGGTGTATGCCGATGGTCTTTTGCTGTATGTAGCGAACTATGCATAAATGGAATCTGACTGGTCTGGTAGAGGGGGTCAAAGCGGACTTGAAAAGGTGGAATGCCCTTGCTGATGGGGAGGGTACAGACCATGAAAATTAACGTTTCACTAAGATTTTTATTTATCCTCAATCTCTGCCAACATTCCTGCCAGAGGAATTTTTCCAGAGGGTGGGTGAATTGATTTCAGAATTTGTTTGAGCAGGCAAGAAGCCGAGGATTAGTCGGGCATTTTTGTAGAGGGGGGGCGGTGCTCCCAAACCCCTGGGGGGAGGAGGGGGGGCAGATGTGGGTGCTGACGGAGAGGGCCTTCTTATAGGGGGACGAGTCTGAGGGCCCAGGCAACAGTTCCTGCACTCTTTGGGAAGTTACACTAGCAGGCCCGTGGTGGTGTCATCGTACAAAATTTGGAACAAGTTGAGGAGGTACTTTAAGATACATCATATGTCAGTATTGGTTCCCATATATGGGAACAATACGTTCATACCTGGAGTGATGATTGCAATGTATGGGAAATGGCGTGGTGAAGGGGTAGAGCATGTAAGGGACCGGCTTGCGGAGGGTAGGTTAGGAGGGTGGGAGGAATTGCAGAAAAAGTTAGAGTTGCTGAGGGGTAGCGTGTTTAGATATTTGCAGGTGCGGGACTTTGCACAGGATTTACACTTGTTTCCTCAGTTATAGTTATAGTCATAGTCAGAACATAAATGCAGGAGGCCATTCGGCCCATCGAGTCTTCACCGACCCACTTAAACCCTCACTTCCACCCTAACCCGTAACCCAATTACCCCTCCTAACCTTTTTGGACATCAAGGGCAATTTAGTTTGGCCAATCCACCTAACCTGCACGTCTTTGTCTGTGGGAGGAAACCGGAGCACCCGCAGACACGGGGGGGGGGGGGGGGGTCACAGACAGTGACCCAGTAGGGAATCGAACCTGGGACCCTGGCGCTGTGAAGACACAGTGCTACCGTGCTGCTCAAATTGGACATACGTTGCAAGAGAAAAGTGGTTGGCTTCAGCTGAGTGGGTGGGGAGGGGTGAGGATAAAACAGAAATGGGAAGTTCAGCTGGGACGGGGGGCCTGGAGCAAAATGATACATCAGGTCAACTAAACCCCCTGGAGCCTCATACAGTTCACGGTCATCCACAGGGTCCATATATGACACAGACCCAGCTGAGTGAGTTTTGCCCAGGAGTGGAGGGTATATGCGAGAGGTGTAGGAGGGAGCCGCAAACCATGTTCTGGGGGTGTGCAAAGCTGGAGAATTTCTGAGTGTAAGTTTTCGACACTGTTAGAGATAGTGGGGATCAAGATGGAGCCGTAGCCTTTGGTGACGATTTTTGGGGTTTCGGACTTACCAAAGAGGAAGGGGGCCAATGTGGTATTGCCCGGCAATGGATTTTATTGAGTAGGAGGTCGGCAGTGCCATTGGGGGTCACGTAGTGGTTGGGGGACCTGTACGAATTTTTACAGTTGGAAAAGGTCAAGTTTTGTTCTTAGAAGATCAGAAGGGTTTTATGCATGGTGGAGGCCATTTTTATCCATGTTCATCACGTGGGAGGGGCTGGCAAACTGTGTACCAGGTTGATTTTGAGGTGTTATTTGCTGTTTGTATTTGAACAGGTTTGGATTTCAATATAATTTTGAAAAAGATTTCTGTAGAATCCTTTGACAATTTTCACTGTCGCCTCAGTCTTTCTATTTGCCTGGGGAATGTGGAGATGTACTGTGTTGAATTTCCCAATTCTTTACAAAAAGGTTGAATTCTTCACTTGTGAACTGAGGGCCGTTATCACCTGTCAAGGTGGGGAATGCTGTGATGACTAAGTGTGCTTTTAAGCATTCTACAATCTCATTGGCAGTTGTTGAAGTCAGCTGGTCTATCTCAGATAGTCAGAATAATAGTTTACTGTGGTATGATCAATTCCTGCTAGTCTGAAGAGGTCTACTCCAAGCTTCATATATGGCCTGTGTGATGGTATGTGTCATCAGTGGCTACTTGTTGTGAGCACCACACTGGCTGATGGGGTCCTTAATTTAATTGCTCATGTTTAACCACAAGAGCAGTTCTCATGTCCTCCTCAGATTCTACTTAATTCCTTGATGTCTTGCATGGGTGTGCTTCTACAGCCCTCCTCTCATCTCGTCAGGCATAATTATTATTTTCTTTATACAAGATGCCACCTTAGGCTGTCAATTCATATCGATATGCCCAATATGCTCGTGATCACAGATGCGTCCTTGGTGTACTCAGGCCATCATTTCAGCACTACTTCCAGAACCCATGTTGCATCTCGTTAGATAGTTCAATTAGTCTGTCAGATTCAATGTCTCTGCTGAATTTATGACTTCCAGTGCAGGTTGAGCTGCTACCTCAAATGGAACCTGGAACAGAGCGTGCTGCACTCAGCAGCACGTCAGTGATGTACATCTGTTTCCCTTCCTTCTACGTCACATCCAGATGATATCGCTATAAACACAGTAACATTTTTTGAAGACGCTTTGGAGCAGATGGTTGCAGTTTGAGGGAAATGCTTTGAAGTGGCTTGTGGTCAGACTCCATGGTCACTTTGTCTCTCCCAAGCAGGTATTCATGAAAATGTTCACACAAATCAATAACCAGGTACTCTCTCTCTCAATTGGAACATAATGTTGATGCAACTGGTTGTCCTTGCTGCATTAGGGTTACTCCAAGACCTGTCTTGCCGGCATTACAATGCAAGGTGGCTTCCTCATTGACATCACAGTACTGGATCACCAACATCAGTGTTACTAGTTGTTTGATTTTAGTGAATGCTGCTTCTTGTTCTGTGCCCCAATACCACTGCACACCCTTAGCAGTGAGCTGGCATAATGGTTCACCCTCCAATGACAAATTAGACAAAGATTTTGTGGAACAGCTCACAAATCCAACAAATTGTTGCACTGCTTTCACATATGTTGGAGGCTACAGCGCTCACCTTCACAGGATTCAGATGAAGATCTATTTTTGTCAGTACATGAGCTACATATTTGACTTTAGGCATCTACAATTGCAATTTTTTCTTGTTCAACTTCATTAGACCAGCTCTCCCAGCAATCGCACTAGATTCTGACCACCACCAGCAATGGTTCCTGCCATTCTGTCTCCATATCTTGCTCCAGCTGAGAAGAGTGGCTTTTGCTTACAGCTGATGATCTGGAGCTCTAGATCTTCAATCTTGCCAATGTATTGGGCTCTCAGATTAATTTGTTCTCTTGGTCAGAGTATCATGCTATCATATAGCCTCAGCCTTATTTCAGAGTGCTTCATTTTTGGATTATCCTGTTGAGCTACCTTGCACAGGTCTAAGGAGGTCACAAATGTTGCATGATGCACCAGCATCTATCTGACACTTCACATTCACTTGAAGCTCTCCTTCTGCAGTCATCATTCTAACAAGTCTCACACCATTTATTACCTAGAGACTTAACAATGCCAACCTGTTGCATTAGGAATAGTGATTGATCAGACTCTTCAGCTGATCTCTCTCATTTGAGATAGAGAACCTCCTTCTTGGTGCAACAACCTGATCCAACCACATTGACTAAGAAAGCACAACAGCGCCTATACTTCCTCAGGAAACTAAGGAAATTTGGCATGTCCACATTGACTCTTACCAATTTTTACAGGTGCACCACTGGCCGAAATTCTCCAGTTGATGGGATTCTCTTTTCCTGCGGCCAGCGTGAGCGTGCACCGTCCACGAGTTTCCCGGCAGCATTAAGTGGCTTCAAGGGGAAATTTGATTTACAAACGGTGGGAGAGAGAGAATTCTGCCAATTGAGAATCCAGCGAACAGCACGCCTGAGAAACACGGTTTTTGGGGGCGGGCATGGTAACTTCACCTTTAGATGGACTGCAAACCTTATATTAGCAGGGTTAAAAAATAAAGAATAAAATTACTTTTTGCAATCAAACAGGTAACCACCAAAAATAACAATGGAAGGAATTGGAAAACAAAGACAATCTCAGCAGGTCTGGCAGCATCTGTAAGGAGAGAAAAGAGCTAACGTTTCGCGTCCAGGTGACGCTTTGTCAAAGGGAAGGAATTGTATTTGCTTCTTCAATTGCAACAGCCACAATAAAAGCTTAATAATATATTCAAATTAAAAAGTAACAAGGAAGCAGAATATTTGCAAATATTTTCTGGTATGCCAGGGGTCTTCAGACAGTCATTTAAAGCAACTAGCTAGCATAAATGATGGTGTTGGTTTAGACTATAACGTCAGCTACAAAATCGATCCGAGCTTTGAATAAACGTGACTATTTGAGAATTTGGATAAACATCACTTTGTTCCTGATTGCCATCTTAAACACTACATATTTAAGCAGTCAGAATTTATTTCTAGCAATAAGCCCTTTAGGAACTTATGCATTTCACATTTTAACCCAAATTAATTCAGAAAGACGACTTATTCAATTATTAAACTGCCTGAAAATATTTTTCTAAGAATTGGCATCACCACCTTCATAATTTGAAAACAATTTACAAATTGAACAAGCTTTGTCCGAACATATTTCATGCATTAAAGAGTTAAAAGCCAACATGTTTAACCTTGCAGAAGGAATCACACAATTACACAAGATTGGATTTGTTGAAATTGAAATATGTGGAGGACACATTTTCAAAGTTCATGGTTACCTACAAAAAAAAAAAAGAGGCTTGTGCAAGTACAGCTCTAAATGACAAACCCACGACAAGCATAAAGTCTGTTCAGGCCAAGGCCACTGGTTTTCCATCACTAGGCAGATTCTGAAAGCTGCTCGTATTAGCGAAGGACTGGCATGTTTCAAAATGATTCTTAAGATTTGATTATCTTAAATATATTAAAGGAACATGTTTGAAAATATAAATACTAAAATACAAAACAGACGAACAACCCCAAAACAAATCCCCCCCCCCCGCTAACCCTTGATGGTGACCAGTTCCTTGAAATACATGACAAATGGCTGCCATCTTATGTAAAACCTCCCAAATCGAACCTCTCAACATATATTTAATTTTCTCAAGGTACAAAAATTCCATGAGATCCCCAGCCACGCCAAGGCATTGGGTGGAAAAGCTGACCACCACTCCAACAGAAGCCGGCCGTGAGCAATCAGCGAGGCGAAGGCCAAGACATTTGCCCCCGCATCCAACTGCAGCTCAGCCAGATCCGACACCCAGAAAATAGCTTCTCGGGGACCTGGCTCCAATTCCCTGTCAGATCGCAAACATGGTGCTGAAGAAGGAACCCCAGAAGTTTGCAGCTGAGTACATGCCCAGAAGATATGCACACAATTCCCTGCTGCCACTTCCCAACTGCTCGCACCCATCCTCTACTCCCTCAAACACTCGACTCATCCTAGCCCTTATTAAATGAGCCAGAAGTACCACCTTTAATTGTATGACGAGCAAGGCTCCGTAGGGCTTCACACGACACGCCTTCTTCCACTCATCCCCCGTGGAGCCGTCACTAACGCCCGCAGTCCAGTCCCCTTATACGACCCAGCCTCCATCCTCACCCAGATTTCCTCCTGATCCCCACACCAGCCCAACACCTCCCCATTCACCACCCAGTAATACTACTTCAGGTTCGGCCGCTCCAGACCCCCAGACTGCTGATCCCTCTGCAAGGCCCTTTTCAGAATCCTTGCCACCGTACTCCCCTGTATAAAACGACAAGATCAAACCACCCACCCCAGGAAAAAACTGCCTTTGGCTAAAAGATAATCTTCACCACTTGCACTTGCCCATCAAGAGACAGAGGCAGACTGTCCCACCTCTGTAAATTCGCCTTAACCTTGCTCATTAAACTCGCAAAATTTAATTTCTGGAGCCGCACTCAATAGTAGGCCATCTGCACCCCAAAGTATCTAAATGAGAGCTCGTCAAATGAAACAGCAGTACCCCCAAGTCAACCCCCTACCCCAGCAGTGACCGGAAAATATTTGAGATAGAGAACCTCTTTCTTGGTGCAACAACCTGGTCCAACCACATCAACTAAGAAAGCACAACAGCAACTATACTTACTCATGAAACTAAGGAAATTTGGCATGTCCACATTGTTTCACCTGGGACAAATTTTTTGAAGATTCTTCCCCCCCCCAAAACAGGGGTGGGGGGGGGGGGGGGGGGCAAAAACCCAGGACTCTTGCGACCTCCTCCTTCATGTCGCCACTGGAAGTCTGATTTTATTTGATAAAACAAAGACTAGTGTGAAGTATATAGAAAGAACAAAGATATAAAGAACTGAGAACTTTCAATACTACATTGTTCCTTGATGTATCATTTATTTCTATTTTTCAGTGGTACAGGAGCTCAAAATAGTCTTTCACTAGTTTTAAAAGGTTTAAAGCCTAAGTTAGCAGATAGTAGGGGAGTGGTACAACCGCTCGCCATCTTAGGCACACAATTTAGTGCACTTGAGATGGGTGGAACAGGAAAGCACATTACCAAGAACATGTGTTATCAAGGATCACTGATCAAAGCTTGCATGTCTCAACATGATTGGTTGGTTGGTTGTAACAGCTCCCACACCAGTACTGTTATAGCAACCTTTTCTGGAGATCTTCAACTAAACCAAATCTTGGTAAATCAATGACATCAGAAAACAAAACCGTATGAACCTTTAAAAAATTGAACTGAGAAGCCCACTTGCAGTTATATCAGGCATGCAAAACAAAATTATTCTAGCGTACCTTTCAAAAACAAAAGAGCCAATTCCACAAAACAAAAGTCACAAATGGGCAGTCTCATACTGGAAATGGAAAAATGGCCCAGAACTCACGACACGAATGTAGCATTGAGGGCCAATACAAGTGAGGCTTCTCATATCAACAGGCTTTCAGACAAAAATCAGAAGCAAATATAATGGTTAAAAAGACAATTAAAATACAAGTTTAATGTTGTTGCAAAATACATAACTTTTAAAACCTCTGGTTTTGCAAATATATACTCAAATGATTTTTAAAAAATTCTTGAAAAAATTACTGACTATTCGTGTCAATAAACAGATTTAATATTTTTAAACTTGATCGATACCAGTTTTTTGAACTCGAGACATTTTTCTATTTCCTAGCACTGAATGAAATGCAAAACTACACTTTGCTTGGTTTTCACTTAATTGGTTATGTCTGTTTATCTGTTTTCTAAATGACAGTAAGTGAATATCTGGACAAACTTGGATCTCAATTTAAAGTGTTAGGCTTTATTTATTGTCAGCATGATGTATGGCATCCTTTGATGTAATTTATGGGAAGCTCAGTAGAACACTTTTTAAAGATAACATGGGAAAGGTCATGGAAAATGCATTAGCTTCAGTACCAAAGATACAAACATCTGTGTCACCATCATAAATTAAGGTTTGTTTTGGAACAATTATGCAGTTAAAACTAGAGACACTACCAACCCTTAAAGACAAGGACCAGAATTTTACTTTCCCCAGCCAATGTGTTTGTTGGCGGGATGGTTCCGATGGATGGCCTTCCCACCAGACTGCCGCCCACCCAGACTTCTGAGCAATTTTATGCTGGGTCGGGCAAGGCCCAAGCTAGCCTACCTACCATTGTCTCAATTGATGCTCATAAATGGTGTTTCCCTTCCCTCCCCCAAAAGGGACTGGCCAGTGCAAGTCCTTCATTCCTCTCCTGGTCTCTTCACCAACACTGCCACACCCCAGGACCCCACCTCCCCACTCCACCCAGAGATCCCCAAAACTTACCTTGTCCTGGACAAAGGCTCTCCACTGCAGCTTCTGTGGGGCTGTAGGGACAGAGAGCCATTAGACAATCAGCTGAGGTGGAACTTCCTTCCAAGTGAAGGTCAGAGTGCCGCCTCCAGCCAGTGCCCACCAACTCCGCAGATTTATTTTATTTAAATTTAGAGTACCCAATTCTTTTTTTCCCAATTAAGGGGCAATTTAGTGTGCCCAATTCACCTACACTGCACATCTTTTTGGGTTGTGGAGGCGAGACCCACGCAGACACGGGGCGAATGTGCACACTCCACATGGACAGTGATCTGGGGCCGGGATCGAACCCGGGTCCTCGACGTGGTGCTAAATATCGCGCCACCTCGCCGCCACCCCTGCCAACTCCTCAGATAATGGGATGGGAAACCCCATTGTTCGAAAAACCGTGATCCAGAATTTCCCAGGCCTGTCAACAATCTCATTCAAAAACTGTGTATCGTCTAAGAAAAAAGGGAACCCAAGTGCTGGTGACACAGGAACTGACTATTTTGATTAAAGAGATCGGTCAACATTAAATTGAAATCTCCTTCTATCAATTTGATGATTCAACAGGTTTTGTTTATTTAAGAGGAGGTACCTTGTGATTCCTGGTGCGTTCTCCTATCAGAGGAAGAACTTAGCCCTTTATTAACTTTGCACTACTAATTTTGCATCAGAACTATTCAACCTGGGTTTAATGTGAAATTATTTGAGATTTGTTAATTTGCTGCAAGTTATTGCAGGGTACAGCAGGATGATAAATACACAACCTAATGTGAAACAAATTCTCATTACAGCTATAAAATAGCTGCTAAGACAGCAGATGTGCTCTTCTCTCAAGATGCCATTGGTTGTTTTTTGCTACCACCCTTCCCAAATGTAGCTACATGATTTTGGAATTTGGTTCCATGTAAACACTGCAGCCAGTATAATTTGGCCTTTCTACTAGAATTAAGTACTCTTTGAGAGATGGCAGCACATTCCTTTGCTGCAATGCATGATACTGCCCAATGACACAACGGTTACATGTTGCTGGTTGGATTGGCCTTAAGGTGGAAGCGCAATGCATGATTATTCCGCACTAATTTACAAAACCATTTTTCAGAATATGCAAAACTCATTTGTTGGGATAAATAGCACTCCGAAGACAACCAGTGCCACAAGAAATTGTTCTTTCAGGGCTTGAAAGGTAAAAAAAACCCTGATCCATCATCCCAATAACAAAATGCAAGACAATTATTGTGTTTGTTTTAACAGAAGACTCACTGAACATTCTCATCTCATATGAGGAGCAGTTGAAGACTCTTGAGTCTGGACTTAATGGAGTTTAGAACGATGAGAGGGGGATCTCATTGAAACTTACAGAATACGGGGAGGTCTAAATAGAGTGAACGTGGAGAGGATGTTTCCACTAGTTAGTAAAACTAGAAACCGAGAGCACAACCAAAGACTGAAGGGACGATCCTTTAAAACGGAGGTGGGGAGGAATTTTTTTCAGCCAGAGGTGGTGAATCTGTGGAACTCTTTGCCGCAGAAGACTATGGAGGCCAAGTCACTGAGTGTCTTTAAGGCAGAGATAGATAGGTTCTTGATTAATAAGTGGATCAGGGGTTATGGGGAGAAGGCAGGAGAATGTGAAGGAGAAAAATATCATCCATGATTGAATGGCGGAACAGGCACGAAGGGCCGAATGGCCTAATTCTGCTCCTATGTCTTATAATGGAAACAACTGCGACAACCAGTTTTAAAAAGCTTTAAAGTTTTAGGAATCAATATGATGCAATCCTATTGGGCACAACCACCTATCACCAACCAGTTAACACTACAATCTACAACCTGTTTTGTTGATACTGCAAACCTCTGTCATCCACTTAGGATTAGATCATTTTACTCCTGCAAAAATAAATCACTACATGAGGGCAGGAGGTGATCTGCCAATTTGAGAGTTAGAAGGACAACATCAGCATCACAAAAACATTTGTAGTAACAACAACAACAACAAGAGCAGTCAATTTAAAATGTTGCACTATACACAATAGTTTGACTTTCTATTATGCTGGACAAACACTGTAGACATTTTCCACACACTTGTGAATTCCCCAAATCCAACCATTCCAGGCTGTGAATGAGAATGTGAAGTCTACCAACTTGTTGTCTCCAGTCTCAAAAGTCTGCAAGGGCTGTTTTGGAATCTAGTTAAAAGAACAAAGAACAAAGAAAAGTACAGCACAGGAACAGGCCCTTCGGCCCTCCAAGCCTGCGCCGACCATGCTGCCTGTCTAAACTAAAATCTTCTACACTTCCGGGGTCCGTATCCCTCTATTCCCATCCGATTCATGTATTTGTCAAGACGCCCCTTAAACGTCACTATCGTTCCTGCTTCCACCACCTCCTCCGGCAGCGAGTTCCAGGCACCTGTAGCCATCTGGGATGGCCACTTCGAGAATAGAAAATGGATGCCCGCAATGAATGTAGGGAACTATGGACAATGTTAGGAAAGCAAGCAGGCCTGTATGCATATTGGGACGGCAGCTCCCAGACGAGACTGAAACTGTAGGTCAATTAACATTGATGGCCCATCTCCGGGAACAAAGGAAAGACACTCAAGCAACCGATCCAGCTCTAGACATCCCGGCGCCAGTTCCCCAAACCGAAAGCGCAAACAAAGCCAGGCCAACGGCCACCTAAGACACACCCAGCCATCAGGGCACCCACCCCTTTTTTGGTCAAGATCAATACCAGTGATCAAGAAACGGCCCAAGTTTAAGGCCCGCCCAAAAGCGCGTGAAGCCCCTCCGGGTATAAGAGGAAACCGGAGAGAGAATCACTCTCTTGGGCTAGGCTCTCAAAGCAGAGAGACCCATCCACCAGCTGCACCAGAAGCAAGCAAGTCCAAGGTCAACGCTCGCTACCAGACGGACGACCTTAGCTGTTCTCCTGTACCACTTTGAACCCAACAACTTCAGATCCGAACAACGGCCATTGTTCCTCTGACTGAATGGGCACCCGAAGCTAAGTATAGGCGTTAGCATTAGAGATAGTTTAGTTGTAGTACATTGTGCATGAGTAGATATTACTGTGTGTGTAAATAAGTAGTATTGACTTTGAACTGACTAACTGGTGTATTGGCTCTTTGATCAGTATTCAGGTTTGAACCTTGTGGCGGTATCAAGAGATACCTGGCGACTCTAAAGTAAACATAATTAGGATTAAGGAAGGCGACCATATTGACCGCCATATTAGAACCAGAGAAACAGGGCAACATTACTGGCAACATCTGACGAGACCAGACCTAGAAGTGGCCTAGTCACTCCGAGAGAACCCAAAGTTTGAATTAGAATCCAATTGGAGACAGGAAAAACCACAAGCTTAAGACCAATACTGATCAAACCTCCAAGATTCGGAAGTGTGTTATTTGCATGCGTACTAACAGGGATACAAGGTAAACCTGCGAGATTTTGTTGCGTAAAACTGTCGGGGGTTTTGTAGGCCGGAAATTAGCGTAAGCCGTACCCGTTTTTACATCACCACTTTATCACCCCCTGTTCCAAATTCAGTAGAGACCCCAGAGATAGCGATAGAAATGGCAACGAAGGCAATGGAACGCCTTATGAACCCTCAAGAATTCGAGGTCGCAGCGACCAGTAGAGTAGGATAGTGTCCCGTATGGGAAGAGGAGATTAGAAAGTATTTCAAAGGGAAAGGATGGCCCCTTTGGAGTGAATTTTGCGCGAATGATGAAACAGGTCCCGGAAGTATAGTGAACACTTGGTGGGAAAACCTGACAGAGATCCATAGGAATAGATTAGGGAAAGCTCGCAAGCCGATGGCAATCGTGTCCTGCTTGGCACAATTGCGAGGCACAGAGGAGGTCGTGAGGACGTGCCGAAGAGAGATTGAGGAGAGAGACAAGAATAGTGGAGGAGACGTGAGTGAGTACGAGAAAGAGAACAGGGAACTGAGAGAGCAGTTAGCGGCGAGGGACAAGGAGATGGCTGATGCCAAGCGGGCACACCAATCTTGTCTCGCCTATTTAAGCAGCTTTCAGTCGCAATACGACAAAGTCTACCAAGGTACACAATGCGCGGTGTTGGTAAAGGAGTTACAGAAACAGTGTAACAATCTAAAAGCAGCCCTATAAAAAAAAATGTATTAAAGTTTTTTAACACAATTTTTCTCCCTTACAAACAATAACCCCCCGCCGTAACAAAAAAAAACGAGAAATCGCGCAGAGCAAGATATATACATGGCAAAATGATATCTTTACACAGCTTTGTACACTGGCCCTCACCCGTACGTGCCAGTTTCCCCAACCCTTCATGTTATCTCTTGCTCATCCCCCCCCCCCCCCCCCCCAAAGGGGTTGCTGCTGACCGACCTTCCTCTAACGCTCCGCGAGATAGTCTAGGAACGGTTGCCACCGCCTGTAGAACCCCTGCGCAGACCCTCTCAAGGTGAACTTAATCCTCTCCAACTTTCTGAACCCAGCCATATCATTTATCCAGGCCTCCAGGCTGGGGGGCTTCGCCTCCTTCCACATTAGCAAGATCCTTCGCCGGGCTACTAGGGACGCAAAGGCCAGAATGCCGGCCTCTTTCACCTCCTACACTCCCGGTTCTTCCACTACTCCAAATATTGCTAGCCCCCAGCTTGGCTTGACCCGGACTTTCACCACCTGAGATATTACTCCCGCCACTCCTCTCCAGAACCCCTCTAGTGCCAGGCTTGACCACAAAACATATGGACATGGTTCGCTGGGCTCCATGAGCACCTTCCACATCTGTCCTCTACCCCAAAGAACCTACTCAACCTCGCCCCTGTCAAGTGCGCTCTGTGGACCACCTTAAATTGTGCCAGGCTCAGCCTGATACACGAGGAGGAGGAACTAACTCTACCTAGGGCATCAGCCCACAGACCTTCCTCGATCTCCTCCCCCAGCTCCTCCTCCCATTTACCCTTCAACTCTTCTACCAGCGCTTCCCCCTCTTCTTTCAACTCCTGGTGTATTTCCGACACCTTGCCCTCCCCGACCCACACACCCGAGATCACCCTATCTTGAACTTCTTGTGCCGGGAGCAACGGGAATTCCTTCACCTGTCGCCTCACAAAAGCCCTCACCTGCATATATCTAAAGGCATTTCCCGGGGGTAACTCGAACTTCTGCTCCAGTGCCCCGAGGCTCGCAAACATCCCGTCGATGAACAGGTCCCCCATTCTTCCAATCCCCGCCCGTTGCCAGCTCTGGAACCCCCCCCCGTCCATCTTCCCTGGGACAAACCGGTGGTTACCCCTGATCGGGGACCACACCGATACTCCCATTGCACCCCGGTGCAGTCTCCACTGGCCCCAGATCCTTAGCGTTGCCGCCACCACCGGGCTCGTGGTATACTTTGTCGGCGAGAGTGGCAGCGGTGCCGTCACCAACGCCCCCAGGCTCGTTCCTTTACAGGACGCCATCTCCATCCTCTTCCATGCTGCCCCCTCTCCCTCCACAACCCACTTGCGGATCATCGCCACATTTGCTGCCCAGTAGTAGCTCCCCAGGTTTGGCAGCGCCAACCCTCCTCGGTCCCTACTGCGTTCCAGTAACACTCTCCTTACTCTTGGGGTCTTATTCACCCACACAAACCCCATAATACTCCTGCCTACTCTCTTAAAAAAGGCCTTAGTGATCACGATGAGAAGGCACTGAAACACAAACAGAAACCTCGGAAGGACCACCATTTTGACCGACTGCACTCTACCCACCAGCGAGAGCGGTAACATGTCCCATCTTTTGAAATCCTCCTCCATTTGCTCCACCAACCTCGTCAGATTCAGTTTATGTAGGGTCCCCCAACTCCTGGCTATCTGGATCCCCACATACCGAAAGCTCCCCTCCGCCCTCCTCAGCGGTAGGTCCCCTATCCCTCTTTCTTGGTCCCCTGCCTGTAATACAAAGAGCTCACTCTTCCCTACATTGAGCTTATAGCCCAAAAACTCCCCAAACTCCCTTAGAGTCTGCATGACCTCCACCATCCCCTCCATTGGATCCGCCACGTACAGCAACAGTTCATCCGCATATAGCAACACCCGATGCTCTTCTCCCCCTCGGACCACCCCCCTCCATTTATTAGACTCCCTCAATGACATGGCCAATGGTTCGATCGCCAATGCAAACAACAGGGGGGACAGGGGGCACCCCTGCCTCGTCCCTCGGTACAGTCGAAAGTACTGACCTCCGCCGGTTATCTAAAAGCAGCCCTACGAGCACGCCACACTTTCACGACGGAACAAAGGCAGAGCTCGGTAGACCACGCAAAGTGCCGGAAGCAAATTGCAGAACTGCAATCTCTGCTTGCTGTCCAAAATGGGTTCCAGGACACGTCTGGACCCCAATTACACCAAGAAAATGGCCCCGACTGGCAGGAGTTAAATGAGACTGCCCAGATATGTACATGGCACATGTACACAGGACAAGCCACAAAAGAGAAAAGCACCTCAACCCCAGACTGCAGAGGCAGATCACAATCCTATGAACCCGGTCACCACACAGCGCAGGGCCACAACAGACGAAGACCCCGATTTTCTGTACACCACCCCATTAACCGTCACTCAGTTACGGGACGCGTGCGACAAGATTACACAGTTCCTGCCCACATTGGACCCACACCATTACTTTGCAAGAGCAAAACAACAGGCGACCATTTACGGCCTGGCTGAAAAAGAGCAAGTGATGCTCACAGTTTTAAGCCTCGACCCTTCAGTCGTGGCAGCCCTTGCCGACCCACAGAATGTAGGAGGAGGCACCCCCCAAGAGTTGCACACAGCGATCCTAGATGCGATCGGCTAAAACAAAGGAGACCCCGTAGAAGGCCTAAACAAGTATAGGCAAAAGACAGAGCACCCCACAGCGTTTGCTGGACGCTTGTGGATACATTTCACAGCGGTGTTTGGAGAATTAGCCCGCGCCTTTTGACCTCAGATAATATGGCCAAATGGACCCGCATCCTAGTCTCTCATGCGACAAAGGCAAGACAGAGAGCTTGCGCAAATTACGACCCCTCAGACGAGGCCCACAACGAGAAATGGGTTTTGAAAAGATTGTCCCGCTCTTGGGAACAGACCATCCACAGTAAAACAGCTTATGGCAAAGCAGAGGAAGAGCAGGCAGATGCGAACATGCATCCAGTTAGGACGCACCAGAATCCCGCATGGGTAAATGAGGGAAGATACAGCCCACAGCAGACTAAATCCCAAGAATGTTATAATTGCGGCCAATTAGGACATTACACATGAGAATGTCAAGCGCCCCCGAAACAGCAATGGAATCAGCACAGCAATGCCTCCTCGAACCAGCAACGACACCAACAGCCCAACCCCTCCCACCCAGGGAACCATACCCAAGGGAGCAATGCACCAGAAAGCCTGCTCCACCTTACGTGCCCCAGGGGTCATGTTACAACGGTGGGCAGTCAGGACACTTCGCCCGAGATTGCAGGAGACCCCCACAACCAGCTAGACTAGCCCCCTGATAGGAAACAGAACACCACCCACAGCAGCTGCAAGGTCCCAGCTGTCCCATGCAAACAGTGAGCGCTTACCCACCATTTCTCATGGCAGGGACACCTCAGCAATGCCACTTCATTTTTGTTTCTCTCCTCCTTCCTCTCTTCTTCGGTCACACTACACTACCTCCATATGCTAGTCACACCCCAAGCCAAATGTGATTTATGGTATCCTTCTTTCTGATGGAACCTGCATGATTTTGTTGTGTTACGTTAAATATTTGTTATTGTGAATGTTGAATGTGGTTTGTTCATTTAAAGTTTTTCATGTCCCCACGCCGCCACTCTTAACGCCCACTGGCAGTTAAAGGAACAAGTTTGTCCGCAGACAACCGATCATAGCTACTCTTCTGCTTTGAAGGCAGAAGATAGCCACAAAAGGCAACCCCCACGACGATCACAAATTCTTACCGTTCTTGTCCGGTCACTCAGGCAGTGGAGAAATGGCACGTGTCCCTGCCCTGCCTGAAGACCCCCATCTGGTCAGCTATACTCGGTTAGTGCACATACGGCACTGATCACCGTCCTACCCGGGGATTCCACCCATTCTTACCCACCGCGGCCCACACGCACCCCATTTGGAACGTTTAATTCAAAGCTCTTTTGTTCGTTTTACGGCGACCCTTAGCTTGCTTTCCATATGCTATTTACATCCTCAAACACTGGGATGGTACATTCACTGCATCGCCCCCACAGGCTGCGAGACTGCTCGCTCGGTGTCAGTATTTCCTTCTCGGATGTCTTGTCCCAAATACTTGGTTTACCCAAATAAAAAAAAAAAAAGGAGTCACAGATGGTGACCAATTTTTTTTTTTTTTTTTTTAAAATTCTCCTCCTTTTTCACATTTTCACCCATTAACAATAAACAATAATCAGCAAGATATGTCAATCCCCATAATAACAACGATCCCATCCGCCCACCAACCCCCAAACCTCAGCCCACATGTTTACATAAACAAATGACAAAAAGGAAGCAGGGATTACCCATAGTCACCCTTAATATACACAGCCCCCCTCCCCCAACTAATGTTTGATGTTATCCAGTTCTTGAAAGTGCATAATAAACAGTGCCCATGACTTGTAGAACCCCTCCGAGCTTCCCCTCAGTTCGAACTTAACCTTCTCAAGGGTCAAGTATTCCAACAGGTCCCCCCGCCACGCCAGGGCACTGGGCGGAGAGGCTGCTCTCCATCCCAGCAGGATCCGCCTTTGGGCGATCAACGAGGCGAAGGCTATGATATCTGCCTCCGCTCCAGTTTCCAACCCTGGCTGGTCCGACACCCCGAATATGGCCTCCTGGGGACCCGGGTCCAGTTTCACACGCACCACCTTGGAAATTACCAGAAACACCTCCTTCCAGTACTCCCCTGGCTTTGGACAGGACCAAAACATATGAACGTGATTCGTGGGCCCCCCCCCCACAATGCTCACACACATCCTCTACTCCTTCAAAAAATCAGCTCATCCTCGCCCTCGTGAGGTGCGTTCTATATACCATCTTCAGCTGTATCAGCCCCAACCTCGCACATGAGGTGGAGGCATTCACTCTCCGGAGCACCTCACACCAGACCCCCTCCTCTATAACCTCTCCCAGCTCTTCCTCCCACTTTGCTTTGATCCCTTCCAGTGGTGCCTTATCCTCTTCCAGAATAGCTCCGTACACCGCTGACATTGCCCCCTTCTCCAGTCCTCTTGTCGTCAACACCTCCTCCAGCAATGTGGAGGCCGGTTCCTCTGGGAAGCTGTGTATCTCCTTCCTGGCAAAATCCCGAACCTGCATGTGCCTAAACCCTTCTCCCTGCTCTAGCCCATACTTCGCTTCCAGCTCCCTCAATCCTGCAAACCGACCCCGAAGAAACAAATCTTTTAGCGTCTTAATCCCCTTCTCTTCCCATTTCCGAAAACTTCCATCCCACCTCCCTGGCTCAAATCTGTGGTTCCCCCGAATCAGCATTTCCCTTGACCCTAAACCCAACCCGAAGTGTTGGCGAAACTGCCTCCAGATTTTCCACAAAGCTATTATTACCGACCTCCCTGAATATTTCCCCGGAGCTATTGGGAGCGGCGCTGTTGCAAGTGCCTTCAGCCCCGACCCCCTGCACAAACTCTCCTCCATTCTGACCCACTGAGAATCCACCCCTCAGAGCCAGCTCCGCACTTTCTCCACATTCGCCGCCCAGTAGTAGTACAACAAGTTTGGGAGACCCAAACCCCCTGCCTGCCTTCCCCTCTGTAGCAGCACCTTTCTCACTCTGGCCACCTTCCCTCCCCATATGAATGTGGTAATCCTTCCCTCAATCTCCCTGAAAAAAGTCTTTGGCAGGAAAATCGGGAGGCATTGAAAAATAAACAGGAATCGCGGCAACACATTCATTTTAACCGCCTGTACCCAACCTGCCAGTGACAGAGGAAGGCCGTCCCACCTTGCCAGATCGGCTTTCACTCTCCCCACCAAACTAGTGATGTTGTACCTGCGAAGCCTCCCCCACCCCCGGGCAACCTGCACCCCCAGATACCTAAAATGAGTCCCTGCTCTACGGAATGCCCCCCCCCCACACCCACCCCTGCCCCCACCCCCGGCCGAGACACCACAAAGTACTCACTCTTGTCCAGGTTCAACTTGTACCCCGAGAAAGACCCAAATACCCGCAGTAGCTCCAATATTCCTCCTATCGACGCACTCGGCTCCGACACATACAGCAGCAAGTCGTCAGCATATAAGGGCACCCTATGCTCTACCCCCCACCATTCCTTTCCATGCTCCCGAACTTCTCAATGCGATGGCCAACGGCTCAATCGCAAGTGCAAACAGCTGGGGGGGACATAGGACATCCCTGTCTCGTCCCACGGTGGAGAGAGAAATATCTCGAACTGATATTATTTGTGCGGACACTCCCCTTCGGTTACTTATATAATAGCTTTACCCAGTTCACAAACCTTGGTCCAATCCCAAACCGCTCCAGCACTGCCATCAGGTACCCCCATTCTACCCTATCAAACGCCTTCTCGGCGTCCAATGCCACAACTACCTCAGTTTCCTTTCTTTCCGCCGGTGCCTCCCTTTCACGAACCCCGTCTGATCCTCCCCTATTACCTTCGGAAGGCACTCCTCCAGCCTACCCACCAGTACCTGCGCCAACACTTTTACGTCCACATTCAGAAGTGATATGGGCCGATACGACCCACACTCCGTCGGATACTTATCTTTTTTTAGTAACAGGGAAATCGATGCCTGCCCCAAGGTTTGCGGCAACACCCCCTTCCCTATCGCCTCCTCCAACATCCCCACCATCAGGGGTGCCAACCTATCCTTACATTTTTTATAATATTCCACCGGAAACCAATCCGGCCCTGCCACCTTCCCCGACTGCACCCTCCCAATCGCATCCTTTATCTCCTGCTCAACTATTGCTCCTTCTAACGTAGCACTGTCCCCCTCCCCTAGCCTCGGATACTCCAACCCATCGAGAAATTCCTGCATCTCACGGTCTCCTGCGAGTGGCTCTGACTTGTACAACCTCTCATAAAACTCCTCAAAAACCTTGTTAATCAGCACTGGGGCCACCACCACCTTCCCTGCCCTATCCTTCACCTGAAGAATTTCCCTTGCCGCTGCCTCCCTCCGGAGCTGACCTGCCTTATCTCCATGTTCATAAACTGCACCCCTTGCTCATCTCAGTTGGCGCACCGCCTTCCTGGTGGACAGTCGGTCGAAGCTCGCCTGTAGCTCCTTCCTCTTTTCCAGCTTCGCCGGGCCCCCATCCTCTGCATACCTCCAACATCTCATCTATTACCCTCTACCGCTCCAACCTCTCCTCCTTATCCACCCTAGCCTTAAACAAAATTACCTCACCTCTCACCACCGCCTTTAGAGCCTCCCAGACGACTGCCTTCGACACCTCACCCGTACAATTGAAACCTACATATTCCTTAATTACCTTTTCAATTTTCTCACAGAATACTTGGTTCCCCAAAAGCTCCACATCCAGTTTCCACCCCGGTCTCTGCGCTGCCCCCTTCTCCAGCACCATATCCACCCAATGTGGGGCGTGATCTGACACTGTAATTGCAGAGTATTCCGACCCCTTGACTCCAGCCAGCAAAGCCTTCCCACCACAAAAAAGTCAATCCGCGAGCATACCTTATGGACCGGAGAAAAAGAGAGTACTCCAGTTCCCTTGGGTGCAGGAACCTCCAAGGGTCCACCCCTCCCATTTCCACCATTAGCCCAGCCAGAGCCTTCGCCCCCCCCTGATGGGACCAGCGAGCGCAGCCATGATCTGTCCAACCTTGGCTCCTGCACCAGGTTCCAGTCCCCCCCACAATCAGCTCATGCGTGTCTAAGTTGGGAATAGCCCCAACCACCTTCCTCACGAATCCCACATCGTCCCAATTGGGACCGTATACACTTAAGAGCGCCCCTAATCTCCCCTCCAATGCCCGTCACAATCACATATCTACCCCCCTCAAGTGAGTCTCCTGCAGCATTGCTGCATCGGCTTTCAAACTTTTAAGATGTGCAAGCACCCTTGACCTCTTGACCGGACCTCCTAGCCCTCTCACGTTCCACGTGATTATCCTTACTGGGGGTCTCTCACCCCCCACCCCCCCACCTTTCTTATCCACCATTACCATACCACCGGCCCTGCCCCATAAGCCTGACCCGCCCCTGTCCATTGTTAACATCGAACCCCTTCCCCCCCCCCCCGCCCCCCTCCCAAGAACCCCCCCTACAAAAACATCCCCCAACATCCCTCCCTCCACCCACTCTTGCTCGCCTCGTAGGCCCATTGAAGCCTACTATCCGGCTCCAACGTCCGCAGTCCTCCTCTCACCTCACCCCCGTTGAATAACTGACTCTAGTTAGCTAGCGCGGGTGGCTCCCCCCCCCCGGCAATACCTCTCGCCCCCTTCCACCCAGTCCCAGAGAAAGAAACACCAAAACAAACCCAACAATCCAACCCCTATAATTCACTAACATAACATTTAACCGTCGCAACACAGAACGCCATTAAATTGAACTCTGTAACAATGCAAAGAGAAGTAAATTTCAAATTTCAATACAAATCAGTAAAAAGTTGTAACATTTGTACATTTTCCAGCCGCTCAAACACAGTCCACAGTCTCTCTTCCAGTTCCGCTCTTCACATCTGTCCCAAGCCTTCTGCCCTCACAAACGCCTCAGCCGCCTCCGCTGTCTCAAAATAAAAGTCTTTGGCTTTATACGTTACTCTCAACTTCGCCGGGTACACCACACCAAATCGCACCCCCTTCTTGTACAAAGCCGCCTTCACTCGCCCAAACGCCGCTCGTCTTTTTGCCAACTCCACCGTCCAGTCCTGGTAGATCCGAACCACAGTACCATCCCACAGCACCTCACGCTTCTGCTTAGCCAGCTTAATACTTTCTCCTTCATGCAAAACTTATGGAAGCAGATAATTACTGCCTTTGGCGGCTCGTTCACTTTAGGCTTCGGCCTTAATGACCGATGAGCTCGGTCTAGCTCGTACAGGGTGGGGTTCTCACCCTCCCCCATCAGCTCTGCCAACTTCTTAGCGAAGTATTGGTTGGCCTTGGGCCCTCGGCCCCTTCGGGCAAGCCCACAATTCTCAAATTGTGCCGCCTTGAGCAGTTTTCCAAGTCTTCCAGCTTTGCTCGGAGCCCTCTGTTAACCTCCACCGCCCTCTGCAGCTCATCCCCCATCGAGGTGACCTGGTCGCTGTGTCGTGTCACGGCCTCCTCCACTTCCTTCATCTTCTCGCCCTGCTCTCTCACCTCGACCAATGTCTTTGCCACCTCCACCCTGATCGGGCAGAGTGCCTCTTCCAACAATGACCTCACCACGACCACCATCTCTTTCTTCAGGATCTCCATGTGCCTCACCAAGCGTTTTTCCAGCTCCACCACCATCACCTCGGTCATCTTCTCCACCGTAAGTAGTGCAGTCCCGTCTAGCAGTTCGGCTTCCGCCGTCCTGTCAACACTTTTGCTTATCTTCTCCTTCGGTGGCGAACCCGCGTTTCCTCCTTTCTTTGACGCTGCTTTTCGCATCTTTTAGCGGCTTGTTTTTTTATCATCTTTCCTTTCTCCTCTCTCCCCCTTCACCCTCCTGCCCTTCATCAATCTGACATTCTTCTTTTTTGAGAGAAAAAAAAAACTTTTACCAAACTTCCATAAATCTTCTTTCTTTCTCCTCTACATTCAACTGGGACCAGGCTTCAACCTTCTTCTTCCTAGGTGGGAGCCATCCGACGTGGAGCACCCTCCCTACATGGCGCTCGGGCCTCGGGCCTGCCGCCTCGACCTCTTCGAAGCTCTGCCCCCGCTGCTCCGACCTGCCGGGCCCGGCACCTCAGCCTCTGCTGCCCGTGCGGGGTTCTTCGCCGGCTTTTAAGCCGGCCCCGATGGCTGCTCGTGGCGGCCCCAAAGGCCGACGATAGTCGGGGAGTGCGTGGTCGCCGCGAATCGCGGCCACCGTCGGGAGCTCTTTTTTTTTGCGGCCGCCCTGCTCGCCCACCCCACCGGAGGTCCTGGTGACCAATTATAATGGGTAATTGGCAATAAGGACAGACAGACATACAAGATCTTAAACAAGATAATAACAGAAATTATGCTTGTGCCCACAGAACTCTGGAACCACAGAAGCCTCAGGAAGATTACGAAGGAAAGCAGAAGAACATGAAGACAACCATCATAGTCTACATTTGGATCTTCGCGAGATCACTCCAGTTGCGCGCGGACACGACCCCCCTGACCCCTACCACACAGGCCGTAAACGTTTCCCACCCCTGCCATACACTGTACCCAGAGCTAGCAACCGATACAGCAACCTGGTGTGACAAGTTCATTACTTGGCATTCCCTGTCCTACGTTGTAGAAGCACTATTAGTACTTGCAATACTCTGCAGTATCGTTCAGACACTAAGGATTACGAAGTGGTGGAGGAAAGCTTCCCGCAGTCCGGTATACACATTTAGATCCCCGATTTTCAGACTTCAACAAACCCCCCATCCTCTAAGTGAATTAAAGTGCATCCATTTTTTTGTGTTTGTGTTCTAATAAAAGAGATGTAAAACTCTGTGCTTGACTGCCAAGCCAGAGAGACCAGTGTTGCTGCTACTGTATAGTTTAAAATGTTGTACATGTTTTTCATGATTAAGGATAGTTTAGTTAAGGACAGTTAGGGGTTCCAGTTTTTTTTATTTTGTAATGCATGCCTGAATGTCATAGCGCCCCGTAGAATTTTATAATGATGTATGTACATAAAGTAATTTAGGTAAAAGTTCCAATCCATAGGACAGAGTGGTGTAGTGCCTGTCCATGCTTATGGGTGCCCGACTTAGGAGGAGAACGAAGAAGATGCAGTAATTTGATCCTTCACGCTTCGCGTTGAGGATCACAAGGAGTGAGTGTAGCCATCTGAGATGGCCACTTCCAAAATACAAAATGGATGCCCGCAATGAATGTAGGGAATTATGGACAATGTTAGGAAAGCAAGCAGGCACAGAGCCTGTATGCATATTGGGATGGCAGCTCCCAGACGAGACTGAAACTTTACGTCAATTAACATATTGATGGCCCATCTCCAGGAACAAAGGAGAGATACTCAAGCAACCAATCCAGCTCCAGACATCCCGGCGTCAGTTCCCCAAACCGAAAGCGCAAACAATGCAAGGCCAACGGCCACCTAAGACACACCCAGCCATCAGGGCACCAACCCCTTTAATGGTCAAGATCAATACCAGTGATCGACAAGTGGCCCAATTAATTGGGGCCAAGGTTAAGGCCCGCCCAAAAGCGTGCGAAGACCCTCCGGGTATAAGAAGAAACCCCTGAGAGAGAATCGCTCTCTTGGACTTGGCTCTAAGTGGAGAGACCCATCCACCAGCTGCACCAGAAGCACGCAAGTCCAAGGTCAACACTCGCTACCAGACGGACGACCTTAGCTGTTCTCCTGTACCACTTCGAACCCAACAACCTCAGATCCGAACAACGGCCATTGTTCCTCTGACTGAATGGGCACCCGAAGCTAAGTATAGGCGTTAGCGTTAGAGATAGTTTAGTTGTAGTACATTGTGCATGAGTAGATATTACTGTGTAAATTAGTATTGACTTTGAACTAACTAACTGGTGTATTGGCTCTTTGATCAGTATTCGGGTTTGAACCTTGCGGCAGTGTCGAGAGATACCTGGCGGCTCTAAAGTAAACATAATTAGGATTAAGGCGACCATATTGACCGCCATATTAGAACCAGAGAAACAGAGCAACACACCCACTACCCTCTGCGTAATAAACCTGCCTCGTAAATCTCCTCTAAACCTTGCCCCTCGCACCTTAAACCTAGTTATTGACTCCTCTACCCTGGGAAAATGTCTGACTATCTACTTTGTCTATGCCCCTCATAATTTTGTAGACCTCTACCAGGTAGCCCCTCAACCTCCTTCGTTCCAGTGAGAACAAACCAAGTTTATTCAACCTCTCCTCATAGCTAATGCCCTCCATACCAGGCAACATCCTGGTAAATCTTTTCTGCACCCTCTCTAAAGCCTCCACATCCTTCTGGTAGTGTGGCGACCAGAATTGAACACTGTACTCCAAGTGTGACCTAACTAAGGTTCTATACAGCTGCAACAAGATTTGCCAATTTTTATATTCAATGCCCCGGCCAATGAAGCATGCCGTATGGCTTCTTGACTACCTTCTCCACCTGTGTTGCCTCTTTCAGTGACTTGTGGACCTGTACACCTAGATCTCTCCGACTGTCGATACTCTTGAGGGTTCTACCATTCACTGTATATTCCCTACCTGTATTAGAACTAAGGTGTTAAACCCACTACCTGCAAGGACAGTCGATGGTGAGACTTGTGACTAGTCCAACATTGAGTGACAGACACTTTCAGTAATGCCAATTGCTTTGTGATGAATGCCTGGAGGATTGGAACACTTAATGGCAGAAACACCATTCAAACACACATGACTAATCTTTGAATTCACCAAAATTACATCCACATTGCAGCTGCCATACACAAGTCGATGAAAAGAGGTCAGTCCAAAGCAACACCAGGGTTCATGTCCGGCTTTAAAAGAGGTGTAGAGGACAGGATCTCTATAGTCAAACAATAAATGGTCCTTGGGTACAAAAACAAAATGCTTTAAAAAAGATCAACCAAGGCTACAACACAAGTCAGTCTGATCGTATTGATGGCAGTCAGAGGAAAAAAATTACTGAAGGATCAATATCAACTACAATAGCAGTCGCAGCATAGTTGATCAACAGTGTTTTGAAATATGCTTTAAAGTATGCTTCAAAGCATTAAAATAATGTACAACAATAAAACAGCATCTGTTTTACCAATGTGTGCTGTAGATTTCAGGCCCAGGAAGGAAAATAATATAACTGAGTTAAAACAAATTTCCACTTAAGTTGTTCACACCATAGTAAGGAAACAGATTAGATATCCAATTAAATATATTGTGGCAAGGCCAGCACGGTGGCGCAGTGGTTAGCACTGTTGCTTCACGACGCTGAGGACCCGGGTTCATTCCGGACATTGGGTCACCGTCCGTGTGGGGTTTGCACATTCTCCCCATGTCGGTGTGGGTCTCACCCCCACAGCTCAAAAAGATGTGCAGGGTAGGTGAATTGGCCACACTAAATTGCCCCTTAATTGGAAAAAAATAATTAGGTATTCTTAGTTTCGAAAAATATATATATTGTAGTAACTGAATGATCAATTTATACCATGGCTTACAACCATAATTCATAATGGGACTGCAGCTAACGTCATATCATATTGATGTCTGATTTCATGATTTTCTTCTCACCATTATGCCAGTTGAAGTCGAACAAATTCAGAAACTATACAATGACGACTTAAGTATGGACAGATAAGAGCTTTATTTGCATATGTCAATATGCAACAAACGTAGCCAGAATTTCAACAGAATTCAAGAACACAATCTTTTCATCATCCCTAACTGCATTCTGCTCAATATTCAAACCACCAAGTATCACGAGTAGAGGAGATTTTTTATGGGCGGCAGTGATTAGACACACCAGGGACACGGATTTGATTCCCTGCTTGGGTCAGTCTGCGCGGAGTCTGCAAATTCTCCCCATGTCTGCATGGGTTTGACCCGGGTGCTCCAGATTCCTCCCACAAGCCCCAAAAGATGTGCTTGTTAGGTGGACATTCCGATTCTCCTTTGGTGTACCTGAACAGGCGCCGGAGTGTGGCGACTAGGGGATTTTCACAGTAACTTCATGCAGTGTTAATGGAAGCCTACTTGTGAAACTAATAAAGATTATTAAACTGTAGTGAAACTGAAGTTAAAACTGTCATTAGCAACCTAGGACATGTAATAATAAGCTTATTTTTTTATCCTCCTGGGTGCTTACCAGCTTGTTCTCTTTAACATACACACATTTAACTAGCTGTGTCAAGATGACTGGCATACTTTCATAGTGTCTAGTTACTGTCTAGAAATACATACGGACTAATTTTTCAATTTGTATTTATGTAGGACCATTAATGTAGAAAATCATGGCAAGATATTGCACAGCAGTATGATTGGCCAAACAAATTACACTAAGCCAAAGTGGAGATATTTGGACAGGTAATTAAAATCTTGGTCAAAGAGGTAGGTTCGGAGAGACTTCTTGGAGAGAAACGCCATATTTAGGGAAATAATTCAATAATCTCGGGCCTAAACAGCTAAAGGCACGAGTGTCAATGTTGGACAAAGAAAATAGGGAAGGCACAAAAGGTCACAGATGGGAGAACATAGTTTTTTGAGGATTGTATGGCTAGAAGAAAGGCAGGGGCAAGGATCAAGCACAATGGGCAGAAGCCAAGATTATATCCTTTATAGCTTAATAACTGCAACCACTTTCTGCATTAGGGACAGGAAGAATATTAAAAATTATTTCCTCAGGTTTCAATGCATTAGTTCCACAAACAAATGAAGACATGTCAATTTAGCGTTTACTGAACTGAGAATGCGAAAACCCTACAGTTAACACACAAATATGAACATATAATGCAAGTATATTGCATACATTAAAATATTTAATACTGTTTTGATTACCCTTTTCTAGTTTCTTGTTAGACCCGCCAAAACGGCCGTGTCTGATGTGCACATAACATGCAACTTAATGTCTATGCCCAGGTCTATCACAATTGAAAAGATAAACAGACTGACCTTGGAAATAGATGGAAAGATTGAGGCATCTTCTTGGGTCTATATTTTTAAGTAATTAGTCATTTAAAAACATGCTGCAGTTAGAACAAAATGCGAAACGGTCTCATAACTAGTGATGTAAGGCATAAAAAGATTATGGGAAGAAATTTGGATTTGATCTGAGCAATAGAAACTCCATGCTGCAACCTACTCAACATTTGTGACTTTTGCTGGCGCCTTGAATTCCACAAAATAATTATGCTGATTTAGATTATCAACTGTGTTCTTCTCGTCTGACAACATCAAGTTCAGTACAAATTAAGCAATAAACAGCATAGCTGGATTCCTTCCATATGATTTTGAACAGGGTACTTGGTCACTATAAGATACTTAAATAGCTCCCATTGTTGAAAAGCTCTGGTTTACAATGCCAGGCAGCAATTCATACAACACCCACATAATACGTCAAAAAAAATTAACAAAAGACAGCGAGAGGGGAAGTTACTTGTTGGGCTCATGATCTTTGACCAAATTGTAATGGAAAGCTCTGAATAGGATATGACAATAAGTGAGAAATTATGTTGACAAAGCACTGGAGCTCACCCAAGTGAGAATTTGCATGCCACTATTGTGGAGTTAGAAATTCCAATGGTGAGCAGTATTTTCTTTAAAGTAACTTTTAAAGTTATCAATTTTATATTCTGATATTTGACTCACTAAAGTGACCAGTCCACAAGATAAATTTAGTGAGGGTGGGCTCACAGAGCAGCCTCAGTAGATAAAAATGCAAGTCAGAGAATTAGGACTGAAATTGCTCCCTAACATTTGCACCAACAGCAAGTTATTCTATCACTAAAGGACTTCAAGTCAAAGCTGGCTCTGTCCTCATCAGATGATTCACACATGCACACTTCCATCAGTTGCAGAGTAATAATTTGGAACAGGAATGCTGGCTGATATTGTTCTTCGCCATAAATTAGAAATGGTGGGATCTATCGTAAGACGATGCGGAGACCAGCCAACTCAGCATAGATTAGCAATCAAACCTGGGAACTACAGACTGTGGCTTAGCAACCTTATCAACTGGTGAAACCTGAAGAAAGTTGAAACAACTACAGATTTAAACATTAATTGCGGCAATAAAGCTAACTACTGGAGAGGCGGCACTTATTTTTTTTATAAGCTATGTTTAGGTGTACAGAGTACAATTTGATTAAATTTAAAAAAAATATATGCCAAATCAACATTCCAAAACATCAACTTACAAGTTGAAGAACTGCTTCGTCTTCCAACATGGGCTCATCCACCAATTGTTGCCCATCCTGCTACAAAAGTGAAACAGAAAACAATAATTACAGGCTGTTGTGTAATGTTTTTAATACTGACAATAATTTTTTCTTAAAATCGAGAGTGAAAAGTTTCTACTAAAAGCTTATCCTATTGAACATTACCAATCTGCTTCTACTGGAAGGAATTGTCACAGAAAAATAAAAGGCTAACCGTGAAGAGCTTTATTTAGCAGTGATTTGATTCCACTATTTAATCATAAGGACAAACTTCCATGGCAAATCTGTTCATCAGTAAACCAAAATCTGCCAAAATCCCATGCAAGTGACCTTTCGACAATTACTATAATAGTTTCATTAAAGTCCAATATTTAAACCACATTCAAATATACTAGAGATTATCCAAGAATTGAGAACAAGAATGTACTGTACTTGAAGGTGTTATATTTGTTATATCTCCATGTGTATAACCCATACCACAGTCATTTCTTAGAAGCTACCAAAGGAATTTGAGGACATGACTCATAAGACGTCACAATGTCAAACCCAAACCCAAACTTCTTCCATTTACAGTTCCATAGCTTATAGAAACGATTATGACATTTGAGTGATCTTCATGTTATGCAGCCCTATTCACAGCAAAGTTCCCAGTCTTAGATTAGCCAAAACATTTCCATTTTTGAATTAAAATGGCAGATTCTAATAAAGCTATTACAATTTCTAAGGAATATTAGTTTGATCTAGGCTTGTTCAGTGTATTCATTCTAAATATATCTTGGTCAATATTTAATGGTATTCTATGATCAAGCCCTGAAATACATTTTCTGGTTCTTGGCTGTCACCTTTCCTAGGAATTCTATGATATGCTTCTACATTAAAACAGTGATTACACTTCAAAAGTATTGTTCTGGATGTCATAGGACTGTGAAAAGCACTATATGAATGTAAGTATTTTAAAATAAATCAGGCAAGTAGCCAATATACTTTACTGACATGGCAATCTGCCTTATTCTTTATTCATGGCCAGTTCAAGATCGGTGAACAACCTACTTCATTCTAGCATTATATGGGGTCATATTTACCTAGATACAACCACGGTTTAGAATTACAGGGACAATAATTGTAGCTGTATATTTTTCACTTCTAAAGTATGATAGAAAACATTATATTGGTTCATGAATTTATTGCAAGTGATTACACTATGGCATCATCAAAACTTTACAGAACCATTGGTAATTTACTCAGAGGTAATACTGTCAAGAGATGGAACAGTACATAAAAATATCAATAGCTTAACAGCAGGTTTACACTTCTATCTTGCCCCTTAGATTGCAGATTCAGTAGATCCAAGTTCAGTCCACTTGTGGTTGGGTTAGTCTCCTACTAAGCAAGTCTGTCAACTGGTATGACTCATTTAATCCATTTTCTTTAAGGTCTGGATTTCAATGCTGGAAAGTCATATTCACAAACAAACTGGGGCGGGGGGGTAAACAACGTCCGTCAAATAATCTTTAGTCACAAAGCATTTTAAGTACACAATTGAGGTGGTGGCAATGGTATAAACATCTGACGCTAGCTGAACCTACACTGAATCTGAAGAAATGGTTAAGTCATGAAGATTAATTGTGAAACAGCTACTTAATTCAAATACACGAGGGGAGTTGTCTTAGGGCAACCAAGAGAAACAAGGAGAAATGGGGGCTTGATAGGGCGGATTCAGATAAGGAAAGTCAATGCTGGTAATATAACTATTTCCTCTCTCAATTATGCTAGGATTTACTGAACAGGGAAGAGAAAATGGAGACGGGTGCTCAGTGCACTGCATTCTGCAGTGATTAGTCTTCCACCTGATCACTCTCATCAACCCCAGAACAAAGATAAGGGGTGGGATTCTCCAGTCTCCAATGCCGAAATTGCATTCGGCGATCGGCCAGAGAATCCACATTGCGCCGAAATCGGGGGCAGCGCCGCTTTCACAATGCTCCGCCCCCTCCAAAACACACTCTAGGAGTACAGCGCACGGACGGCCTCAGGACATTACCAGAGGCCCTCCCCCGACGGCATGGGTCACTCGTGCTTTTTTTCCCCCGGAACTTGGCGTGGCAGTTGGGGACTGAATCCAGCACTGCCAGTCAGGGGAGAGCCAATCTGCGGGCAGGGAGGGCTTTGGTAGGGGCTGGGGGTACTGGTGGGCGGATGGTGAGCCAAAGGGGGGCACTATTTGACAGGCTGGGTCCGCGCACGGCCGCCGCCATGTTGCATGGCGCGGCCGCTGCATGCTGCCGCCATGCGCGACCACGGATCTGGAAATTCTCCGGCCGTGTGGCAGCTAGAGCTGGGTGCTCTATGCTGCATTCCTGCTAGCCCACCACCAGATGAGGATCGGTGGCAGTTTTGCACCGATTTTTCGGTTAGAAAACGCCAACGTTCCTATGCGGTGTCATGATATAGTCTCCAAATCAGAGAATCCAGCCCAAGTGCTCTCTCAAAGTAATTAATAATCACTCCAATCAAATGCAAACTAAAGCAAATTTACTCTCCACGTGAATCAGAACTTTAAAATTACATCCATCAGGAATAGATGAACATGCCTTTGGGTATCATTTCTTTAAATTTATGGAAATGTAACTATTGGGGAAGAGCAAAACCATCAATATACGATAGCCACAGCGAATTCAAAGAAAAAGTTCAGAAGCAATTTTATCCAGGACTGAAAGAATCAGGCACTTATTATTGCAGAGAGTCAAGGCGAATAGCACAGATTCATTGAAGGGAAAACAACAATGGAACATATTGTAAGCAAAGTCACCATAGTGCCAGGTGAACAAAGGCTGCTTTCTCCTTTTGAAGGGAGAACTTACTGGTGGTGGTTTAACCAGAGGGTCACCACACCTCAGACGAGGGGCAAGGTTGAGAAGACAGGCTTCATGAATAACCTCAGCCAGTACAGGAATGGAACCCGCGCTGCTGGCCTTGTTCTGCAGCACGAACCAGCTGTCTAGTCAAGTGAGCTAAACCTGCCCCCAACAGTGGAGCATATAGATCATCAATGAATGATTGGGCCTGTTGTTGTGCTGTAGATTTGATGTAATTGTAATTACAAAGTTGGCTTCATGAACTGCAAGTCCATTGTCATAATCTTGCTCCTCAGATAGTTGGGTAGGTCAGATCCACTTGTGACTGACCCAAGAAATATGCTGGGAATCTTTGCACTACTAACAATACATGTTTAGGATCCCTTAAATTCTATATATTTTTTAATGTTTTAATTGCAGTTTTCAATTTTATAAACTGTACAGTAGATAAGAGTATGTGCATCGGTACAATATACAAAAGGTTTCCCTTGGTATCAATCCACCCCCGGTTCCCCACCACCCCTTCCTTTGTTGCAAGATATTTTCTAAAGTCACTTATTGTACAACGGGCAGTTTTCCTCTATTTACATATCTGCGGTGCTTTCCCCTTCCCAACACCCCCCACCCCACTTTGTTGATTGGCCCCTGGCCCCGCTGCTTCCCTATCTTATTTTGGGTGTTTTTTTGGGGGTTCCATTATTTGCAGCCTTGCTCTAGGCCTCTTGATATCCGGTCTGGCCGTTCTCCAGCCTCCCCCTCCTCAGGCCTCCACCCACCCTTCCTCCCTCCCCTATACCCTGCAGTCTTGTTGGCTCCCATGTCTCTTCCCTCTCTCTCCTCCCCCCCTCCCGGACCATGTTGGTGAATGGCCTCCATGCTTTGTGGAAGCCCTCCTCTGACCCTTGGATAGAGAATTTGATCTTCTCTAGGTGGAGAAATTCCTACAGGTGTGCCAACCAGTCTGCAGCTGTGGGCGGTGCTGCCAATCGCCAGTTGAGCAGGATTCTTCGATGGGCGAATAGGGAAGTAAAGGCATGGGCCTCGGCACCCCCCCCGCTTTCCCCATGAATAGTTCTGGCTGGTCCGATACCCCAAAGACTGCCACTCTAGGGCACGCCTCCACCCCCGCACCTTGGACATTGCCTCAAAAAAGGCCATCTAAAACCCGACAAGTCGGCGGCATGCCCAGCCTCCCTGGCACTTTTCACATTTATACTCCACCTCTGGGAAGAACCTGCTCATTCGGGTTCTTATCACATTCTGTGCACTACTTTCAGTTGCATGAGGCTTAACCTTGCGCAGGAGGTGGAGTTGGCGCTGTTCAGTGCTTCACTCCAGAGTCCTCACCCTATTTCCATCCTTAGTTCTTCCTCCCATTTTTCTCATGTTTCGTCCAGTGGGGAGCGTGTCCTTTCTAATAGCCTGTACCGGAGCCCACAATTTTCCCCCTCCAATATTACCCTGGTCCAGTAGCTCCTCTAGCATGGTGTCTCAGGGTCTGTGGGTATGCTGTAGTTTCCTTGTGGAGAAAGTGCTTCACTTATAGGTATCGGAATTGGTTCCCATTAGGTAGCTGCAATCTCTCTGCCAATTCCTTTAAGGTCGCTAGTTTGTCCTCGTGTAAAATTCCCCAACAGTCATTCAGTGTTCCCCTCGTCCTGACTCCACCTCTTACAGGTGGCATCTAGCATGGCTGGTGCGAACGTGTGGTTGCCGCAGATGGGGGCCATCTCCATCAAATCGATGTGCTGCCTCATCTGGTTCCAGGTTCAGAGGGTGGCTACCACCACTGGGCTTGTTGAGTGTTTTGTTGGCGGGGATGGGAGCACTGCCGTGGCAAGGGCCTGGGGGCCGTCCCTATATAGCTCTCTTCCATCCTCACCCATTCCATGTTTCATTCTTCCACCCATCCCCTCACTCTTTCAACTGCCCAGTGGTAGTACTGTAGGTTTGAGGGGGCCAGGCCCCCCCCCCCCCAATGTTTCTTCTTTGTAGGACTTTTGGGGGTTCTTCCCCCATCCCGTCACACAAACAGCATGATCATTTTGTCTATCATGTCGAAAAAGGCCCTTGGGGATTTAGATCTGTATGGATTGGAGCAGGAAGAGGAACCTGGGCAGTACATTCATTTTGATTGTCTGTACCCTCCCCCCACCCCAGAGAGAGAGCAGGTGTATCCCATCTCTGCAAGTCCTTTTTTACTTCCTCCGCCAGATTCATCAGGTTACATTTGTGGATCCATATCCAGTCATGGGCAATCTGGATCTCCAGGTAGCAGAATTTGCTTCGGTCTAGTTTGAATAGTAATCACTCCAGCTCTGCCCCTCAGCTTCACAGGGAACACTTCACTCTTGCTCAGGTTGAGCTTGTAGCCCGGGAAGGCTCCAAACTCTCTCAGGAGCTTAAAGATTCCTTCCATGCCGCTTTGCGGGTCAGGTGTAGAGGAGCAGGTCATCTGCATAGAGTGAGGCTCTGCGCTCTTGGTCTCCTCTTCGGATTCCCTTCCAGCATCTCGCCATTCTGAGGGCATTCACAGTGGCTCAATTGCCAAAGCGAATGAGCAGGAACAGCAGGCATCCCTGCCTTGTGCCTCTGTGCAGCTGGAAGTACTTAGAGTTTGTGGCGTTGGTCCGTATGCTCGCCTTGGGCGTGTTGTACATGGGTATCACTCACGAAGTGAACCCGGTCCCTAGCCCAAACCGCTCAGTTACCTCAATGAAATACTTTCACTCTACTCGAATGCCTTCTCTGCGTCCAGGGTGACGATCACCTCTAGTATTGTCTCCCCGGATGGGGTCATTATCACATTCAACAGTCGTCTGGCGTTCGCTGTTAGCCGACTACTGTTAACAAAGCAGGTCTGGTCCTCTGTGACTACCTCTGGTACGCAGATCTCCAGCCGCGTAGCCAGGATTTTTATGAGTATTATCGCAGCCACACTGAGCAGCAAAATGGGTCGGTATGATCTGCATTCCATTAGGTCTTTGTCTTTCTTGGGTATCAGTGACATGGTGGCTTGCATTAGAGGCAGAGAGCCCCTCGCTAGCGAGTTTGTGATCATCTCCCGCAAGTGCAGGGCCAGTGCTGTTGCAAATTCTTGTAGAAGTCCGCCGGGAACCCATCGGGTCTCGGTGCCTTCCTTTCCTGCATGGAGCTGATGCTCCCCATGATCTCTCCCAGTCCTAGTGGTGCTTCTAGCACCCTCCTCCTATCATCCCCAACGATTGGCATGTCCAGTCTGTCGAGGAACTGTTTCATCCCAGAGTCCCCTTCGAGGGGCTCAGAGGTGTACAGCCCCCGATAGAAGGCCTTGAATGCTTTGTTGATCTTTTTTGGTTTGGCCACCAGGCTGCATCCGCTCTCTTTTACCTGTGCTATTTCCCTCATGGCTGCCTGCTTTCTCAGCTGGTGAGCCACCAAGCGTTTAGCCTGGTCTCCGTGTTCTTAGAAGGTCCCCAGTGTCTGGCAGAGTTGGTGTACTGCCTTATTGGTGGATAGCAGGTTAAAGTCCATTTGTAGCTTTTTCCTCTCCACCGGAAGCTTGACGTTCAGGGCCTCGAGTATCTTCTGGCGACCTCCAGAATGGAGTCGATCAGTTGCTGTCCAGCTACCCTCTCTTCCCCATCTCTACGTGCCTTAATAGGCGATAATTGTTCCTCCAATCTCAATCATCAGTGCCTCCCAGAACGTGGAGGGAGAGTCCTCCCCGTTCCGGTTGTTAGTAATGTACTAGTCTATGACCTGTGATGTTTTCTGGCAGAAGACCTCGTCAGTCAAAAGGATTGTGTCCAACACCATGTGGGGCGTTGGGCACAGCCAGTCTCCAACCTCACATCCATGTAACGTGGAGCATGGTCAGAGATTACAGTTGCGGAGAATTCCGGTCTTGCTATCTCTGGAAGCACCCGTTTCCCCACTACAAAGAAGTCGATAAGGGAAGAGACCTTGTATACTTGCTGGAAAAAATAAGAATTCCTTCTCACCTGGGCGCTTGAACCACCATGGGTCCACAGCCCCCATCTGTTCCATAAATGTTCCCAGTTCTCAAGTCATGCTGCCGCTTTCTCTGTTCTGGAGTTTGACCTGACCATCAGTGGGTCCTGTACACAGTTAAATGCTCAAAAATAACCAACCAAAAATAAAAGTATGGGGAGCAGAGCATGTTCCTTGGATTCAGAGGCTTCCCTGGAATCGGCAGGACAAAATGCAATCAAAGCGATCGGATTGCAGCGCTAGAAAAAGACCTGTCTTAGGTCATGGAATTGAAGAAATATATGGAAAGTGATCTAGAACAGGCATTGTCAAGCTCGGGGGTGCGACCAGCGGGTGGGTCGCGGGCGAATGTCGGGAGGGTCACGGAACCGTCTGTCGCGGCGCTTCCAATCGCGCAATTCTACACAACAGCCGCAGCAGCCGGCTGTTAATAACACCGGCCTTCAAAATGGCCGCGATCATGTAAAGAAATTGCGGCCATACTGCGCATGCATGCCCGATCACCAGCGCGCATGTGCGCCGATGATCGGGCACGCATGCAGAGTGCGGCCGCTTTTTTTTTTTTTTTTTATAAACGGTCGCAGCTTTTGTTTTACAATTTGGGTGCGGGGGGGGGGGGGGGGGGGGGGGGGGGTTATTCATTTAATTTTTATTTCTTTCATTTATTTTATTCATTAAAACATTTTTTTTTTAAAAAACAAGTTTGGTGGGGAGGATTTATTTGATAAAATCTTACAGGAAACAAAATGCTGAACTTTGGACAGATTGAGACTCCATACTTTCTGACACCGGAAGGCTTCACCTTCATCCAACAGGTTCCATTGGAGGAGCACGTACGAGGGCCAATGGGACCCAAAACCATTTCCTCCATGGTCAGCAGCAAACAAGGTAAGAGAAAATGGTAGGTCGCGCAGGTAGCCCAGCGTGGGTTGCAAAAGTCGGCCAGCGTGGGTCACAAAGGTCGGCCGAGTTGGGTCCCGAAGGTTGGCCGGTTCGTAAAAATCGGTCCCCGGAAAAAAAGTTTGAAGAACACGGATCTAGAAAACAGGTCCTGAAGACAGAACATCCACCTCGTGGGTTTGCCAGAGGGGATGGAGGGCAACACGCCCATGGGTACACAGCAAATATGCTGTCCAAGAGGTGGGTGAGGGAGTATTCACCCCCTCCCCCGAATTAGATTGGGCTCATTGCACACTGCCGCTGAGACCTTGTGCCGATGAACCCCCACGAGTAATAATCATAATGTTCCAAAAGAAAAAGGAACAGATCCTGCAGTGGGCCAGAGAGCACTGAACGTAAAATGGTTATGGCCATTCGATTTGGCTATACCAGGACCTCAGCGCAGGGTGGCATTCAACGGGGCGAAGTCTGTTCAACTCAAGAAGGGTATCCGGTTTGGGTTATATTCGGCCTGTCTCAAGTTTCTGTCAGGAGGAGGGGTCACCAATTTGACTCCCCAGACCGTGCGAATATTTTGGTTAAGAAGCTTGCATTGAACTCTGTTTACATCTTTCTTTGTATTGGTTAGAGATTAAAATTGCTGTACGTTCTGGAATTAAGTAACTTTCTACATGGTTCGTTCATACAAAAAAGTTGTTATTGTTGGGGTTGAATTTTCTTTTTTTTTTTTGCATGCTCACTGTGCCTACCCCAAAATTAAGCCCTGAAGAAATACAGAAATGTATCGGTTGGCTACAATCCCCCAGCCCTGACAGCTTCACATCCGAGTTTTATATGAGGTTCTCAGAGCAGCTAATACCTTTATAATTGGACATGTTCAATGATTCACTGTCTAGAGGATCACTACCCCTAATCCTTGCCCAAGCCACAATCTTGGTGCTCAAGGACTCAGTGTGGGTCTTACCGACCCATTTCACTCCTGAACACAGATGTTAAACCTCTGGCTAAAGTCCTGGCATCCTGAATGGAGCCCGGTCTCCCAACTATAATAATAATCGGAAGATCAAAGAGGCTTTATTAAAGGTACCGACCAATGTCTGACGTCTCTTGAACATTCCCCAGCTGCTCGGGAACCTAAAGTTATAGTATCTTTGGATGCAGAAAAAGCATTTTATACAGTGGAGTGGAACTACCTTTGTGATCTTGGGTAGATTTGGCCCCAAATTCTCCTCCTGGGTTTATCTGATATACAATGCCCCGAAAGCCAACATCCGCACAAATGAACTTTTCCCACAATATTTTCCGGTAGGCAGGGCATTAGGCAGGGCTGCCCCCTTTCTCTACTACTCTTTGTGCTGGCAATTTAACTTCTGACAATAGCTCAAAGGTCATTGGATGGATGGAGGGGAACATACGGGGAGAGGAGCACTGAGTCTCACCCTACTCCAATGATCTACTCTTGTATATTAGGGATCCAGCCTCCTCAATAGAAAACATCATGAGGATACTCAAGATTTGGCTCTCTCTCAGGTTATAAATGAAACATGGGTAAAAGTGAGTGTTTTCCAGCGAACCAGTCGGCCAGAGGCGCTCAGCTTGGTTTGCTGCCATTTCGTCTCTCACCTTCTAATTTCCTATAATCTGGGGATCTGCGAAGCCCATAACTGGGCTTTACTCCTCAAACTGAACTATTCCACTCAGGAGGTGGAATAGTCTCCCTCGGACTCTTGCAGGCTCTATGCAAACTGTCAAGATGAATGTGCTCCCAAGGTATCTATTCTTATCAATGTATGCCCATTTTTTTGTCCACAGCATTTTTAATTACAGTTAACAAATTAATATTGCCATTTTTCTGGACAGGCAAGACGCCACAACACTCGGCTTCAGAGAGGAGGAGGATCAAGAGGCTTAACCCTCCTGAATCGCCTGTTGTATTAAAGGCTGCCAACGTACAGAAAATCCTGCAATGGTTCAGTGACCCAGGGTCGAACTGGAGTAGGATGGAGGCATGGTCTTGCGTCACAGCTTCCTCCCCACATACCATAATTGCCCTTCTCCCCTGTAGGTCTTTCCTCGAGCCTTGTGGTGATTCCTTCCCTCAGGATTTGGAAACAGTTCTGGCAGCACTTCAATCTTCTCTTACTGCCCTCATTTGCACCGATGTCTGATAACCACCTCTTCATGTCTTTGAGCTCGGACCCATCGTTCAGGACCTGGAGAATGGGTAGTCTGGGGGCAGGGGTAAATTTCAGATCTGTGCAACTTCATTCAATCGTCGGACCCTACCCTTTGAATAGAGTATACGAGAAATGGGTTAGGGAGCTAGGCTCGGTGCTTACTGAGGAGGTTTGGAGGGAGGTCATCAACAGGGTGAATTCCACTTCATCCTGTGCCAGACTGAGTTTGATTCAGTTCAAAGTACTATGTAGAACACATTGGAGAAAGGCAGGATGAGTGGATTTTTTCAAGACGTGGTGAACAAGCATGACATGCATGCATTTTGTTCTTGTCCTAAGATTGCTGGTTACTGGGTTTCCTTTTTCGACACAATATCCAAGGCTTTCAGATAACGCTAGAACCTTGCCCTCTGGTTGCAATATTTGAAGTTTTGGACTCTGTCATTCTATTCGGGAATGGAGGCAGATATTCTTGCCTTTGCCTCCTTGACTGGAGATCTCCCGCACCACCCAAAGCATCTGCATGGGTGGAAGATATGATATCGGTCTTGCATCTGGGAAAGATCAAATATGGTGTAAGAGTGCCATGGGAGTATCCCTTTAAGAAATATTTTGTCTTATCACATGGCTTCAGTGATGTCATTGTGTGGGTGGAGCTGGGCCCGTGGCTCAGTTTTACTTTGGTTTTGGTTTGTGCTGGTTTTGGTTGCTTTCATTTTCACATTTGGCTGCTGGCTGATAAGTCTTGTCTCTGTATCTGCATTTTAAAAGCTGTTTCCAGATTCCATGATAAGTGCTTTCTGGAAGGAATTCAAACCTGCTGTTTTGGAAAGGACACAAGAGTAGCCATATGCTGGACTTAAAGACAGTAAGAGTGCCATATGCTGTGCCACACCTTTGAAAAGGGTTTTCTGGTTTAATGTGTCATGTGAGAGTACCTTTAAGAAATAAGTGTTTAAGAAATGTATCTTCAAGAAATGGGTGTTTATCAGTGATGTCAGTGTGGGTGGAGCTGGGCTGTCTGTCAGCTTTTTACTTTTGTTTTTGCACAGGCTGTTATATAGAGTGAGTTTTTGTTTTCAGTGTTGGAGCTGAAGCCAGACAAAGCAGGTGTACTGTTGATCTCTGCCATGAAAAGATTATCTCTTGATCATTTGGTGAATTCAGAATTATAAATGTTCTCCGTAGTGAATGTAAACCTAATGTGCTTCTGTTAAAAAGTGTTTCTTTTGATTTCTGGATGTTGTTTGGGAAGTTAAGGATTACTTAGTGTTGTATTCTTTGGGGGTTGTATTTGAATTGATGGTTGCCAAGATGTTCAATATGTTTTAAAAAGGTTAACTAGAGTTCATAGAATAGACATTGTTTTGCTTTAAAAAATATTTGTCCATTTCAGCTGCACCACACCTGTCGAGTGGGCCGTGCGCTCCCCATACCACAATCTATTAAAAGTTGTGGGTCAGGAGAACTCCATGATACACTTTGGGGTTCTCTAAACCAGTGTTCTTCAAACTCAGCGGCGCGTGTTGAGGGTGTCGCGGAGCCGTCTTTCACTGTGCTCCCTATCGCGCAAATCCCTGCGCAGCAGCCGACTTTTAATAACGCCAGCTGTAAGCGGCCTTTAAAATGGCCGTGAACATGTAAAAAAAATTTGGCCGCATTGATTGTGCACGCATGCGCAAAACAATGTGCATGCGCGCCGATGATCGGGCACACATGCGCATTGCGGTCACTATTTTTTTCAAACGGTCGCAGCCTTTTGTTTTACAAGTTTGGGTTTTAAAAATTCATTTAATTTTTATTTTCTTCATTTATTTTATTAGTTTCATTTTTTTTTTTACAAGTTCGGGGGGAGAGGGGGTTTATTATTCTAATCATTTATTTTATTAATTTAATTTTTAATTTTTTTTTTACAAGTTCAGGGGGGTTTATTTAATAAAATTTTACAGTAAAAAAATGCAGAACTTTGGACAGATGTCGCTCAGGCCAGCCGGGTTGGTAAACAAAGTTTGAAGAACACTGCTCTAAATCCTGGCCCATAACAAATGGGATCTTGTTATTAAATTGGAACATCTTAAGGGGGAAATTCATTAAGGGTTATACACAGAGTACTGTAGCTGTGTGGGGTATTTATGTTTCTAGTTGATAAAAATGCTTACTGTGTGTTCAAAAAAATGTTAACTAAATTGGTAGAATAAAACTGGTTTTTGATTAAAAGCACTTAATAACACCTGAAAGACATCGTAACCAAAATCTATAAACCGTTGTAGTTCAGGTGAACTCCATGATATACTTTGGAGTTTTCTAAACCCTGGCCCATAACAAGAGGCTCGGTGGGAAGATTCTACCAGAGATGGTAGCCATTCATTACTTTCTTTAAGGACCTGGATACGTTTGAGGCTTAGGGGGGGTAGAGATTGTGGGGATTAGTTTAGTAATAGGGGTTTCTTGTTCCATTGTATTAGTTAATGACTTTCTTACTCTTGATTCATATTTTTAAAAAATATGTAATATATATTTGTATATATTTGTCACTTTGCAATTACGGTTTATATTTGATAATTGAATAAAATGTTTATTTAAAAAAATCCCCCAAATTTTTCACCTTTGGTTCAACACCCTGCTCCTCTCACTGCACTGTAACAATGCATAACATTTCCTGTAACTACAACTGCAGTACATTGCAGGAGGCATTGGCACAGCGGTGTCGTCACTGGACTGGTGATCGAAGGACCCGGGGTAACACTGGGGACCAGGGTTCGAATCCCACCACAGCATATGGTGGAAGTTGAATCCAAGAACTTTCTGGAATTAAAAGTTTAATGATGACCATTAAACCATTTTCATAAAGCCCAGCGAGTGGCCTTTAGGAAAGGAAATCTGCAGTCCTCACCTGGTCTGGCCACATGTGACTCCAGATACACAGCAAGCCACTCAGTTGTGTCAAACTTCTACGAAGTAACATAAAGGAAAGAAACCGGACTGACCACCCAGCATTGACCTAGGCACTGGGAACTAGAACGGCAAACTCAGTTCTGTCGATCCCACAAAGTCCTCCAAAGACAGGGATAGAGAGATTCTTGACCAACAAGGGAGTCAAAACTTATTTGGGGGTGCAGAATGTGATGTTGAAGTCACAATCAGATCAGCCACGATCTTTTGAACAATAGAGTAGGCGCAAGTGACCGTATAGCCTACTCCAATTCATATACATGTGCTTATGATATTATTATAATCCCGGAGGTTAGGCACTGTCCCCTCCCTCCAGCAGACAAGTTTGTGCAGATGCTACATAGTTGGTTTCCTGTGCTAGATGAACTCAAGCAGTGTAGCACCATCTGGAGATCTACCAATAGCTTTGCTAAGCTCTTGCATTGCAGGCTCAATATCCAGCCCTTCCATGACAGGCAGTCTCTCTATATTGTTGACAGCTTCCACAGTCAGTGCTCTTCCTACAGTACAACAAAAAGCACTGTTGTACCAATCTTTCCAACTATTTTTTTTGCATTTGGTAAGGACCTCCATTACCTTTTGTTTACAGAAGAACTTTTGTTTAGCTGATGGACCAGTTACCTTTTTAATCTGATCATACATTGTCAGTTTTCTGCTGCACAAAGTTGGAACCAGCAGGTATTGGTGCATTACCAGCAGTCTGTTAATCTTTACTCCCAAGCAATACCAATCATCTGAATACAGTTAACACATTACCAAGCTAGTCAGCAAAATAGCAGCCCTGGTTCACTGGCCACATGCTTGGCCGAGTCAGGTCTTTTTAATTCCTAGGATGTGGGCGTCGCTGGCTACGCCAACATTTATGGCCCATCCCTAATTGCCCTTGAGAAGGTGATGACCAGCTGCCTTATTGAATTGCTGCAGTCCATTTGGAGTAGATACACCCACAGCACTTTTAGGGAGGGAGCTCCAGGATTTTGACCCAGCAACAATGAAGGAATAGCAATATTTTTGCAAGGCAGGGTGGTGAGTTAATTGGAGGGGAAGTTCCAGATGGTGGCATTCCCATGTCTGTCCTGTGCTTAGCCTTCTAGATGGTAGTAGTCATGGGTTTGGAAGGTGCTGCTTAAGGAGTCTTGGGGAGTTCCTGCAGCGCATCTTGTAAATGGTACACATATCTGCTACTGCGTGCCGGTGGTGGAGAGAGTGAATGTTTGTAAATGGAGTGCCAATTGAGCAGGCTGCTTTGCTCAGGATGGTGTCGAGCTTGGAGTGCTGTTGGAACTGCACTCATCCAAGCAAGTGAACAGCATTCCACCACACTACTGACTTGTGTCTTGGAGATGGAGGACAGGATTTGGAGTCAGGCGAGTTACTCACCATAGGATTCCCAACCTCTGACCTGCACTTGCAGCATAGTATTTATATGGCTAGTCCAGTTCAGTTTCTGCTCAATGGTAACCCCCAGAATGTTGATAGTATGGGATTCAGTGATGGCAATACCATTAAATGCAGAGATGATGGTTAGATTCCCTCTTGTTGGAGATGGTCATTGATTGCACTAGTGTGGTATGTTACTTGTCACTTATTAACCAAGCCTGGATACTGTCCAGGTCTTTCTACATTTGGATATGGATTGCTTAAGTATTTGAGGAATCATGAATAGTGTTGAACATTGTGCAAGAAACATCAGTAAGCATCCCTACTTCTGATGTTATGATGGAAGGATGGTCATCGATGAAGCAGCTGACGATGGTTGGGCCTAGGACATATTTCCATTCTGTCTTCCTTCACAAACAATATTAAAACAGATTGCCTGGTCGTTATCACATTGCTGTTTGTAGGGGCTTGCTGCATTTCCTTCATTAAAATAGTAACTACACTTCAGACGTGCTTAACTGGTCAAAATACTTTTTTTGTCCTTTCATGGGATGAGAGTGTTGCTGGAAAGGACAGATTCTGTTGCCCTTTCCTAATAGCCCTTGAACGGAGAGTTCTCTTTGGTCATTTTGAAGGGCAGTTAAGAGTCAGCCACATTGTTGTGGGTCTGGAGTCACATGTAGGCCACATCAGGTAGAGATCGCATTTTCCTTTTGCAAAGTGAATCAGATGGGTTTTTACAACAATGGACAATAGTTTAAAAGGTCACGACTGACACTAGCTTTCAATTCCAGATTTTTATTAACTGAATTTAAATTCCACCAGCTGCTATGGTGGGATTATGAATGCATGCAGAGCATTAGCCTAGACGTTTGGGTAACTTGTCCAGTGACATTACCACTACATCACTGTCACCCCCATTTTCCAGTCTTCCACCCTAGCAGAGGAATCAATGAACAAAGTAAGCATTATTATGGATAAAGCATCAGCTATGAAAAACTTCAAAATAAAGGGTCAATCTTCCACTAGGATTAAAACAAATTGCATTTTACTGAATAGTCTGCTAGCAGACCAGACAAGTTGGAAACAAAATAAACAAGGATTGCTACTTTCAATGGGAGATCATAAACTTGTTGCTTCCCACAGTTAACTTCTTGTATATGAAAACACCAGAGTTGCTGCTTATGCTCATCAATATTGTCATGAGAGTACCTTTACGAAATGGATGTTTAAGCAATGTACCTTTAAGAAAACAATGATGTCAGAAAGTGGGTGGAGCTGGGCTTTAGGTCAGCCATTTTGCAGTTTGAAAAGAGCTTGGGAGTGGCTGTGTTTGCAGTGAGCTGGATCTCTGCCATGAAAGACTATCTCTGGATCATTTGGGTGATTTAAACTCATAATAGTAAAGCCTTTAACCTGATGTGATTCTGTTTAAAGGTGTTAAGTCTCTTGGAGGTTTGAAGGAACATTGAGGAATTATTTACTGTTGCAATATTTCCTGAGTTATCTTTGAAGTAAGGGGTGTTAAGAGATCCAATGTTTATTTAAGATGTTAAGTTGAGCTCATGGAATAAACAGTGTTTTGTGTTTAAAAACCCACGTGTCCATAATTGTAATCCCACACCTAGGGAACAAGCCGTGTGCTAGGAAAAGCAACAAATACATTAAAGGGAGAGGTTGGTTGAACTCCATGATACATTCTGGGGTTCTCAAAACGTCTCACCCATAACAATATTCTCATGCAATGGAGACGTAATGAATAGATTGCCTTGGAAAATAGACCGACCATCAGTTGTCAGACAAATCTAAATGCTACCAAAATGTTTGTGTTCACAAGGGATGAGTCGCACCTCAACAGACTGGGACTATTCTCATGTGGGGGTTCACTACTGTGGTTGGGAAAGTTTTAAACCTAAATTGGAATGCAGTAGAACAGGTGCAGAAAGAAATGAAAATATTGGATAGTACTAGAAAAGGAAGTAGTATCATATTAGAAAGCAGTGGACGAAGGAGAACTAGGAGGAATACAAAGATGAACTTAGAACTTAGAAGGGGCAGCACGGTAGCATTGTGGATAGCACAATTGCTTCACAGCTCCAGGGTCCCAGGTTCGATTCCGGCTTGGGTCACTGTCTGTGCGGAGTCTGCACATCCTCCCAGTGTGTGCGTGGGTTTCCTCCGGGTGCTCCGGTTTCCTCCCACAGTCCAAAGATGTGCAGGTTAGGTGGATTGGCCATGCTAAATTGCCCTTAGTGTTGGGTGGGGTTACTGGGTTATGGGGATAGGGTGGAGGTGTTGACCTTGAGTAGGGTGCTCTTTCAAAGAACCGGTGCAGACTTGATGGGTCGAATGGCCTCCTTCTGCGCTGTAAATTCTATGATAATCTATGAAACTCAAGTTAGTAAATTTTCAAGCATCGTGAATCATAGAATTTACAGTGCAGAAGGAGGCCATTTGGCCCATCGGGTCTGCATCGGCACTTGGAAAGAGCACCCTACTTAAGCCCACACCTCCACCCTATCCCCGTAACCCCACCTAACCTTTTTAGACACGAAGGGCAGTTTAGCATGACCAGTCCACCTAACCTGCACATCTTTGGACTGTGGGAGGAAACCAGAGCACCCGGAGGAAACCCACGTAGATACGGGGAGAACGTGCAGAGTCCGCACAGACAGTGACCCAAGCCGGGAATCGAACCCGGGACCCTGGAGCAGTGAAGCAACACCGCTAACTACGGTGCTACCGTGCCGCCCCTCAATAAGCCTGGCAAGCTACAAACATAAATAGCATGCAAGAATAGGATGTCATGCCAATAATAAAACAAGGTTAAATGGTGAGGACCGAATTTAAGACGACAAAAAGTTCGGGGGAAAAAAAATAGGAAGATGGGGTGGCAATACTGATTAGCGAATACATTGTAGTATTAGACAGGAAGGATGTCATTGAGAGGGCAAGTGCAGAATCCCATTTGGTTAGAGCAGAGAAGTAAAAATGGTACAATTATATTACTGAATTATTATATAGGCTTCCAAGTAGTGAGAAAGATAGGGGAGCAAATCTGCAGGGAGATCAAAGATGTGCAAGAACTATAGAGTAATGATATTGGTGGACTTCATTATCTCAATTGATAATGGCAAGAGGAAGAAATTTCAGAAATGTGTTCAGGAGAATTTCCTTGAACAGCAAGTTCTTGGTCCAATTAGCAAGAAGGCACTGCTGAATCTAGTGCTGGGGAATGAGGCCAGCCAACTGTCTGTGGGGAAACTCTTGGTAAGAGTGACCATCATATCATAAAGTTTAGATTAATAATGAAGATGAGCAAGGAACAATCTAAAGTAGAACTAAATTGGAATGAGGGGGCATCTAGCTAAGGTAAAATAGAACCAAAGACTGACAGTGAAAACTATAATAAAAGAATGGGTCATTTATCAGAGGAAATATTTTAGATGCAACTTCAGGACAGTCAAACAAAAAGGAAAAGGCAGGGGGAAGAAAGCAAAGAATAATTGGATGAAAAGGAAGATAAAGAAAATTATTACATTTAAAAAAGGTGAAGTGTCTGCCGGAAGAATTCTGCAAGCAAGAACCAGGCCAAATAAGTTGAAAGTGCAAGTGTAGAGAAAAATATGACCAACAAAAAGAAAATGTGAGAATGGAATGGCAGTTATTGATGTTTAAAGTGGATCCCAGGATACAATGAGAAGTGGGACAGAGATAGCAGAAAGGCTCACCATAATCTTGCAATCTTCCCTAGATATGGCAACGGTGGCTGAGGATTGGAAAGTGGCAAATATGATACCTCTTTCAAGGAAGGACACAAAGACATCCCTAGCAACTACAAGCTAGTCAGTTTAACATCAACGGTGGGTGAGGTTTTAGAAACAGTAATCAGACACCTGGAAAGGTTAGAGTTCTTAAAGGAGATTCACTCTGGAATAGTAAAGACAGGTTGTGCTGGACTAAGGTAATTGAATGTTTGAAGTAAGAGAGAAGATTGATTGAGAAAATGTAGTAGATATTGCCTGTGGATATTACAAAAGCATTTGACAAAAGTACCACCTAAATGGCTGATTAACAAAACTGAGGTTTATGAAATAGAACAGTCAGTGTCAGGCTGGATAAAAAAAATTGGCTTATGGTCAGGAAACAGCAAGTCATGTTAAATAGTTGTTTTACAGACTACAGGACAGCAGACAGCAATATTCCCCAAAGGTCAACATTGGGACCAGGACTTTTTCAATAGATATAGACGACTTGGATATTGGAAGACAAAGTAAAATTCAAAATTTGCTGATGATATGGAACTTGGAGGAATGGCAAACTGAAAATGATATCAATCGATTATAATAGGACCCAGGTAGGCTGGCAGAATGGACAGTCAGAATTTAATACAGTGAAATGTGCAACTATGCATTTTGTTAAAAGGGATAGGGAAAGTCAATATGGACTAAACGGCGTGGTTCTAAAGAGTGTGCAGGAACAGACACCTGGGGGTTCACGTGAATAGATCTTGACATGACAGGATATATTGAGGGGGTAATTAGCAAGTATATGGGATCTTCGACTTCATAAACATGGATACGGAGTATAAAGTTTCAGCATAACTTACCTGTTTTTGTAAAGTTCTGGTCAGGCCACAACTAGAGTATCGCATCCAGCTCAGGTCACCAAATGTAGGAAGGATATGCAAGTTTTCGAAAGGGTGCAGAAATTTATCAGAATGGTTCCAGGGTGAGAGATTTTAGCTATGTTGAAGAAGCTGGGCTTGTTCGCCTTAGAGCCAAGTCTATTGGGAGGTTTGATAAGAGGTGCCCATGGTTATGACAGGTTTAAATAAGGTAGACAAAGAAAAGCTGTGCCCATTAGCTGATGTTACGGGAACTAGGGATATGGATTTGTGTTATTGGGCGAGGGTGAGAAAAAAAAAAAACTTTAGAACACAAGTGATAATCTGGAACTTGCTGCTGAGAAAAGATGGCAATAGTTTAGACAATGATTTCAAAAAGGAAATTGGATAGGAATGTGAGGCATAAAGCTGCAATACGCAAAGGAGGGGAATTGGCAGAGTGGATTGCTCGAGAGCTAGTCTGGATTTAATGGCCCAAATTACCACCCTCCTATGCCATAATAACTACGAGTGGCAACATTTGTGTTCTCTCCCTTCTGATGAATTCTAAATAACCCTCCAGACTACCTCCCCCCCCCCCCCCCACCTTGTGTTTTTGTTTTAATCAAAATGTTCAGGTTAATTTGTGCTCTACCTTGGTGTGCTACACGGCCATGCTGGTTTCTGATCTTAGTTTGCTCCATAACATGCTGTATAGATATTCTGGCCATCACAGAAACAAATGTATTGTTTTATTCCCACTTTTTTTATTCAAGGTTTTTTTTTTACATATAGACACATATACACAAAATATCAAAACACATCAACCACAGGTCCCTAAACCACCCTGATAACACCCCATCACAATTTGCCTTCCCCATTTTAACTCCCTTAACCCTCATCCTTCCCCTTGCTGACCCTCGATTCTCCTTGAAGAAAATCAATGAACGGTTCCCATCTCCGGGTGAACCCTTTTACCATCCCCCGCAGAGCGAACTTGATCTTCTCCAACCTCAGGAATTCAGCCAGGTCGCTCAGCCACAAACCTGCCTTCGGCAGCTCCGAGTTCCGCCAACACAACAAAATCTGTCTCAGGACCATCAGGAAGGCAAAGGTCTCTCTCTCTCTCTCTCTCTCTCTCCCCCCCCCCCCCAATCACCGCAACCCCCTCCCCCAAAATCACAGCGCACCAAATATCGCCATCCATGGACTCAGCACCACCCCCACACCCAGAACCTCAGACACAACATCTGGTTAACCCTGCCAGAACCCCCAATCTTGGACATGCCCAAAATATGTGGACGTAATTCACAGGCCCCCACGCCCCATCCACGCCAGTCTTCCACCCCTGCAAAGAACCTGCTTATCCTCACCATTATCATGTGGGCCCTATGCACCACTTTGAACTGGATGAGGCTTAACCTCTCACACGACGAGGACGCGTTCTCTCTTCAGGCCTCTACCCACATCTCTCCTCCTACTTGATCTCCTCCACTGGAGCACCCACCCTCTTCATCAATTCCTTGTATCGGACACCTTCCCCTCCCCTATTTCGTCCTCCGACAACAGCTCACCCTGCAACACCTTAGGCGGCAGCCCCGGGAAGGATGGCACCTCTCTCCTCACAAAATCCGTCACCTGCTGGCACCTAAAGCTATTCCCTTTGGGCGGCTCATACAATTCCTCCAGCCCTGAGAATTTCCCCCCTATAAACAAGATCCTAAAATACTCGATCCCCACCTGCCACCATCCCCAGATACTCACCTGCACAAACCTATGGTTGTCTCATATCGTCACCCACGACTTGCCCAAAATGTTGCCTGCACTGGCTCCACACACCCTCAACGCCGACACCACCACTGGGTTCATAGAGTACATGGCTGGCAAGAACAGAAGGGATACCAACAACAGAGCCCACAAACTCATTCCCCTACATGACCTGCACCAGACTGACGTCTCCTCCACAGCCCATTTCCTCACCACCGCAATATTCGCTACCCAATGGTAATTTATCAAATTCAGCAACTGCAACCGCCCCCTCCCCGCAGGCCCCAAAACACCTGCCTCACCCAAGGGGTCTTCTCGACCCACACAAACCCCAATATTATTTAATTAACTTTCTTAAAAAAGGACTTGGGGACAAAGATATGGAGGTTCTGGAACACAGAGAAACCTGGACAGCACTGTCATTTTCACTGTCAGCACACGCGCGCCCAGCCAACGACAGTGGCAACGCTTCCCACCTCAAAGTCCACCTTCTTTCCCTCCACCAATCAAGCCAAATTCAATCTGTGTAGCTGTGAACAGCTCTGCACCTTCTGGATTCCTAAAACCTAAAGGTCGTCCCCACCACCATAACGGAAACTCCCTTAATTTTCTCTCTGGCATTGATCGGGAACACGTCGCTCTTTTTTTTATTTTTATTGTTTTTATTAAAGCTTTTTTCAAACAGAATTTTTACATAACTAATAACAGAATAAACAAAAAATATTTAACAAAACTAGGTGGCTGTTATCATTATACAAAAAGAAAATCACCGCCCCCCCCCCCCGGGATTGCTGCTGCTGCTGACATTTTACCACTCCCCAAGAAAGTCAAGGAAAACGTTGCCACCACCGGGAGAAGCCCAGCAAGGCAAACTTTATTCGCTCCAGGCGGATCAGTCTCCGGGCTACCAGGGAGGCAAAGGCCAACACCTCGGCCTCTTTCGCTTCCTGCACTCCCAGATGCTCTGACACCCCAATGATCACTATTGTTGGACTCTGCTTCACCCACGTGGCCAAAGCCCTGGACATAGCCCTGCCAGAATTCTTTGTGCGCCGGGCATGCCCAGAACATATGGACATGGTTCGTCGGACTCCCTGAACACCTCACGCACCTGTCCTCCACCCCAAAGAACTTGCTCATTCTCGCCGTCATGTGAGCCCGGTGAACTACCTTAAACTGAATTAAGCTGAGCCGGGCACATGATGCGGAAGAATTCAGCCTGCCCAGGGCATCAGCCCACAGGCCCTCATCTAGCTCCTCCTCCCACGTGCCCTTCAGTTCCTCCACTGAGGCTTCCTCCGCCTCCTGCAGCTCCTGGTAGATGGCCGACACCTGCCCCTCTCCTACCCAGATGCCAGACACCATCCTGTCCTGTATCCTTCGAGGGGGTAGCAACGGAAATGTCCCCACCTCTTTTTTGAGAAAGTCGCGGACTTGGAGGTGTCTGAAGGCATTCCCTGGGGGCAGGCCGAACTTCTCCTCCAGCGCCTTCAAGGTAGGGAAAGTCCCATCTATAAACAGGTCTCCCATATTCTAATGCCTGCCCTATGCCAGCCTTGAAACCCCCCGTCTATCTTGCCCGGAGCAAATCTATGGTTGTTCCGTATCGGTGTCCAAACGGAGGCCCCCTCCTCCTTACTGTGCCTTCTCCACTGACCCCAGACCCTCAGTGCCACCGCCACCACTAGGCTTGTAGTGTATCGTGCTGGCGAGAACAGCAGCGGCGCCGTTAGTAGTGCCCCTAGGCTGGTGCCTTTGCATGACGCCGCCTCTAGCCGGCCCCACACCGACCTCTCCTCCATTACCCATTTCCTAATCATAGCCACATTAGCCCAAAAACAGTCTTTTAACTCGCAGGGTCTTGCCCACACAAATCCCGTGATAATCCTGTTCACCCGCTTTGGGATCAAGATGGGAAGGCACTAATAAACGTAAAGGAATCTGGGGAGAACCGTCATCTTCACAGTCTGCACCCTTCCCGCCAGGGAAAGCTGGAGCATGTCCCACCTTTTAAAGTCTCCCTCCATCTGCTCTACAAGCCGAGATAAATTGAGCCTGTGTAGGGCATCCCAGTTCCTAGCCACCTGTATACCCAGGTAACGAAAGCTCCTCGCCACCATCTTGAGCGGGAGCTCTCCCAGTCTCTCCTCCTGACCCCTAGCGTGGATTACAAACAGCTCACCTTTTCCCCACGTTCAACTTGTACCCAGAGAAGCTCCCAAAGTCCCTTAGGATCCGCATGACCTCTCCCATCCCCTCTAGCGGGTCCGAAATATACAATCGCAGGTCGTCTGCATAGAGGGAAATGCAGTGCCCCCCCCCCCCCCCCCGGTCCAGCCCCCTCCAGTTCCTTGAAGCCCTCAGCGCTATGGCCAACCGCTCAATTGCCAGGGCAAACAGTAGCGGGGATAGGCGGCACCCCTGCCTCGTCCCTCGGTGTAATCTAAAATACTCCGACCTCTGCCGGTTCGTGGATACACTTGCTACGGGGGCCTGATACAGCAGCTTGACCTACCCTATGAATCCCTCACGGAATCCAAACCAAACTAACACTTCCCACAGGTACTCCCATTCCACCCTGTCAAAGGCTTTCTCTGCATCCATTGCAGCCACTACTTCTGTGTCCCCTCCTTCCGAGGGCATCATAATAATACTCAGGAGCCTCCTCACATTTGTGTTCAATTGCATGCCCTTGACAAAACCAGTCTGGTCCTTTTCAATTAGTCCCGGGACGCAGTCCTCTATTCTGGTAGCCAAAATTTTTGCCAGCAGCTTGGCATCCACATTGAGTGATATCAGCCTGTAGGACCCACATTGAAGTGGATCCTTCTCCCTCTTCAAAATGAGCAAGATCAATGCCTGCGACATAGTCAGGGGGAGGGTTCCTCGCTCCTTTGCCTCGTTAAAGGTTCTTGGCAGGAGTGGGCTCAGTAGCTCTGAGAATTTCTTGTAACATTTTACAGGGAAGCCGTCCGGACCCGGGGCCTTGCCCGACTGCATACTTGCTAGGCCCTTAACTATCTCCTCCAACTCAATCGGGGCCCCCAGTCCCTCCACCAGATCTTCGCCCACCCTTCCCCTTCCCTCGGGGGTTCTGACTCGTACAGATTACAATAAAACTCCTGGAAGACTTCATTGATCTTCTCTGGGCCCAACACCGTATTACCTTCCTTATCCCTCACTCCCCCCGATCTCCCTGGCCGCCTCTCTCCTGCGAAGTTGGTGCGCCAGCATCCTACTTGCTTTCTCCCCATACTCGTAGACTGCCCCTTTCACCTTCCTCAGCTGTGCCTCCACCTTCCCAGTGGTCAGCAAATCCACTCTGACTGCCAGGCCCAGGATCTCATCGTGATTGTCAGATACCTTCCTCTCCACCTCTTTAATCGTCTTTTCCATGGAGGCCTTCATAGGGGTCAGCATCTCAGTCTTCAGCTCTGTGAAGCAACTTCTCAGAAAGTCTTGCCGCTCTCTCGACCACTGGGCCCATGCTGCTTGATCCACGCCGGCTGCCATTTTGTCCTCCCGGACCCACTCCTCTCGCTTCCCCGCAATCGTTCTTTTAACGGCCCCGCTCCTGGTTCCCTCCATACAGCAGTGGTGGGAGGGGGGGGGGGCCTCTCCAGCGTCCTTTGCCACGCCAGGAATCACCGCCAAAGTGCTGTTGCCGCTCCGTTTAAAGGCCCGAAACTCCGATCCCGGCGGGAGCTGCCGTGTGCGTGACCTATTCGGACATGGCCGCTACCAGAATTCCGTCGCTCTCTCTCTTGTTCAACATATATCCCGAAAACCAGCCACATTCCCCCCGAAATCTCCATAATTCTTCCAATGCTGCCCACCAGGTCAGAGATATAACAAATCATCCGCATATAGCAAAACCCTTTCCCTAGCAGCCCCCCACCCCCCCACAAACTCGATCTCTTTCCAATCTCTCGACGCCCAAAGTGCCATTGCTAATGGCTCTATTGCCAAACCGAAAACAATGGAGGGCGGACACCCCTGTCTCGTCCCCAATGTAGCACCCCAAACTCATCCAGTTTGTCCGAACACTCGCCACCGGCGCCCTATACAACAGCCGGACCCAGTCCACAAACCCCCGCCTGAATCCAAACCACCCCAACACCTCCAAAACAAATACACCCACCCCATTCGATCAAAAGCGAGCCACTTTTATCCCCTGCCCCTCCGAGGGTATCATAATTACATTAAATAGCCTCCGCACATTCGCCAACTGCCTTCTTTCACAAATCCTGTCTGGTCCTCCCCATTCACCACAGTACACAGTCCTCAATTTGCACTGTTAGTAACTTCGCCAACAGCTTAGCATCAACGTTCAATAGCGATAGCAGGAGGTACGAGAGAAGATTTTAATGCGTGTTTTTGACAGTGTAGTTTGGAACTCCCATATGATCATCAGCTGGGAGGAGAAATCCATGGACACTAACTTGGGTTCAGAGCGGTGTGCGTATTTGACCACAGTCATCTTGTGCGCTTAAAAGGGACTTTGAGTTAATGAGACCATTGTAGCTTAAAATAGAACATAGAACATTACAGCGCAGTACAGGCCCTTCGGCCCTCTATGTTGCACCGACCTGTGAAACCACTCAAAAGTATTTTGCAATCCATGTTAATCTTTAAATCCTTGTATATTTGTTAAGCTAAGGGGAATAAAGGAGTATTGTATTATAATCCAATTTGTCATGATTAATAAATGCTTTTTTCTAGTTGTTGAAACTAATTAGCGGTGCTGTGTCACTCCTCCACATTTTACTAAAATAAGTTACGGTCTTTTGAGCCAGTGTTCCATTCTGGGATCTTCCTGTCCAGTTACATAAACAACTCTGGGCAGCACGGTGGCTAGCACTGCGGGTTCAATCCCGGCCCTGGATCACTGTCCGTGTAGAGTTTCACATTCGCCCCGTATCTCCATGGGTCTCACCCCCACAAACTAAAAAGATGTGCAAGATAGGTGAATTGGCAACACTAAATTGCCCCTTAATTGAAACAAAAAAAGAATTGGATACTCTAAATTTATTTTAAAAAACAACATCAACTGGGATCGTAGCATTAGGCTGATATCCTGAGACTTGAGAACAAACAGCTGAATAACAAAGCAAGCAGAGAAAAAAAAAAGAATAATATTCAAAATAGTCATGGGCTCCTTCCCCAAGATAGGGTCAAGAACAAGCATAGGCATTGCTAGATGAAAGAAAAAGACTATGCCCATCTAGTTTGCCTTCCACCATCCTGGTAGTTACATGATATAATAATGGAATTGTTGACTAACTATAGCAATCAATCTTTTAATTTGTCTAGAACAAACCCAGTCAGGATGTAAGCAAGTGTTGGAGAGCTTTGTGAACAACAATTCAAAATGTTACCTGCTCCCCACATGCAAACTAGTTATTTCCATGCCTTCAAATACTCAAGGGTTGGACAGGGCAGGGCAAAAAGAGTGATGTAAAACAATAGGCAAAAAGAAGAAAAGACAAGAGGAGAACACGGAGAAAAGGATTGCAAACATTAAAAAAAAAGACAAACTGCAAGGGGCAAGGTGAATAGGATGTGTGCTGAATGCGTCACTGGAATATCACCAGATCCTTTTCTTTTAACTCTTTCATGTAATAAGACCATAAGACATAGGAGCAGAATTTGGCCACTCGGCCCATCAAGTCTGCTCCGCCATTCAATCATGGCTAATATTTTTCTCATCCCCATTCTCCTGCCTTCTCCCCATAACCCCAGATCCCCTTATTGATCAAAAACCTATCTATCTCTGTCTGAAAGACAGTGATTTAGCCTCCACAGCCTTCTGCAGCAAAGAGTTCCACAGATTCACCACCCTCTGGCTGAAGAAATTCCTCCTCATCTCGGTTATAAAGGATCGTCCCTTTAGTCTAAGATTGTGTCCTCTGCTTCTAGTTTTTCCTTCAAGTGGAAACATTCTCACCACGTCCACGCTATCGAGGCCTCGCAGTATCTTGTAAGTTTCAATAAGATCCCCTCTCATCCTTCTAAACTCCAATGAGGACAGACCCATAGTCCACAACCGTTCCTCATACGACAAGCTCTTCATTCCAGGATCATTCTTGTGAACCTCTCCTGGACCCTTCCCAAGGCTAGCACATCCTTCCTTAGATACAGGGCCCAAAATTGCTCAAACTACAAATGGGGTCAACCAGAGCCTTGTATAGCCTCAGAAGTACATCCCTGGTCTTGTATTCTAGCCCTCTCGACATGAATGCTAACATTGCATTTGCCTTCTTAACTGCCGACTGAACCTGCACGTTAACTTTAAGAGAATCATGAACAAGGACTCCCAAGTCCCTTTGTGCTTCTGATTTCCGAAGCATCTTCCCATTTAGAAAATAGTCTATGCCTCCATTTCTCCTTCCAAAGTGCATAACCTCACTTTTCCACATTTTATTCCATCTGCCACATCTTTTGCCCACTTTCCTAGCCTAGCCAAGTCCTTCTGCAGCCCGCCTGCTTCCTCAATACTACCTGTCCCTCTACAGATCTTTGTATCGTCTGCCAACTTAGCAACCATGTCTTCGGTTCCTTCCTCCAGATCAATAATGTATATTGTGAAAAGTTGTGGTCCCAGTACCAGCCCCTGAGGTACGCCACTAGTTGTTAAGTAATGGGTTAAGAGACATTGCAATTAGTTGTCTCATTTATGTTATGTATCCATTAATTGACACTGATATGTAAAGGAGCTTCAGGTGTCCTCTGTCAGGTGGTGTGTTGTTAAGAGTTTTGTGCAGAGGCTGTGGGAGTGAAATAAATGGTGTTTGGTGACAAGGAACAAGAACTTTAGACTCTGCATTTCACAGCAACTAAAACGTCTAACAATGGTAGCAGAGGATGGTTGCTGTGCAAATGTGAAGGTTTGAAAGATTACAACTTTTCCTGATCAAACCAAGGAGTGAGTGAGAAGGAAAAAAAAAAAAAAAAAGGTACATGGCTGAACCCAGGATAAGGGTGTCTGGATAGGACTATCCTCCCTTATTTTCTGAAAGGGAATCGTACGACCAATGGAGAAGTGCAGTAGTTATGTGGACTAAAGTAACTGCTTTGGGAAAGAGAAAACAAAGTATGGCATTAGCTCTTTCTCTACCATATGGCAGTAAAATCCGAAACAAAGTGCTTTCTGAGCTGGAATTGGAAGAGTTAGACTCAGAAGAAGGTCTGGAGACTTTATTACATTATATGGATAAGATTTATAAGAAAGATGACTTGTTAAGTGCATATGAAGCATGGTCGGATTTGATAAGTTCCAGAACATGGAGGATATCTCCATGGAAGACTATATAATGGAATTTGGCAGACTATATAAAAGGCTGCAGAAACACAATTTGGAATTTCCACAGTCTGTGGTGGCCTTTAAATTACTTGACTGTGCTAGAGTGAGCAACATGGATAGGCTCCTGGTTGAGACAGGAGTTCGGTTCACTGATACGGATACCTTATTCGAACAGATGACAAAAGCTTCACAAAAGTTTCTGGGGAAACATTCAATTCCGATGGCTCTGGTGACCCAAATAGGTCAGCCTGCAATAAGGCAGAATATGAAAGATACACTAGTAACAGGATGGCAAAATCGTATGGCTACGAACAGGGCTCAAGACTAGAGACCGAGACAAGGAAATTATGAAGACAGAAACCCAGTTAGAACCTACAATAGGAAGATGAACCCCAGAAATGCACGGGGCATGATAAATCGATGTTTTCAATGTGACTCTCAATACCATTATGCTTTCAGGAGTCAGAAGAGGAAAAAGATAGTGACCAGAAAGAAGGCATTGTCCTATTGACATGCAGTTTTACGCCAGTAATGAGGGTGTTGGTTGCAGAATCCTTCAACTGTGCTGTATTGGACAGTGGCTGCACATCTACTGTGTGCGGAATTGACTGGTTAAAATGTTACCTGGACTCTTTGAATGCTGAAAATCGTAACAAGGTTAAGGAATTTGAAAGTTCCACAAGTTTCAGGTTTGGGGATGATAATACTCTGAAGTCGCTGAAAAGAGTGGTGATCCCTTGCAATATTGCCGGAGTGAATCATTTCATTAGCACGGATGTTGTATCAAGTGAGATACCTTTGCTTCTGAGCAGACCATCAATGAAGAAAGCACACATGAAACTGGATATGGAACAGGATAAGGCAAGTTTTTGGAAAGACTGTGGACTTACAATTTACAGTCGGGACACTATTGTATTCCATTACTGACAAATAATTTTTCAAGTAGAGTGGTTAAGGATGTGTTAATGGCAGTTGAAAATGGGGCTTTAGCTGATAAAAAGCTTGTGGTATTAAAACTGCATAGGCAATGTGCACATCCGTCTCCTCGGAGGCTGGAAAATTTATTAAAGGATGCAGGGGTAAGGGATGACGACGATATGAAACTGATAAAACAGGTTAGTGGCCGCTGTGAAGTTTGTAGGAAGTACAGGACACTAGCATGACCAATAGTAACCCTACCTTTGGCCAGGGATTTTAACGACATTGTGACCATGGACCTTAAGATCTGGGATAAAGCAAATAATATATTTATTTTGCATTTTGTAGATTTAGCAACCAGATTTAGTCAATCAACGATTGTACGAAGTAAAGAAAAGAGTGCAATTCTGGATCAAATCGTGGAAAAATGGATAGAGACAGGAATGGGTCCACCGGCAAAATTCCTTACGGACAATGGGGGAGAATTTGCTAATGATGAGTTTAGGGATACGTGTGAAAACATGAATATCAGAGTTATGAATACGGCTGCAGAAAGCCCATTTAGTAATGGTGTCTGTGAAAGAAATCATGCTGTCATCGATGACATGCTTCGGAAAATTTTGGCAGATCAACCAAATTGCAGGCTAAATTCAGCTTTAGCATGGGCAGTACATGCAAAGAATTCATTGCAGATGGTTGGTGTTTGGTAGAAATCCTAAAATTATCCATCACACACCTGACTTGTGCTTTGTCGATGGCGAACAGACTTTAGGAGTCAGGAGATAAGTTACTCGCCGCAGAATCCCCAGCCTCTGACCTGCTCCTGAAGCCACAATAGGTCAGTTTCTAATCAATGGTAACCCATAGAACAATGCTGATGGAGCACCAGCAATGTAATTGCATGTCAAAAGGGAACAAATAGATTCCCTCTTGTTGGAGATGGTCATTGCCTGGCACTGGTGTTGTGAATGTTACTTGCCACTTATCAGCTCAAAGCTGAATGTTGTCCAGGTCTTGCTGTATACAGACATTGAGCTCTTCAGTATCGAGGTGTCATGTGGTACAGAACACTGTCCAACCATTGGTGAACAAGAACAACTCCACTTCTGACCTTTTGATGGAGGGAAGGCATTGCAACAGTCACAGGTAGGAGGTGAAAGAGCAATGGCAGTTATCCCCCACACAGATCAGCTGTTTACCAAGTACAATAATAATAATAATAATAATAATAATACGTCACAAGTAGTCTTACATTAACACTGCAATGAGATTACTGTGAAAAATCCCCTAGTCACCACACTATGGCGCCTGTTCGGGTACACGGAGGGAGAATTCAGAACGTCCAAGTCACCTAACGAGCACATCTTTCGGGACTTGTGGGAGGAAACCGGAGCACCCAGAGGAAGTCCACCCAGACACGGGGAGAGCGTGCAGACTCCGCTCAGACAGTGACCAATGCGCAAATCGAACCCGAATTCCTGGCACAGGGATAGGAATTGGGACTTTAAGCACTGCTGCAAGACAGGCCTGGAAAAGCCAAATCACAAAACATCCAAGAACTGCCCATAATCCAAGCTACCTACCAATGTCAAACAAGACAACATTATATACCTACATAGCAGAATTCTCACCATCCCAGGGAATTAACAATATGCAAGAAAGAAGATTTAGCCTACAGTACCAAGCAATTTACATTTTCTCTATGATCAACAGTCCACAAAATTCCATCCACACAACAGTATACATTTCATAGCCCTGAGACTTCCTGTGAAAAACAGCATAGAGAGCGCTTCAGGTTTTTAATTTAAAATAGTAAGCATATATTATTGCCTTGGTTAATTATAAGCTTACATTCCAAGCTGTTTGTTAAATTAGCCGGTTCTCTGAAGAGCAGTTCCAGAAAATAGCGTCCATCCACAGGGAATGATTTGTGACAAATGTAGTCAAGCTGGCAATGAAGTTAGCCTAGTTTGTAAATTAGTCTCAGCTTCAGAGTATTCACAACTCACTAAATGTATAAAAGCACATTCTATTGCAATGCTAATGAGCAATGCAAGTAAGAAATTCTACTATTTCTCAAGTCAGTATTCTATTCAAGTTCTCAAAAGCCTACGACAGCATCTACAGGATGAACAGTGGCACTGGACCATATAAACTCAATGTTACGGATGTATCTTGGTGCAATTTTATAATTTTCCCCCTAATAAATAGCTGTGTTTCATCCATCCGAAATACAAAATGCATGTTCTATTTTCACTTGCTAACCCTCTCCAGCACTCAGTTTAGTCTTTTAATTATGCATTATATCAGTCTCATTCGCATTTTGTTTTTAAAATCAATGCAAATTGATATAGAGAAATGCTCCAAAGTATACCTCGTACTGTAGAGAACTGTTATGCTGTGTAGCAATACTAGCCTGACATCGAATGGTGAAGTCACGTAGTGTAGTGCCCCTGCTTGGGCCCTCAGTTGGTTTCTGGCTGTAGAGAGGTTTACATAGGGGAAACGATGGTGACTGTGAGGCAAGAAAATAGATAGAGGAAAAGCTTCATCTCTTGAAAAATCTAGTGAACAATTTCAGGCAAAGTGTACACAGTAAGCAAGATCTTATAAGACTTTTAGAATATTAAAAAGGGAGCTATCACACTTTCATTCCTGCAGATTTTATGGCAATTCTGATTTATATTTATGCATATCTTGGGTACCGTATATAACAAAAAGACAAAAGTCAAAACTAAGGATAAGGGAAACAGTTATGTTAGCCCACAAAACAACACAATGCCCATGTGTTTGCAGGGAAAAGCCAAAATACCTAATTTAGTAACACATTAAATTACATTTTCTTTCATGCCAATCCTTCCCACAAACTTTTAAACTAGCTAAATACAAAGTGGTATGTATCATAAGAATGTCACTTTAAGAAATGTTTGAATCCTCATGTTACTGCAGTGATGTCAAGAGTGTGGGTGGAGCTGAGCTCTGCTTTTTAGTTTCACTTTGAGAAAAGCTTGGGTGAAGTCTGTTTTTTTGGTTTCGTTTTCAGTGTTGGAGCTGAAGCCAGACAAAGCAGGTGTACTGTTGATCTCTCTGCCATGAAAAGACCATCTCTTGATCATTTGGTGAATTCAGAATTATAAATGTTTTCAGTAGTGAGTGTAAACCTGATGTGCTTCTGTTAAAAGGCGTTTCTTTTGTCTTCTGGATGTTGTTTGGGAAGTTATTAAGGATTACTTAGTGTTGTATTCTTTGGGGGTTGTATTTGAATTGATGGTTGCCAAGACGTTCACTGTTTTAAAAAGGTTAACTTGAGTTCATAGAATAAACATGGTTTTGCCTTAAAAAAATACTTTTGCATTTCTGCTGTACCACACCTGTAGAGTGGGCTGTGTGCTCCCCCCTACCACAATCTATTAAAAGTTGTGGGTCAGGTGAACTCCATGATACACTTTGGGGTTCTCTAAACCCTGGCCCATAACCTATGCCACTCATTTTTTACTAAATAAAGCATACAGAATACACAAAAGCAATTCATATTTATAACAAAAACAGAAAATGCTGGATAATCTCAGCAGGTCTGACAGCATCTAGAGAGAATGGAGCTAACATTTCAAGTCTGGGTGGTTCTGTCAATCCATATTTATAGTTGTCAACTTTTATTAAAAATCTAAATCAGCAGTTTATAATATCAAGATTAGGGGCTGGTTTAGCGCAGGGCTAAATCGCTGGCTTTTAAAGCAGACCAAGGCAGGCTGGCAGCATGGTTCAATTCCCATACCAGCCTCCCCGAACAGGTGCTGGAATGTAGCGACTAGGGGCTTTTCACAGTAACTTCATTTGAAGCCTACTTGTGACAATAAGCGATTTCCATTCCAAGATTACCAAATCACTACGTTGTCTCATTTGCAGCAATTATCCCACAGTTGATTATTTAACCCAAAGAAAACAAGTTCTCACTTTGGTAATTGTTTTGTACTCAATTGTTAAATAAACAGCACCCACTCTTTAAATTTGGAATTCAGAAAAAGAGTTGGTATCAGCATCTTATTTTGAGACGTCAAATCCAACACCATAATGACACAAAGATTACGCCTTTCTGCATAAGTATTCCAAACCTTAGACATGCCATGTCATGAGGCTAGACAGCAAGTTACACAACACATTCCAAAGTAACTTTTCTAACGTGGATGGGCATCTATACGTCTCTTTGACTAATGAGGGATGTCAGCCACATAGAACTAATAGCAAAAACACACGGAAGTAAAACTTTAGGTCCCAATTTAACAATTAACAAACAAAAAAAAACCCTGAAATAATCCAGTTTTTGATCAGACAGGATCTAGAGGCATCCAGTGGAAAATCGCAAAGATTCAGATTTGCAGTTGCATTGCAAAAATTATCGGGGAAAGAAAACAATTCGAAGGAAGCGCGAGATACTTTCGGCAACAAACCCCTGGACAAGAATAGACTGTCAGACGTTAGGTTTATACTTTGCCCTGTCCAATTATTTCAACAGCAGCTCGTTTTTTTTAATGCTAAGGGTAAAGGAACGATCATGAGAAGCCACACGCTGACAAAAGTTTTCACTGTTTAAAATGTAAAAACTGGGGGGGGGGGGGGGGGGGGGAAAGAGACATACGAAAGAACCGAGGAAACACATTTCAAGAGCTGAAACCTTGAAGAGGGACCAGATTATTAAAATGCTGAAGAGGCTGAACGGGGGGGGGGGGGGGGGGGGTTGCCAGGAGCAGAGACTGACAAACCACGCATTTGGTTGCATGCGGGACAGTGCTTGACCGGACATGTTCCTCAGACTCGGGATAGCCCGCTTGGCAGCGCAGCCAAGTTCTCAGCCCACAGGAAGACAAAACCTCTCTCCGCCCTGTCCCCCCACAAGCCGACACGGTAATTGATCCAAACTCTTCACCCCCGCCCCCGGGATTTTTTAAAAAGGGAGAAGTTGGAAGATTTAACAAGTGAAAGGTGAAGGCTGGCGGTGGGGCAGAGGAGGACTGAACCCGGGCTGGCTGAGTGACCGACTCCGCTTACCTCTCTCTCGTTCTCCACAGCCATTTTCTGCCAGGGGTCCACCAGCTGAGCGAGCGGCATCTTCGCAGCCGGACCCGACCGCGCGCCCGTCAGCCTCGCCGCGGCCGGCAACGACCGGCGCCGGGAGCGAGCAGCGGGTGCGGGAGCGCGCCGGGCGGGCGGGCGGCTCGGGCTCGAGCTCCAGCCCGGGACTGCTCCACCGGAACTGGCGTGGGGGCGAGCGCCGAGTTTCGAGAGCGTGTGCGAAGCGAGCCGGGCCTGGCCTGGCGACCGCGTCTCCGCCCCGCGCCTTTGCCTCGGCCGGCTCTCCAGCCGCCGCAGTCCCCACCCCCCCTTCCTGTTGGCTAGCGACGCCGCCGCTTCCGCTCTCAATATGGCGAAACCTCTCAAATACTACCTGTGCGCCAGAGCGAGGCTCCCGGCGTCACCCTGACGGCAGCCGCTGAGGCGGGAAGGGGAGGGACCGGCTGCGTGGGCGTGGCCGTCGCTGTCTGCCAATCACCGCGGCCGCCAGGTGAATTGGCCGCCAAGTGGAAGGTATGTGGCTCTGCACCCAAACGCGGGAACACCTGGAAACCTTCCTGAGAAAGCACTCGGGTTGATGCACTGAATAGGGGACAAGTATGGGCTCGTCTGAGCAACACTCTCAATTTTGCCATTTGCCGATTGACTTTACTGACTCATTAGATTAATCATCAGTGACATCGTTACATTCATTGCACAAAATACAAATTTTAAGCAATATTTTTATATGGGTGAAAGTATATTGGTCCATATTATGTACACATATACATGAAACACATAAACATTTATGCATTCATCTATACAAAGAAAAAACAAGACTCGCACTTAAGGTAGTGCTTTTCACAACCTCGGAAAGTCCATAGAATCCCTACAGTGCAGAAGGAGGCCATTTGGCCCATCTTGTCTACACCAACCCTCTGAAAGAGTACCCTACCTCGGCCCAGTCCCACGCCCTATCCCCACAACCCCACCTAATCTGCACATCTTTGGGTCCTAAGGGGCAATCTTTTAAGAATGACCATTTCACCTAAACTGCACATCTTCGTGACTGGAAGGAAACTGGAGCATCTGGAGGAAACCCACACAAATATGGGAAGAATGTACAAACTCCACTCAGTCACCCAAGGCTGGAATTGAAACTGGGTCTCTGGTGCTGTGGGGAAGCAGTGCTAACCATTGTGCCACCATGCCGTAATTTATAGTGAATGAAGTACTTTTGAAATGGGAGTCATTGAATATGTTGATATACAGGATAAATGTTGACCAGGACTCCCCTGAGATCTCTGAGAGAACAGACAGGGCCTCAGCTGAGGATCTCTTTTGTGCTCCACTGGAACAGAATGTTGATGCCACTGACATCATAATTTTGTGCCCGGACCAGGAAGTCAGCATCCAGTCCACTCATGGACACTTTATGCTCAAGTCTCTGAATTGGAATTGTGGCCAACAAAGGAAGTACATCAAAGACACCCTGAAGGTTTACCTCAAGAAATGCAACATAGACGTCAAAGCCTGGAAGACCCTTGCTCAGAAGAAACTTATTTTGAGGAACCTCCTGATTGAAGAGACACAACACCCGAAAGCCAGAGGAGGTCCAGAAAAGGACCCAGGGAAAGGTATATCAGCGACATAAAGTCCGAGGACCAATCCCATCTTCCAGAAACACCCACCAAGTGTGCAGTCAGAGAGGTAGCTCTAGGATCGGGCTCATCAGCCACGCAAGGACCCACAGAACCCATGACAAGTGACATTGAGTTTCTTAGGCGGACAATTATACTCGTTAGCGAATGATCGTTGAAGATAATATATGCAGACTAATACACATGTCTATATATAAGCATACAAATGCATATAAGAAAAAATTGCATTTGTATACCACCTTTCATGATCACCAGATATCCTAAAGCCCTTTACAGTCATTTAGGTAGAGTGAACTGTAGTCTCTATTTTAATATAGGAAACACATCAGCCAATATGTACACAGCAGGTTACCATTACAATAAGATATTGACCAGATAATCCATTTTTGATTATGTTGACTACAAGTTAAATATTCACATCAAGGAGAACCTCCCAGGTCTTGTAAAATTGTGTCATGGGATCTTTTACACCCTCCTTAAAGGGAGATAGGGCCTTAGTTTAATACCTCACCTGAAAGACATCGGGCAGTGTTTTCCACATCCACCAGCTGCCAAAATCGTGGCAGGTAAGAGAACTTAATTTGGCAAGAGGCAACTGCGAGATAAACTGAGAATTTTGTTCTCCTGACCTTCAATGTGGGTTAAGGGTGGGTCAAGCTTCCCCACTAATAATGTTGAGAACTTCATTTGCATGCATTAACATCTCATGCATTTTCATTAAAAGGCCACCTCACTGGAATTAAGCTCCTCCTCCAAATTAAGATCCTCACCAGCAAGAATTTAGGATATTCAGTTTTACAACTGTATATAAGTGACATGCACCTGTCGAGCTTCACTTCTTCCACGACTTTGATGTCCATAGTTGTCCACATTGAGTGCTGATAGCAAATGCTGCGGCTGAAAAGTTAGTGGTTTGTGGGAGGGGGTGCAGTAGTGGGTAGCGTGGAGCAAATGGTGGAGTAAGGTGGGAAAGAGTGCCAGAGAAGTGGGGGATCAATATTGGAAAAGGAGTGTGCATGTCCTGGGAGATGCTATGCCTTAAAGAGTTAGGTTGCTGGTGTTGATAGTGGAATTCTGGGTTGACAATTCTGAGTACTGTTACAGTCATCGATGGGAATGGAATGTGGTAGGGTGGCACGGCCAGGGTGCGAGACAAGTTAATCTCATTGGTGGGTCATGAAAGGTGACAAGACAGGTGACTTGGATAATGGAGGAACCAGAGTCAGGATGGGCATGGCGGTAGTAATGGTGTTGGCTCTCAGGGGCAGAAAGGTATGTGGAGGTGGATCGTGATAAGCTCCAGGGTAACAGAGGGTAGGTTCAAGTGTAAAAGAGGGGAGATAAATGGTAATATTGTGTGGGATTATTGTGATGGGGTAAACTGGTGGCTGACAATGTGCTGGAGCGAGTTTAAACGGTGACGCGCACCATTTTTACAAGATGACTTGGACCACACAGTTAGTCAGTCAGTGAGGTCCTGCGAGGTGAGAAAAGTGTCTTTTTGGGTGGGTGGAGTTCAAGATCAGCACATGTAGCCAACTAAAGGAACATCCTAGCAGATGCTCACTTGTGTTCACTCTCTATGGTGACGTGTGCATTGCAACATGTTTCTTCCTGACTCATGGGTCTCATACCATCGAGATCGCAGTAACGTGTGGAGTTGTCATTCATTCTGGGCCATTTGCCATCGGCTGCAGTCAGGGAAAGGGATGAAGAGTGGTGGATTCCTCCAAGGGGCACAGCTGGTAACAGGCTGCCAACTCGCAACTCCAAACCTCCAAAATCCCAGATTTATGTTAATGGCTGACAAGGGATCATACAGTTCGCCTTTCGATGCTGCCATGACAATGGTCTCTCTGTAGAGTTCCGCGGGTCATGGCTGTCCTGGATTAAAGAGCAATGCATTCAAGTATGAATGAGGGAACACCCATCTCTGGTCCTCCAGGATGTCCTTTACCCAGAAAGGGTAGGGCGGGATGCCATGTCTAGGAGGCCTGGGGAAGGACTTAACACTTGCTGGCTTTGAGATGGAGAGGTACTCACTTAATGTATCATTTCAATTAATTCACAAATCCATGGAGGTGTCAACGCTGCACCCTGCAGAGAACTGTGCCTTTGATCCAGGATGGCTTGCTGCCAGTTGGCACAGGGCCAGGAGCAGCAAGGGCCTGACAGCAAGAGGCAGTGGGACCTTTATAAGATCAAGAGGCAACACTGCAATGCCAACCATTGGCCTGCCCATGGGTGTATCGATGGAAATGCCCTGATCTAAGGATGCAATGCCAGAAGCACCCTTGTATGTACCACAATGTGGTTGTTCACAGCTAGCAGCTTCTCCAGTACAAACTGCAGCCAAAGGAACTCTGCAGTAGTAGTGCGGAGCTCCTGGCCTGCAGTGTGTGAATGCCTATTGTCATGGCAGTGTCACTTTAAGAAATATTTTGTCTTCTCACATGGCTTGAGTGATGTCATTGTGTGGATGGAGCAGGGCTGTGGCTCTGGGTTTTACTTTCATTTTTGAGCTGGGAGCTGTTATTTGTGGCTCTGAGTTTTTTGCTTTCGTTTTCACATTTTGCTGTTGTATTCAGACAGACAAGTATCTTGAATTGCCTCTCTCTACCTTCAGTTTAAAAGCTGTCTCCAGATGACTTGATGACTTAAAAGTGGTAACTGTTTTCCGGAAGGAATTCAAACCTACTGTTTTGGTAAAAGGATTTTCTGGTTTATGGGATGTTGTTATTAAATTGAAACAGTTAAGGAAAAGTTATTACGGGTTATACATAGAGTACTGTAGCTGTGTGAGGTATTTATGTTGGTAGGTGATAAAAATGCTTACTGTGTGTGTTTATAAATATGTAACTAAATTCGTAGAATAAACTTTGTTTTTGATTAAAAGTGCTTAAGGCCTCTGTTGAATAACACCTGAAAGGTAGGCCCTTGTGCTCCCTGTAACCAGAATTAATAAATAGTTGTAGGTCAGGTGAACTCCATGATATACTTTGGCGTTTTCTAAGCCCTGGCCCATAACACTGTCCAGATGGTCTTTAAATATGGCGGCAGAACCTTCTATCCCATGAGGTAACGGGAACACAGGCAACTTCCTGCCCACCCCACCACAAGATTTGCCGAGCTCCCTGTGGATTCATAATTAATACGCATAGACCGAAAGATCTCACCAGCAGCCAATGGCTCACCTCATCCGCCACAGGGAAACCCACCGCATTCAGGGCAGAAAATCCCAGCCTCAGTCTCCAGAATGGAAAATTCCACCCATCATCTCTGAAAATGCAGCCGTCCCTCAGTAGTCAACATAAGTGTTTGTGCAGATTTTGTGCTGAAATCTCTAGAATGAAACTTGAATCCACAGCCTTCTGACTCAGAGATTTGGGCAGAATGGTAGCACAGTGGTTAGCATTGTTGCTTCAAAGCAGCAGGGTCCCAGGTTAGATTCCCGGTTTGGGTCACTGTCTGTGTGGAGTCTGCGAGTTCTCCCTGTGCCTCTGTGGGTTTCCTCTGGATGCTCCGGTTTCCTCCCACAAGTCCCGAAAGACCTGCTTGTTAGGTGAATTGGACATTCTGAATGCTCCCTCAGTGTACCCGAACAGGCATCATAGTGTGGAGATTTTCACAGTAACTTCATTGCAGTGTTAATGTAAGCCTACTTGTGACACCAATAAAGATTATTATTACCACCAAGGCCTGGTTGACCCTTGCCCCATATACATAATATATATACATATATCTGCGATGGTTGCAGATGACAAACAACTCGGAAGTGTCATAAGCAGTAAGGAAGATAGGAATAGATTTATAAGGAACATACTGCAGATGTTAGAAATATGAATCAAAGAAGCAAATGTTGTAAATACTCAGCAGGTCTGGCAGAATCTGTGGTGAGATCAGCAGAGCTAACCTTTCCGGTCAATGGTGTTTCATCAAAGCCCAAGGTCATCAACCTGAAATGTTAAATCAGTTTCTCCCACTACATATGTCGCCCGACCTGTTGAATATTTTCAGCATTTTCTGTTTTAATTAAAGAGAAAATACACTTGCTGATGGAATGGACAGATGTATGATAGCTAAAATTCAAGTAAAAAAGAGACAATACAATTTGGTAGGAAGAAGGAGATAGGATTTTAAAGGAGATGGAAGAACAGAGAGACTTGGGAGATGTTACTGAGCAATCCGCAAAACAACCCATTTAAGATAATCAATCAAGCTCGTAACATGGCTCATTTACGCTGGCTGGAAGCTACAGACATTTATATACCGAGACCATTCTCTGAAAATGATAGGAATCTATTTTGATTTCCAGAAGGCCTTTGACAAGGTGCCGTATAGGAGGCTGTTAACTAAGTTAAGAGCCCATGGTGTTAAGGGTAAGGTACTGGCATAGATAGACGATTGGCTGACTTGCAGAAGGCATGGAATGGGGATAAAGAATGTGACTAGTGGTGTTGGGACCAGAACTTTTCACAATTTACATTAACAATCTGGAAGAAGGAACTGAGGGCACTGTTGATAAGTTTGCAGATGATACAAAGATATGCAGAGGGATAGGTAGTATTGATGAAGCAGGGGGGTTGCAGAATAATTTGGACAGACTAGGAGAGTGGGCAAAGAAGTGGCAGATGGAATACAGTGTGGAAAGGTGTGAGGTTATGCACTTTAGTAGGAAGAATGGAGGCATAGAATATTTTCTAAATGAAAAAAGGCTTAGGAAATCAGAAACTCAAAGGGACTTAGGAGTCCTAGTTCAAGAATCTCTTAAGATTAATGTGCAGATTCAGTCGGCAGTTAGGAAGGCAAATGCAATGTTGGCATTCATGCAGAGAGGGCTAGAATACAAGTGCAATGATGTACTTCTGAGGCTGTATAAGGCTGTATGTAGTCAGACCCCATTTGGAATATTGTGAGCAGCTCTGGGCCCCATATCTAAGGAAGGATGTGCTGGCCTTGGAAAGGGTTCAGTGGAGGTTCACAAGGATGATCCCTGGAATGAAGAGCTTGTCATATGAGGAACCATTGAGGACTCTGGGTCTGTACTTGTTGTAGTTTAGAGGATATGGGGGGATCTTATTTAAACTTGCAGGATACTGAGAGGCCTAGATAGACTTTACGTGGAGTGGATATTTCCGCTGGTAGGAAAAACTCGAACCCGAAAGCACAGCCTCAGACTGAAGGGACGATCTTTTAAACTGAGATGAGGCAAAATTTCTTCAGCCAGAGATGGTGAATCTGCAGAACTCTTTGCCGCAGAAGACTGTGCAGGCCAAATCACTAAGTGTCTTTAAGGCAGAGTTCGATAGGTTCTTGGTTAAGAAGGCAACAGGTGTTATGGGGAGAATGGCAGCACGGTAGAACAAGTGGCTAGCACTGTGGCTTCACAGCGCCAGGGTCCCAGGTTCGATTCTCCACTGGGTCACTGTCTGTGCGAAGTCTGCATGTTCTCCCCGTGTCTGCGTGGGTTTCCTCCAGTGCTCCGGTTTCCTCCCACAGTCCAAAGACGTGCAGGCTAGGTGGATTGACCATGATAAATTGCCCTTAGTAACCAAAAAGCGTAGGAGGGGTTATTGGGTTACAGGGATAGGGTGGAAGTGAGGGCTTAAATGGGTCGGTGCAGACTCGGTGTGCCGAATGACCTTCTTTTGCACTGTATGTTCTATGTTCTAATGGGGATGAGGAACATATCAGCCATGATTGAATGGAGGAGCAGACTCGATGAGCCAAATTACTTAATTCTGCTCCTATGTCTTATGGTCTTATATGTTCAAGGCTTGTGCCTTTTTTGAATTATGCTGGAGCTTGGGGAGCCTATAGTTCCCCAATGCTTCCTCAATGGAATTTCAGCCAACCATGGTCGACTTGACAACCACTCACCACCCTTTTCTCCTGTAGTATAAATTGTTGTGACTACTTGAGATTTTGCATTCTTGCTTTTGTCCTGATGACAGCAAGAGGAAAACCTTCAGCAACTTGTCTCTTTTCAGCAATATTCAAGTACAACTTCTAAAATACAGTTGTTTTTGATATGTAGCAACTGATTTACGCACGGCAAAACCCTACAAACATGAAATGAATAGCGATCAAATAATATATTTCTGGTGGTGATGTCAGCTGAGGGTTGAATGTTGTCTAGGACATTGGGAGAACACCCTTCTTCTGATAATGCCATGAGATCTTTAACATCCACAGACCAAGGTCTGAATGGATAATGTGCGGACATTTTGCCACTCAATTTGGTCCCTGCACTTACAATGCCAACCTCCTGCTAAACATTTTTTAAAGAGGACAATATGCAATCAAGTGTTTAAGTTGGGTCTTTACCTAGATGAATACTTTTACACTTCTGTGGTAAACCACTGTTGCACCTCTATTAGGTGATGTATGGTAGGACCTGTACTACAGGTTCATTAGTAGTCCCTGCCTGTTGGCTCTGCCCAGTAGGCGGAGTATAAATATGTGTGTCCTCCACGCTGCAGCCATTTCGCCAGCTGCTGTGGGAGGCCACACATCTTAGAGCAATAAAGCCTCAGTTGTACCCAACTCAAGTCTTTGTACAATTGATTGTGCATCAACTTCATCCATTGATTTTTCCATTTCCTTGATAAATGCTGCCTTGCATTAAGGCCAGAGGATTACCACAGGACATCAGTAATTTGATTGTCATTTCAATGATGTATTAAAATTTAACAGTCAATGCCCTTTGTTAACAATTTTATACCACAATAATAATGCAACGTTGGTAGAAAATGGATGGAAAATTTTACAATTTGAAGTCACTATTCTTTGCCAAAGAGGACTCGCTGTCCATATGTGTCTGAATGGTTAGTGACTCCTATCACATGCCAATGTGGTGGCCTCATTATCTTCAGCAATAGCCAATAAATTCTGGCATTGTCAACATTAACATCCTGAGGACTAATAATAATTGATGTTGCTTGTACGGTACCATTTTGCTGGTAATACAGTTTTTATATCAGCAAACACATTTGAGATTTTATAATGTATTTAATTTTGAGGACCGTTGACATCTGATTCAGAAAGATGAGCTGTTAGATAAAGTATTTCCTGGCACATTGCAGTGATGAACAAGATGCTATCTGCCTGCATGAACACAACTGAAACTGTGTCCATTTTCTTGGTGATTCTTTTTTAAAATATTTACCGCCTCTATCTTTCCATCTGTCCCTTTTTCCCCCCTCACGTACCCTTTAATTTTTGTTTCAACTTTTATTATTTAGTTGATCACATTTTTGATTAATCACTCTTCTTTATTCAATGGACTCTTTTATTTTCATCCTTCAGCAGGAAAAACATGAAACAAGTTAGGCCACACTTGGAGTATAATGTTCAATTCTGGTCGCCACACTACCAGAAGGATGTGGAGGCTTTAGAGAGGGTGCAGAAGAGATTTACCAGGATGTTGCTTGGTATGGAGGGCATTAGCTATGAGGAGCGGTTGAATAAACTCGGTTTGTTCTCACTGGAACGACAGAGGTTGAGGGGAGACCTGATAGAGGTCTACAAAATTATGAGGGGCATAGACAGAGTGGATAGTCAGAGGCTTTTCCCCAGGGTAGAGGGGTCAATTACTAGGGGGCATAGGTTTAAGGTGCGAGGGGCAAGGTTTAGTGTAGATGTACGAGGCAAGTTTTGTACACAGAGGGTAGTGGGTGCCTGGAACTCGCTGCCGGAGGAAGCGGTGGAAGCAGAGACAATAGTGACATTTAAGGGGCATCTTGACAAATACATGAATAGGATGGGAATAGAGGGACACGGACCCAGGAAGTGTAGAAGATTGTAGTTTAGTCGGGCAGCATGGTCGGCACATGCTTGGAGGGCCGAAGGGCCTGTTCCTGTGCTGTACTTTTCTTTGTTCTTTGTTTGTTCAATTGCAAACTGGTTTGGTTGGTACATCTCAGCCTCACTTGTTACTTCCGTGTTATCCCTGGGCCAGCTGCAGTTTGTTTGTTTTGTATCTACGCAGACACTTTTTCTCCTCCTTTGGGAAATAGTGAGGAAGTATTGGGAATATTAGCAGGATGATTATCAACCTGTTAAACTGCATTATGAGCACTCCGTCTGTGGTCAATGAGTCTTAAAGTGGAACATGAACCCTGAGCTCCTGATTCAAAGGCAGGGGGGCTACCAACTGAGCCACAAGACCTATCAGGTGCAGCAATCACTGAAATAACATTGTGCAATCCTGCCAAGGCAACAAGGTCAGTTGGCAGAGTGAGATGAGCGCACAGCTGCAAGCATTCTCTACATTTCGAGGTTGGTACTTCTCACTGAACTCCTTTAATGTCTCCCAACAAGCTTTTTATTTCTGAGAAACTATATTTAACTGTTTTGTGAAATTGAAGGAAAGAAAGGATCTACATTGTTACCTTCATGATGCCCTAAAGCACTTTACGGACAAGGAAGTATTATTCAAGTGAAATAACCATTGTAACATCCAGATAAGTGGCAACCAATTTCCGCACAGCAAGATCCGACAAACAACCACATGATAAATGACCAGAAAACAGTGGCAGGATCGGATGTCAGCTGGATTTACGAAGGGGAAATCATGCTTGGCAAATCTACTGGAATTCTTCGAGGTTGTAGTTGTAGAATTGATGAGGGGGAGCCAGTGGATGTGGTGTATTTGGACTTTTAGAAGGCTTTTGACAAAGTCTCACATAAAGATTAGCGTGTATAATTAAAGTGCATGGGATTGGGGGTAGTGGATTGAGATGGATAGAAAACTGGTTGGCAGACAGGAAACAAAGAGTAGGACTTAATTGGTCCTTTTCAAATTGGCAGGCAGTGACTAGTGGGGTACTGCAAGGATCGGTGCTAGGACCCAAGCTATTCATAATATATATTCATGATTTACATGAGGGAACAAAATGTTTTGGGCTGGATTCTCCGCCGTCGGGATGATCCGTTTAGCCGGCACCCCGGGGGTTTCTCCGAGGGCGTGGGGCTGTCCCACAATGGGAAATCCCATTGACTAGCCGGCGAAACGGAGCTTCCCACTGGCGTGCTGAACCAGAAATCTGGCACGGCGGGACAGAGAATATAGCTCCTTATCTCCAGATTTGCAGATACACCAAGTTGGGTGGGAGGGTGAGCTGTGAGGAGGATGCAGAGATGCTTCAGTATGATTTGGGCAAGTTTAGTGAGTGGGCAAATGATTGGCAGTTGGAGTATAATTTGGATAAATGCGAGGCTATCTACTTTGGTAGCAAAAACAAGAAGGCAGATTATTATCTGAATGGCCATAAATTAGGAGAAGGGAATGTGCAACAAGACCAGGGGGTCCTTGTACACCAGTCACTGAAGGTAAGCATGTAGGTACAGCAGGCGGTAAAGAAGGCAAATGGTATGCTGACATTCATTGCGAGAGGATTTGAGTACAGGAGCAGGAATCTTTTGCTGCAATTATAAAGGGCCTTGGTGAGGCCACACCTGGAAAATTGTGTGCAGTTTTGGTCTCCTTATGTGAGGAAGGATGTGCTAGCTATAGAGGGAGTGCAGCGAAGGTTTACCAGACTGAGTCCTGGAATGACAGTACTGACGTACAAGGAGAGATTGATTCGGTTGGGATTGTATTTGCAGGAGTTCAGAAGAATGAAGGGGGATCTCATAGAAGCCTTGAAAATTCTAACAGGACTGGACAGGGTTGATGCAGGAAGGATGTTCCCGGTGGTGGGTGTTGTCCAGAGCCAGGGGTCACAGTCTGAGGATACGGGGTAGGCCATTTAGGACAGAGATGAGGAGAAATTTCTTCACCCAGAGAGTGATGAACCTGTGGAATTCGTTGAGTCCAAAACATTGTACGATTTCAAGAAGCAGTTAGATATCGCACTTAGGGTGAAGGGATGAAAGGACATGGGAGAAAGTGGGATTAGGCTATTGAATTGCATGATCAGCCATGATCATAATAAATGGAGGAGAGGGTTTGACAGATCGAATGGCTTCCTCCTGCTCCTATTTTTCTATGTTTCTATAATCTGTTTCAGGTTTTTGTTGGTCCAGACACCAGGGACAACACCCCTGCCCTACTTCAAATAGTGCCGTGGGATCTTTTACACCCATCTGATGGGGCTTCAGATTAGCAACCGATCTGAAAGGCAGTGTCTGCTACAGTGCAGCTCTGTCAGTACTGCTCTGGGAGTTAGCCTGCATTATGTGCTCAAATTTGCAGGGTGGAGCTTGAAGCTGCAACCCTTCCGATTCAGAGGTTGCATCTATTGTGTCATATCTTCAGATGGAAACTGCAAGGTAATTTAATGAAAAACCTTGTCCCTCGAGGAGGACCTGGTTATTCTAGTGATAACTGAAAATTCAGCAGCATTAGAAGAACAACACCTATGAGCTGTTTCAGGGATACACACTGAGGTAAACATCAACTGCTGTTAATGGACCATCACCTTAGCGAAAAATGCTCTTTGGTCTCTCTGAAACCTGCTGGTCTTCCAGTGCAAAGAGCTGTTCACAACCGAGTGGTGCGGACTGGCACATTCCAAGGCCCAGAACTAGGTGCTGAGGGGCGCACTACAGTTTGGGGAAGCTGCCACAAAGATTCAATGGGGACAGATAACTGTCTACGGACCTCTTCCATTTTACATCAAGGTCTGGAACCTGTGTAAAGCCCTCTGGCCGTATGCAGCAAACCACATTTGGCATGAGATCTAAATGTGCATTGTAAATATGACCTGTAATGGCAAATGTAGGGCGGAATTCTCCCAACGGGAGTCTAAGTGCCGACGCCTGAGTAAAAACCGGAGTGTTTTACTCCGGTGTCGGCGCCCGTTCCCAGAGCCCTATTCTCCCCCCTCCGTGGGGCTAGCAGGGGCGTCGCACGATCTACGGGGGCGGGGCCTCGGCGTGGCGTCAGAGACCCACCGCTGCTTAAAAGACGCGGCGCCTTGGGGCCCGCGCATGCGCAGTTGGGCCGGCGACAACTAGCGCATGCGCGGTGGCCGTCCTCTCCCAGGCCGCCCCGCACAAACATGGCGGATGGATCCAGGCTCGCCGGCGGAGGAAAGGAGGCCCGCCTATAGAGAGGCCGGCCTGCCGATCGGTTGGTCCCGATCGCGTACCAGGCCACTCCGGAGGCTCCCCTGGGAACGGAGCCCCCCCCCCCCCCCCACAGACCGCCCTTCAAGCCTTTGCGACGAGTACCCGCCGGCAGCAACCAGGTGTGGCCGGCGCCGGCGGGACTAGGCCGTTTACGTGCAGCCGCTCGGCCCATCCGGGCCGGAGAATCGGCGCTCGCTGTTTGCGGCGATTCTCCGAGCGGCCCGCCGCGATTCTTGCGTCGCTGGTTTCGGGAGGGTGGGAGAATCGCGTGCGGGGGTCGGGGCGGCTTGGCGCGATTCGCGCGGCGCCCCGGCGATTCTCCCACACGGCGGGGGGGGGGGGGGGGGGGATACCGCCCCGAGTGAGATATCCCATACTGTATCAAAATAAATTGATTTGTATTTAATTTTGTTGAATTTGAACTATTAAGTAATGTACTTTTACAAACATTATGAGCTCAGTGACCGGGACTTTCCAGCCATTCACACCGGCAGGATCTTCCAGTCCTACCAATGGCACATCTCTGCCATGGATCTCCCAGCGGCAAGGAGTGCATTCAACAGGAAACCCTGGTGACAATGATGGGAAAATCCCGCCCAATATACTTTTGGGGAAAATAAAGCTTCAGAAGAACAACTGTGACTCAACCACAAACAGGTTCTTTCCTGCATGTATCATGTTGTACACGGCACTTTACTTTAACCACACAGTATTTAGTTATTGGCACATTCTGATGTCTATTTGATATGACTAACCCGTAACTAAACATTACAACTAGCCTTTGCCCAATATTGGCTGACTAAATCTTTTTTAACTCTATTCTGAGTTATAAAAGAGATTGTGGGTCCAAATTTATACGACTGTGAGAAAGGTAAGCTGTCCTCCTTATCCTTCTCAATCTGTCTTCAGCCTTTGACACAGTTAATCACATCATTCTCCTCCAACGCCGTCCCACTTTATCCAGCTGGGTGGCATTGGAGGTTTCATTCTTATCTATCCAATCATAGCCAGGCTGTTATTTGCAATGGTTTCTCTTCCCACTCCTGCATTGTTACCTATTGTGCCCCCTCAAGGATCTATCCTTGGAATCTTCCTGTTCATGATCTACAAACTACCCCTCAATGAAATCATTGGAAAACATAGTGTCAGTCTCCGCATGTACACAGATGCTTTTCATGATTATTATTAACGTTTTGAGTTGTTCAAAATCTACAATCTTTTTTGAACCGTGCATTGTAGATCAATCACACAGTACAAACAACCACAAACTTTGAAGTTTGCTGTGTCCATTAAGACAGTACTGCATAATAATAGGATTGGGATCATCCCTTTGTTATAGGCTTTGATTCTGTTCGGTTAGATTAGGTTGGGGAGCGAAGGGAAAGTGATTTATTTGATACTCATGCATTTCACTCATGGATTCATTAATCTGCAATTTTTTCCTAATTTGGACCATGAAGGCCCATTGATTGAATTTGCAAATCACTGTTGAGCCGCAAGATGGGGCCTGTACCATAAGACCAGAAGACATAAAAGCAGAATTAGGCCATTTGGCCCATCGAGTCTGCTCCGCCATTCAATCATTTTTTCTTTTTAAATTTTAGAGTATCCAATTATTTTTTTTCAATTAAGGGGCAATTTAGTGTGGCCAATCCACCTAATCTGCACATCTTTGGGTTGTGGCGGTGAAACCCACGCAGATATGGGGAGAATGTGCAAACTCCACACGGACAGTGACCCAGGGCCGGGATTCGAACCCGGATCCTCAGCACCGCAGTCCCAGTGCTACCTCCGCAGCCTTCTGCAGCAAAGTGTTCCACAGATTAACCACCCTCTGGCTGAAGAAATTCCTCCTCATCTCTGTTTTAAAGGATCGTCCCTTTAGTCTGAGATGATGTCCTCTGCTTCTAGTTTTTCCTACAAGTGGAAACATCCTCTCCACGTCCACTCTATCCAGGCCTTGCAGTTTCTGTAATTTTCAATAAGATCCCCCCTCATCCTTCTAAACTCGAATGGCAGATGAGATACAATGTTGGAAACTCTGAGGTTATGCACTTTAGAAGGAGGAATTTAGGCTTAGACTATTTTCTAAATGGGGAAATGCTTAGGAAATCAGAAGCACAAAGGGACTTGGGAGTCCTTGTTCACGATTCTCTTAAGGTTAACGTGCAGGTTCAGTCAGCAGTTAGGAAGGCAAATGCAATGTTCGCATTCATGTCAAGAGGGCTAGAATACAAGACCAGGGATGTACTTCTGAGTCCTCAGAGTCCTCAACTTTTCCTCATGCGACAAGCTGTTCATTCCAGGGATCATTCTTGTGAACCTCCTCTGGATCCTTTCCACGGCCAGCACATTTTTGCTTAGATACAGGGCCCAAAACTGCTCACAATACTCCAAATGCAGTCTGACCAGAGCCTTATACAGCCTGAAAAGTTGTGGTCCCACCACAGACACCTGACACCACTAGTCACCGGCTGCCATCCTGAAAAAGACCCCTTTATCCCCACTCTCTGCCTTCTGCCAGTCAGTCAATCCTCTATCCATGCCAGGATCTTACCCTTAACACCATGGGCTCTTAACTTATTGAACAGTCTCCTATGCGGCACCTTGTCAAAGGCCTTCTGGAAATCTAAATAAATCACGTCCACTCGTTCTCCTTTGTCTAACTTCCTTGTTACCGCCTCAAAGAACCCTAACAGATTTGTCAGACATGACCTTCCCTTGACAAAGCCGTGCTGGCTCAGTCCTATTATATCATGCACTTCCAAGTACCAGTTTTATTAAAAGAGCCAAGCACTCAACGTGCAGGTATGTTGATTTTAAACACGGAGGTTGCAAAGTGCCTGGAAGTACTGTGGAATACTTTTGGAGGTGTTGTGGTGAATTCCTGGATTTGCCAGGAGTTTTGTTGCACCCTTACAGGGAGGACAGAGGATTTGGTTACCTACCGCACAAAAGCTGTAATCGGTATGGTGAGAGTAGTGGTACTGTGCTCAGTCTGCAGCAGCAAAGAGATCAGTAGTAGAGTCTGTAGAGAGGGAGAGGTTCTGTGCAATATTGTCTGATAGCTTAGAGCTGGACTCATCCATGCTCCTTGACAGGGGCAGGAGGCACCCAATGTGTTATGACCCCCTACAGGGACAGAGTTGTATAACATCCATTTCCCCTCCTACAGATATTTTAACTTTATTGAGAACTCAAGAATACAAAAGTATCAGCAACATGCTAAAAACAGTCACAAAAATCTGAAATGTGCAAAAAGCATTCACAAGAAACCAATCAAAATACAAAATCAAGCCAACGCACACCCACTACCAGCCCCCCCCCCCCCCCCCCCCCCCGGTACAAACGATAGCCCCACATCAGCAGAAAGGCGCGCAAATGAGCAGCACAGACCACTGGAAAAGGATACACCGATGCAAGGCATGGCAGAAGAGAGAGGGAGAGAACTCCCTTTACAGAAACAAACAAGACAAAATATCGAGCAACCATAAGAAACTCAACAAACAATTAAATACAAGGCAAAGCCACCAGCACTCAAACCAGCACACGCTCCACCCCCACCCTCTCTGGCTCCAGCAACAGCCCCATGTCAGTGGAGAGGTGCGCAAGCAGCACAGTCCACTGGAAAAGGACAGGCAGTGCACGGTTGAGGAGAGAGAGAGAGAGAATACCCCAGCCCCTCATTAGCATCGGGAAGGAGCCCTCAACCCCAAGTGCACAGAAGCAGGAGGGTCACAACTGGCGAGCACCCAGCTGCTAGGCCCTAAATAACAATACACAACAAAAATACAATAATAACCATAGAATCCCCCAACAATAAAACAAAAGCAACATCAGTAAAAGCAGTACACAATACCAATTGGGCCACCGCCCCGCTGCTCTCACAGTTCCAGCATCCGGTCTCCAGACACCATCCAGTCCAAAACTGCAAAAGTGAGTCTGTTCTCCTCCACTTCCAGTCTGGTAGCAGGCCAACCAAAATCCGTCCCGTGTTTCACTCCCTGTCGGTTAGCAGAAAGGCAGCCAGTAACAACTATGAGTCCCAGGCGTGGCAACTGCAGGCAAACTCTATCCTTTCTTTCCCTGCAAACAACTTCCCCTCCAGCCAACCTGTCGTAGGAACTGTTCACCCTTGCCATAGTCCAGGCCTCAAAATCCGGAAAAGGCAGCCAGCGTACAGAATAACACAGTAGTCCAAAAGCAGCGTTACAGCCAGAAGCAGCAGGAACTCAGAAAAGGATTCCACTCCAACAGATATTTTAAGTTTATTGAGAACTCAAGAACACAGAAGAATCAGCAACATGCTAAAAACAGTCATGAAAATCAGTAACATGCGAAAAGCATTTACAAGATATCAAAAAACAAAACAAAATCACCAGCACTCAAGCCAGCACACACACCCCCTCCCCCAGCCCCAACGGTAGCCCCACAACTGTGGAAAGGCACCCAAACAAGCAGCATAGGCCACCGGAAAAGTACACATTGGTGCAGGGCAAATAGTGTGCGAGAGAGAGAGAGAGAAAACACACCCTCCCTTCTCAAGAGAGGGCACAGTTCAACCCAAAACAGTTCCTGCAAACAAACCACCAGCTGAAAAGTCAACATACGGCCACCTTTCCACCCCCCCTCCCTAACAGTAGCCCCACATCGGTGAAAAGGCGCCCAAACGAGCAGCACAGACCACCAGAAGTGGACACACCGAAACGGGGCGTGGTGGAAGAGAGAGAGAGAACTCCCTTTACAAAGAAAAACTGTAAAAGTGAGTCCGTTCTCCTCCACTTTCAGCCAGGCAGCAAGCCAACCAAAATCCACCCCATGCTCCACTCCCAGCCGTAAGCAGAAAGGCAGCCAGTAACAAGTACGAGCCCCAGGTGTGGCAACTGCAGGCAAGCACTCTCCTCTCTCTCCTCTGTAAGCAACTGACAGCAGCAACAGGCGCCTCTTGCCCTCCATCCAACCGGTCATAGCACCGTTCACCCTCGTCATAGTCCAGGCTTCAAAGTCCTGAAAAAACAGCCAGCGTACAGAATAACACACCAGGTCCAGAAGCAGCATTACACCCAGAAGCAGCAGGAGCTCAGAGAAAGATTCCCCTCTTACATCTCAGAGTATGAGCTACTCAGGTGACTAGGGGCGGAGCTTCCTCCCAATTGGAGGAGCACCCCATAGAATATAAACCCCGACCTGGAAGCAGTTCGGGAAAGGAGTCCCTGCAGGAGTGGAGTGTGTAGAGGAGGATTATTGTGACTAGTGTGGAATAAAGTGAGTTGTACCCTGTCAGCCTGGCCTCTCGAGGAGTCCTTGCTTCTGTCTACAAACCCATCTGGTTCACTAATGTTCTTTGCGGGAGGAAATCTGCCGTCCTTACCTGGTCTGGCCTACATGTGACTCCAGACTCACAGCAATGTGGTTGACTATTAACTGCCCCCTCAAGGGCAATTAGGGATGGGCAATCAATGCTGGCCCAGCCTGCGATGCCCACGTCCCATGAACGAATAAAAAAAAACACAGGCGACCAGGAGGGGATGATGCTGCCACCTCGGATCGTTTTTCAATCACCTCGGGAGGCCGCTGTCTGACCGGCAGGCCTGGCACACATAGGTAAACTTGAGCCTTTTGATGCCTTTGGACGACTGGGCCCACTACGTTGAAATATTTCAACTTTTTTTCTGCACGAAGGCTATCACCAGTGACGAGCAACAGACTGTTACCTTGCCGACTGCTGTTGGCGGACCAATTTATGCACTAATCATGAACTTGACTTACCCTGACAGGCCAGATGTGTTGGCATTCGCCATGCTGATCAACTAGGTGGGCCGTCCCTTAAATCCACAGCCATTGATTATGGTCTGACGATACCGGTTCCATACTGCATCGCAGACAACGGAGAAAATCACAGGGACCGCTTTGTGTTTGGATCACGGGACTGGGAGACAATGATGCAGAAGCTGTTAATGGAGACCCCTTGACCCTTGACAAGGCCGTTGACATAGCGCTCGCTCAGGAAAGTGACAACCGCGGGCTCCAGGAACTCCACAACTTGGCGGTCCTGAACTTGGGCGTCACCGAACCTCAGGCTGACAGCTACCGGAAGCAAGGTGAGGGGATTTACCTGGTCGGAAGCCACCGCAGGTCCCGCAACCACCGCCGAGACTTACCCCGGAGCGACCGTGGTTCTTGGATGACAGACGCCAGCATGGAACGGGAAACCAAGGCCAGGAATGTGTTCTGGACAATCGCGTGAGGGCACGTACCCCCAACAACGAACAAGTTGCCATTCCTCCCAAGAAGCGGTACGCATTTCCTGGAGGACTTGGGCGCTGAGCAGAAAACTCTACCACTGCTCTGTGTGACTGGCCCCAGAATGGCACCTATCTGGGTGACACTGCGGTTAAACAGACATCCCACCGAGATGGAACTGGACACGGGAGAGGCAGTTTCTGTCGGCAGTCTCCGCACGTTTGCTGCCATCCGAACAGATTGTCAACCACTAAAGCTTTGTGACACGGGAGCAAAACTGGCCACGTATACCAGGGAGCTCTTAGAAATTGAGGGCACCGCCCATGTGCCCATGACATACAGAGACCAGTCCGCGTGCCTACCATTAGTCAAAGTCAAATGACCCAGCCTATTGCGGCGCGATTGGCTACGTCACCTACATTTGGATTGGCAAAGCGTGAGCCGGATGTATCCCCGTGGACCGGATGGAGTGCTGTTCAAGTTCCCGTCGGTTTTTGACAAAGGTCTCGGGACCATTAAAGGAGCTATGGCCACGATAAATGTGGAGAACACCCAGCCCCGGTATTTAGGTGCCCACCCTGTGCCGTACGTACTTCGTGCCAAGGTAGACCGGGAATTGGACCGTTTGGAGCAGCTGGGGATTATTCACCCTATCCACTATGCTGATTGGGCATCGCACATGGCCCCCGTGTTGAAGCCGGACGGGTCAGTGAAACTCTGTGGGGACTATAAAATTATCGTGAACCGGGTTTCCCGCCTTGACCATTACCCAGTCCCTTGGATTGAGGATCTCCACGCCCAGCTCAGCAGCGGAGAAACGTTCACTAAGCTGGACATGAGCCACGCATATTTGCAGTTGGTGCTCGAGCCAAGGTCCCGGAAAAACGTGACAATCAATACCCATCGGGGATTGTCCGAATATACGCAGTTGTCGTTTAGAGTCTCCTCGGCTTCTGCGATATTCCAGAGGGGTATGGGGAACATCTTGCGAGGGTTGCCAAGGGTGGCCGTCTACCAGGACGATGCTCTCATCACCGGGATCTCGTATCAGGAACACATGGAGAACCTGACCGAGGTCCTCGAATGGCTTTCTCAGGCTGGGGTCCGCCTCTGGAGAGAGAAGTGCGTTTTTCATGCGCCAGAGGCCACGCATCTCGGCAACCGAGTGGAAAGCAGAGGCGTCCATCCAGTGGAGGAAAAGGTGCGGGTGATTCGTCAGGCCCCATTCCTCATGAACAAATGGAACTCCGCTATGTCCTCGGCCTGGTGAACTATTATGGGATGTTCATACCCAGGATGGCCAAGCTGCTCAATCCGCTCCACCAACTGCTGAAGAAGGAACTGGGGCCCCCACATCAGGAGGTGTTTCATGGGTTTGAAGCAGTGGCTCTCGTCAGAGGAATTAACCATTTTTACCCAGACAAGCCCCTGCTCCTCATGTGCGTCGCCTCACCATACAGCATCGGGGTGGTCCTGGCGCACGCATGCCCGACGGCTCGGAGCCACCTACAGCTTTTGCGTCCCTCACGCTGGCAGATACCGAGTGGAATTACGCCCAGATAGAGAAGTGGTGTTCGCAGTGTGGAAATTCCACCAGTACGTTTATGGGCGGCCGTTCACGGTTTGTACCGACCACAAGCCCCTGCTGGGGTTATTTAAAGCAGATCGGGTGATTCCGCCGATAGCATCTGCCCAGGTTAAACAGTGAGCCCTGCTGCTGATGGCCTACGAGTACACTATGAAGCATCACACAGGCACAAGACTCCCTCACGCGGGCACGTTGAGCCGCCTGCCTCTACCCACGAAGCCGCCGGCTCCCACCCCAGCCGTGGAAGTGATAGCCGCTCTCCATTTCATGGACACTTTGCCAGTAATGGCAGCTCATATCAGAGACTGGAGACTGACTGACCTGAGGGTCCGACATATGGTCCAATACGGGGCCCGACGTAGGGCGATACCAAACGGGCTGAAGGTCTACGCCGTCAAGCTACCTGAGATGAGCGTCGAAGATGGTGTCCTCCTGTGGGGGACCTGAACGGGGAAACGTGCCCCTGCTGAATGACCTCCATAACCGGCACCCCGGGGTGACCAAGATGAAAATGTTGGTGCACAGCTATGTTTGGTGGCCCCGACTGGATGCCGAAAATGAGCGGATGACCTAAAATTGCACCCTATGTCCTAATGCACCCCTGGGAGTGGGCCTGGAAGCCTTGGTCCCATGTACATATCGACTTTGCTGGCCCATTTCAGGGGGCCACATTCCTTATAGTAGTGGACACCCACTCGAGTGGCTGGAAGCACACCGGGTCTCCACGGCGACCACTCAAGCAACAACGGACAGACTGAGGGCTATTTTCAGCACACACGGACTGCCTGGGTCCTGGTGTCCGACAATGGGGCGGCGTTCAGGAGCCAGGAGTTTGCTTCATTTATGGCCGGGAACGGCATCAGGCACCTGCAGATTGCCCCGTACCAACCGATCTCCAAAAGGAAACAGGAAATGTTTGGCCATCTCTCAGAAAATACAGGCCCATATTTTTGTTTGTGTATAATTTAGATCTGCGAGGAAAGAAAAGAATAGCTAGGATTGGAACATTTTAGCAAACGGAGTGTGCACTTACCTTAGCAGCAATATTGCTTTACGAACAAGGTATTTTGCAGGCATAATGTAGGACTACAGCAGTGGAATAAAGAAGTGCTGCCACACCATGATAGCAAGCATCTTGTTGGAAAGATGAACAAGAAAAGATTATAAAAAGCTCCTTGGAAATAACCTCTACTATTATCTGAGAACAGGAGTGATAGTTTTAGGTTAAAAAGAGACTGATTAAGCCAACAACTGGAAGCATTGTCACCATGGAATGGTCGTAGATGTTGGGCATCATTAAAAGCCGTGTTAACCATATCCCTTTTGCAATCTATGTTGGAGAAGAAAAGGTTTCCCACAATCAACAACAATGACAATTTACATTTAGCACAGTTAAAGTATCACTGGGCAATTCACAAGGACATTATCCGACTATCATGAGGTAAAAGGTCACTGATAATTTGGTCAAGGAGGTAAACATCTTAAAGAAGGAGAAGGAGACAGAGAGGTAGAGGGCCGAGACAGCTGGGAGTATTGGCAGCCCATTTATAGGTAGCACAGTGGTTAGCACTGCTGCCTCACAGCACCAGGACCTGAGTTCAATTCGGCCTTGGGTGACTGTGTCTGTGTGGAGTTTGCATGTTCTCCCGGTGTCTGCGTGGGTTTCCTCCGGGTGCTTTGGTTTCCTCCCCAGTCCAAAGATGTGCAGGTTAGGTGGACTGGACATGCTAATTGCCCCTTAGATTCCAAAAATGTGCAGGTTAGGTGGATTGGCCATGAACAATGCTCAGAGTTGTGGGGGAGAGGGCTTAGGTAAAGTGCTCATTCAGAGGGTTGGTGCAGAGCCGATGGGCCAAATGCCCTCTCTCTGCACTGTTGGGATTCTATGAATTGTGGAACAATGAGAGGCCAGAACTGGGGGAGTGCAGGGATCTCAAAGGATTGTACTGCTGAAGGAGATAAGGAGAGGCAAGATGAACATTTACAGAAAGAGGAGTTGCTGGCCCAGTAATCAATTTAAGTCTGTGAGCACAGCAATGATATGTTCATGGGACTTGGTGTGAGCCAGGATGCAAACAGCAGAGGTTTGGACAAGTTCAGTTTACTGAAATGTGGTAGGCCAGCCAGAAGGGTGAGCCACATTTAAAGTAACAGCTCTATAATATCTGGTGACTTGTGCCAAATATGGGAGAATAATGAACCATGAAAAAGAAGACCTTGGGGTCATGGGAAATGCAGTTTGTGAGCTTTCTTTTCAGTTATCATAAGACGCCTTACGCCACAACCGGTATCGCACTGGCAGAGTTACTCATGGGGCACCGACTCCCGACGCGTCTCAGCTTCGTCCTCCCGGAGTCGGAGCATGGGTCCGTCAGCGGCAGAACCACTCAGAGACGGACTCTCACCACCGCCCAGGGGTGCGCAACGTCACGACGGGTGATGGGGTTTATGTGAGGAACTTCGGGACCGGAGCCACATGGATACCTGGGACAGTCCTCCACGCGACGGGGCCAGTCTCCTACGCAGTCTAGGTGCAGGGGGCAGAAACACACCGCCACCTGGACCACTTATGACGACACGACCCGGAACCACCTCACATGGCCCGGAGACTCCACACAGGACCCGGGCTCCATCCCCGTACGGCCAAGGAGGAGCCCCGAGACCAGTAAGGAACCTGGACCCTACCCATCCGTTTCTCTCTCTTCCTCCTATGCTGTGCTTGGGCAGTTCTCATAAATCTGAAAGCAGAAAATCAGAAAGGAAAGTTTTGTATGAAAAAAGTGGGGTTGGGAAGGGGGCAAGAGTTACGTGATCACACCATCAACAGTTTGCTTATCAAGTCAGATAACGAGATGAGGGTGAGCCGGGAGTTGAGAAGGGATTTAGGACCAGAACATACCATCATTCTGTATAATGTAAGGTGTGTGAGGGTGAGGTGTAGCATCTGGATGTTAGGCGTGAGTCCTGAATGCCAGGAAGTGCTGTTGGATGAGTGATGAGGCTACTGTTATCCTGGGCAGAAGATATCAAGTGAAGATGAAATCACTGACTTTGACCATCCATATAACGTCAAACATCTTTTGACACTTATGACCTTACTGGCCATCTGCTCCCACTCCCTTCGGCCGGTGATCCTTGAGGGCCTTCTGATCATGATGCCTCTCTCCCTGGCTGCCCATCTGCACAATCAAAGCCTTTAATGCTTCATCCATCACCCTGAAACCATGGGCTGGATTCTCCGTAGTCCGACGCAGAAATCGTGTTCGTCGATTAGGCGGATGAAAGGGCTCCGATGCCAAAATCGCGCCGGTTTGACGCCGGTCCACCATGCTCCGCCCCCTCCAAAATTGCGTTTCGTGACGTGCGGCGCTACAGTCGCAATGCCATTGGCGCCTCTTAGGCCGGCCCACTAGCGATGCTCCGCCCACGATGGGCCGGGTTCCTGACGGTGCGGGACACGTGTGGTCCCAGCGTTCGTGAACCCGGTGTGCTGGCTGTGGACTGTGTCCAGCGCCACCACACTTGGCTGGAGGGGCTCCTGCGAAGGCTGGGTGGGGGGACTGGTGGGGATGGCTAGGGGGTGTGCTGTGCGGTCCCGGATGGTGGGTCCGCGCACAGCCGGCGGCTGTTGTACAGCGTGACCGCTGCAGGTCGTCAGCTGTGTGCATGCGCAGCCCGGGACCCAGGCGTTCTACAGCCCATTTCGGCACGGGCGGCGGGGGTTTCAGTCGGCACCAGTGCTAGCCCCTCACCGGTGCCAGAATCGGTTTCCGATTGTAAAAGATTACACATGCTCTGCTGGCGCCGGCACTTAACCGTTGAAATGGTGAATCCAGCCCCCTTTGCCCGAGAATTCCATTGTCTATTTATAAAATTGCAGCAATATTACCCAAAGGACAAACTGCCTTTCAGAGCATGAACCTGGCTCAACCTTGTGCTATTGCCCAATATTGCATGACCCTTACAGAGTCCGGAGGAGAGGCAGCCAGCAGTGTGGCAGACACTCGGTCCAATGCTGTAATTAAGATAAAAAGGCCACGTCTGAAGCACAGAGCTGGAGTGGGTGCGCAGACCTGGGGCACTGGGGGGAAGGGGGGGGGGGCGTTTGTCGAGCAGGAGAGGTTGGGGGTGCTAGGGAAAAGAGGGGGATTCAACAGGGATCTGGGTGAGGAGGAAGAGAACAGGAGGATGGAAAGAGCTGTGTTGGGTTGCAGCCTGGGGTGGGGGTTGGGAACGGGAGCTTGTGGGGATGTGAATGGGCATGGGGGACTTTAGATAGTTATGAAGGGGCTGGGGTAGGTATAGAGGTGTGATGGGCATGGGAGGGGTGTAGAGGTGTGAAGGGGCATGGGGGTGTAGAGGTGTGTAGGGGTATGGGGGGTGTGTAGAGGTGTGAAAGGGTATGGGGGCTATAGAAATATGAAGGGACATGGGAGGTGCAGAAGTGTGAAAGGACTTGAAGGGATGTAGAAGTGTGAAGAGACATGGGGTGTGTAGAGGTGTTAAGGGGAATGTGGGGTGTAGAAGTGTGAAGGAAAATGGAGAGGTGTAGAGGGGCATTGGGGGTAGAAATGTGAAAGGGCTTAGGAGGGTGTAGATATATGAAGGAACATGGGGAGCTGTAGACTTGTGAAGGGTGTAGAGGTGTGAAGTGGTATGGAGGGTGTAGAGGTGTGAAAGGGCATGGATGTTATAGAGATATGAAGGGACACGGGGGTTGTCGCAGTGTGCAGGTCATGAGGGTGTAGTGAGGGTGCAGCGGTGTGAAGGGAAATGGGAATGTGAAGGAAAATGTGGGGTTTAGGGGCATGGGTGTGTAGAAGTGTGAAGGGGCATGGGTGTGTAGAAGTGTGAAGGGGCATGGGTGTGTAGAAGTGTGAAGGGGCATGGGTGTGTAGAAGTGTGGAGAGGCATGTTGGTGTAGAAGTGTGAAGAGTCATGGGGTGTAGCAGTATGAAGGGGCATGGGTGTGTAGCAGTGTGAAGAGACATGGGGTGTAGCAGTGTGAAGAGGCATGGGGGTGTAGCAGTGTGAAGGGACATGGGGGTGTAGCAGTGTGAAGAGGCATGGGGGTGTAGCAGTGTGAAGAGGCATGGGGGTGTAGCAGTGTGAAGAGGCATGGGCCTGTAGCAGTGTGAAGGGACATGGGGGTGTAGCAGTGTGAAGAGGCATGGGGGAGTAGCAGTGTGAAGAGGCATGGGGGTGTAGCAGTGTGAAGGGACATGGGGCTGTAGCAGTGTGAAGAGGCATGGGTGTGTAGCAGTGTGAAGGGGCATGGGTGTGTAGAAGTGTGAAGAGTCATGGGGGTGTAGCAGTATGAAGGGGCATGGGGGTGTAGCAGTGTGAAGAGGCATGGGGATGTAGCAGTGTGAAGGGGCATGGGTGTGTAGAAGTGTGAAGAGTCATGGGGGTGTAGCAGTATGAAGGGGCATGGGTGTATAGCAGTGTGAAGAGACATGGGGTGTAGCAGTGTGAAGAGGCATGGGGGTGTATCAGTGTGAAGGGGCATGGGGGTGTAGCAGTGTGAAGAGGCATGGGGGTGTAGCAGTGTGAAGAGGCATGGGGGTGTAGCAGTGTGAAGAGGCATGGGCCTGTAGCAGTGTGAAGGGACATGGGAGTGTAGCAGTGTGAAGAGGCATGGGGGTGTAGCAGTGTGAAGAGGCATGGGGCTGTAGCAGTGTGAAGGGACATGGGGGTGTAGCAGTGTGAAGAGGCATGGGGGAGTAGCAGTGTGAAGAGGCATGGGGGTGTAGCAGTGTGAAGAGGCATGGGGGTGTAGCAGTGTGAAGGGGCATGGTTCTGTAGAGGTGTGATGGGGCATGGGTCTGTAGAGGTGTGATGGGGCATGGGTCTGTAGAGGTGTGATGGGGCATGGGTCTGTAGAGGTGTGATGGGGCATATGGAGTGTAGAGGTGTGGAATGGGATGGGGTATAGCGGTGTGAAGGGTAATGCGAGGTACAGAAGTGTGAAGGGGAATGGGGATGTAGAGGTGCGATGGGAATTGAGTGTGTAGAGGTGCGATGGGGATTGAGGATGTAGAGGTGCGATGGGAATTGAGTGTGTAGAGGTGCGATGGGGATTGAGGGTGTAGATGTGCGATGAGGTTTGAGGGTGTAGAGGTGCAATGAGGATTGAGGGTGCAGAGGTGCGATGGGGATTGAGGGTGTAGAGGTGCGATGGGGATTGAGGGTGTAGATGTGTGATGGGGATTGAGGGTGTAGAGGTGCGATAGGGATTGAGGGTGTCGAGGTGTGATGGGGATTGAGGGTGTAGAGGTGCGATTGGGATTGAGGGTGTAGAGGTACGATGGGGATTGAGGGTGTAGAGGTGCGATGGGGATTGAGGTTGTAGATGTGCGATGGGGATTGAGGGTGTAGATGTGCGATGGGGATTGAGGGTGTAGAGTTGCAATGGGGAAAGGGGTGTAGAGGTGTGACGGGGATTGAGGGTGCAGAGGTGAGATGGGGATTGAGGGTGTAGAGGTGCGATGGGGATTGAGGGTGTAGAGGTGCGATGGGGATTGAGGATGTGCAATGGGGATTGAGGGTGTAGAGGTGCGATGGGGATTGAGGGTGCAGAGGTGCATTAGGGATTGAGTGTGTAGAGGTGCGATGGGGAATGGGGGTGCAGAGGTGCGATGGGGAACGAGGGTGTAGAGGTGTGATGGGGATTGAGGGTGTAGAGGTGCGATGGGGGATTGAGGGTGTAGAGGTGCGATGGGGGATTGAGGGTGTAGAGGTGCGATGGGGATTGAGGGTGTAGAGGTGCGATGGGGGATTGAGGGTGTAGAGGTGCGATGGGGATTGAGGGTGTAGAGGTGCGATGGGGAATGGGAGTGTAGAGGTGCGATGGGGATGTAGAGTTGCGATGGGGATTGAGGGTGTTGAGGTGCGATGGGGAATGAGAGTGTAGAGGTGCGATGGGGATTGAGGGTGTAGAGGTGCGATGGGGATTGAGGGTGTAGAGGTGCGATGGGGATTGAGGGTGTTAAGGTGCGATGGGGAATGGGAGTGTAGAGGTGCGATGGGGATGTAGAGGTGCGATGGGGATTGAGGGTGTAGAGGTGCGATGGAGAACGAGGGTGTAGAGGTGCGATGGAGAACGAGGGTGTAGAGGTGCGATGGGGATTGAGGGTGTAGAGGTGCGATGGAGAACGAGGGTGTAGAGGTGCGATGGGGATTGAGGGTGTAGAGGTGCGATGGGGATTGAGGGTGTAGAGGTGCGATGGAGAACGAGGGTGTAGAGGCGCGATGGGGATTGAGGGTGTAGAGGTGCGATGGGGATTGAGGGTGTAGAGGTGCGATGGAGAACGAGGGTGTAGAGGTGCGATGGGGATTGAGGGTGTAGAGGTGCGATGGGGAACGAGGGTGTAGAGGTGCGATGGGGATTGAGGGTATAGAGGTGCGATGGGGATTGAGGGTATAGAGGTGCGATGGGGATTGAGGGTGTAGAGGTGCGATGGGGATTGAGGGTGTAGAGTTGCGATGGGGAAAGGGGTGTAGAGGTGCAATGGGGATTGAGGGTGTAGAGGTGCGATGGGGAATGAGGGTGCAGAGGTGCAATGGGGATTGAGGGTGTAGAGGTGCGATGGGGAATGAGGGTGCAGAGGTGCAATGGGGATTGAGGGTGTAGAGGTGCGATGGGGATTGAGGGTGTAGAGGTGCAATGGGGATTGAGGGTGTAGAGGTGCGATGGGGAATGAGGGTGCAGAGGTGCAATGGGGATTGAGGGTGTAGAGGTGCGATGGGGATTGAGGGTGTAGAGGTGCGATGGGGGATTGAGGGTGTAGAGGTGCGATGGGGATTGAGGGTGTAGAGGTGCGATGGGGATTGAGGATGTGCAATGGGGATTGAGGGTGTAGAGGTGCGATGGGGATTGAGGGTGTTGAGGTGCGATGGGGATTGAGGGTGTAGAGGTGCGATGGGGAACGAGGGTGTAGAGGTGTGATGGGGAACGAGGGTGTAGAGGTGCGATGGGGATTGAGGGTGTAGAGGTGCGATGGGGAACAAGGGTGTAGATGTGTGATGGGGATTGAGGGTGCAGAGGTGCGATGGGGATTGAGGATGTGCGATGGGGATTGAGGGTGTAGAGGTGCGATGGGGATTGAGGGCGCAGAGGTGCAATGGGGAACGAGGGTGTAGATGTGTGATGGGGATTGAGGGTGCAGAGGTGCGATGGGGATTGAGGGTGCAGAGGTGCGATGGGGATTGAGGGTATAGAGGTGCGATGGGGATTGAGGATGTAGAGTTGCGATGGGGATTGAGGGTATAGAGGTGCGATGTGGATTGAGGATGTAGAGGTGCGATGGGGAGTGAGGGTGCAGAGGTGCGATGGGGATTGAGGGTGCAGAGGTGCGATGGGGATTGAGGGTATAGAGGTGCGATGGGGATTGAGGGTGCAGAGGTGCGATGGGGATTGAGGGTGTAGAGGTGCGATGGGGAACGAGGGTGCAGAGGTGCAATGGGGAACGAGGTGTAGATGTGTAATGCGGATTGAGGGTGTAGAGGTGCGATGGGGATTGAGGGTGCAGAGGTGCAATGGGGATTGAGGGTGTAGAGGTGCGATGGGGATTGAGGGTGTAGAGGTGCGATGGGGATTGAGGATGTAGAGTTGCGATGGGGATTGAGGGTATAGAGGTGCGATGCGGATTGAGGATGTAGAGGTGCGATGGGTATTGAGGGTGCAGAGGTGCAATGGGGATTGAGGGTGTAGAGGTGCGATGGGGATTGAGGGTGAAGAGGTGCGATGGGGATTGAGGGTATAGAGGTGCGATGGGGATTGAGGGTGCAGAGGTGCGATGGGGATTGAGGGTATAGAGGTGCGATGGGGATTGAGGATGTAGAGTTGCGATGGGGATTGAGCATGTAGAGGTGCGATGGGGATTGAGGGTGTAGAGGTGCGATGGGGAACGAGGGTGCAGAGGTGCAATGGGGAACGAGGTGTAGATGTGTAATGCGGATTGAGGGTGTAGAGGTGCGATGGGGATTGAGGGTGCAGAGGTGCAATGGGGATTGAGGGTGTAGAGGTGCGATGGGGATTGAGGGTGTAGAGGTGCGATGGGGATTGAGGATGTAGAGTTGCGATGGGGATTGAGGGTATAGAGGTGCGATGCGGATTGAGGATGTAGAGGTGCGATGGGTATTGAGGGTGCAGAGGTGCAATGGGGATTGAGGGTGTAGAGGTGCGATGGGGATTGAGGGTGAAGAGGTGCGATGGGGATTGTGGATGTAGAGTTGCGATGGGGATTGAGGGTATAGAGGTGCGATGCGGATTGAGGATGTAAAGGTGCGATGGGGATTGAGGATGTAGAGTTGCAATGGGGATTGAGGGTGTAGAGGTGCGATGGGGATGTAGAGGTGCGATGGGGATTGAGGGTGTAGAGGTGCGATGGGGAATGAGGGTGTAGAGGTGCGGTAGGGATTGAGGGTGTAGAGGTGCGATGGGGATTGAGGGTGTCTAGGTGCGATGGGTATTGAGGGTGCAGAGTTGCGATGTGGATTAAGGGTGTAGAGTTGCAATGGGGATTGAGGGTGTAGAGGTGTGACGGGGAATGAGTGGGTGGACCTCCTTAATTGTGTGAGGTTTGAGGACCCATATAATCCTCTTGCCATGAAAGGCTAATACGCTTTCTGTTGATATAAAGATTGTTACAGCAGCCTGTCAAACCACGATCAGAGTGTCATGTGAGAGTACCTTTAAGACATGGATGTTTAAGCAATGTACCTTTAAGAAAACAGTGATGTCAAAGAGTGGGTGGAGCTGAGGTCAGGTCAGTCATTTTGCATTTTAGTTTTGCAGTTTGAAAAGAGTTTGGGAGTGTCTGTGTTTGCAGGGAGCTGGATCTCTGCCATGAAAGACTCTCTCTGGATCATTTGGGTGATTTAAACTCATACTAGTAAAGCCTTTAACCTGATGTGATTCTGTTTAAAGGTGTTAAGTCTCTTGGAAGTTTGAAGGAACATTTTGAGGAATTATTTACTGTTGCTATATTTCCTGAGTTATCTTTGAAGTAAGGGGTGTTAAGAAATCCAATGTTTATTTAAGATGTTAAGTTGAGTTCATGGAATTAACAATGTTTTGTGTTTAAAAACCCACGTGTCCATAATTGTAACTCCACACCTAGAGAATAAGCCGTGTGCTAGGAAAAGCAACAAATACATTAAAGGGAGAGGTTGGTTGAACTCCATGATACATTTTGGGGTTCTGAAAATGCCTCGCCCATAACAAGAGTTTGAATTCTTCTAATGCTTCAACACTTCCTCTAAGAATAGGTTCTGAAGATACAAGAACATAATGAAAAACAATATTGCCTATTATTATCCCATATTGCTGGGCTGGTGTGTGAGGGGAGTGCAGTATGTATATGCGGCTTCTGATATACATTTCAAAATTGTATATAGGAAGTCCTCGAAGTCATCAAATGTTTTCAATCAGTTGAGCAGTATTTTCTGATTTAAATGCTCCCTTACCTCCTCCTTTAGGTTTTCAATTGATGAAGAGGTTCATCGATAAGTGTGGGGAATGGAATCTGGATGTAGGCCTGCATCTAGCTCCTGACTGAGGCCTGTATCTTCTATTTATAGTTCCGACTGGACCTTTGCATCTCTGAATCTAGGGGCATGGCTTTAACTTTGGAGACAGTGACTTCCGGGTGCGGCTATGCAGAGCTAGGTCGCATATTCGGCAGCTCCCGCTTGGAACGGACTTTTGGGCTCTTTTACAGGGCCCCCACGGCATTTGTTTGACATTTCCCGGTGTGGGAAGGAGACTGCAGCATTCCCCTGACAGTGTCCCCCAGGAATGTTATGTCTTTTGGCTACCAGACCCGGCAGAAACAGTAAAAGATTTGGCTTGAGCTGCAGCAATAGCAAAAGCCTCTTCCAGCATGCAGGCGGGGGAAGGGCAAGCTTAAAGCTGCAATCTGACTTGACTCTATCAAAGGTGAATTCTAACTGTGAAAAGATCTACCAAGGCCATTGAAGAAGCAGGGACGAGGCTTCTGGTGGCGGCCATGGAGGAGTAGGTCGTGCATTCGGCAGCTCCCGTCTGGAACTGACTCTCAGACCTTTTTCAGGAGTTTCCATAGACTTTTTGGGGCAGACTGGTGAAGGAAACACTGCCAACTTCTATGAAATGGACCAGAAGTGTAACGGCCAAAGGAGCGGCACTGGAGCAACGGGAGAAGCGAGGGAAATAAATCAAAATGGCGGCGGCCAGGGACAAAGGGGAGCTGCAGGAGTTCATCAAGCGCTGCTTCGAAGAGCAGCGCGAGAAGATGCGCAAAGAGATGTTGGCGCCTATGCTTTCGGCAATTGAAGGACTCGGGATCACGCAGAAGGCCCACGAAGCTAATATCCAGGAGGTACAGAAAAGAGTCAGTCAGAACGAGGACGAGCTCGTGGGCCTGGCGGTGAGAGTGGAGCAGAACGAGGCGCTACACAAGAGGTGGGCGGGAAGACCTGGAGAACAGGTCGAGGAGAAAGAATCTGCGAATCCTGGGTCTCCCTGAGGGAGTGGAGGGGGCTGATGCCGGGGCATACGCGAGCACGATGCTCGAGGCGATGATGGGCACGAAGGCCCCTTCGAGGCGGCTGGAGTTGGACGGGGCACATCGGGTGCTGGCGAAGAAGCCCCAGGCAAATGAGCCGCCAAGGGCGATGATGGTGAGGTTCCACCAGTTCACGGACAGAGAGTGGGTCCTGAGATGGGCCAAGAAGGAGCGGAGCAGTAAGTGGGACAATGCAGAGATCCGAATATACCCGGACTGGAGCACGGAGGTTGCAAAGCGGAGAGCGGGTTTCAACCGGGCCAAAGCGGCGTTGTACCGGAAAGAAGTGAAATTCGGAATGCTGCAGCCAGCGCGACTGTGGGTCACATACAAGGGCCAACAATATTACTTCGAAACGCCTGAAGAGGCGTGGACCTTTGTACAAGCCGAAAAGTTGGACTCTAACTGAGGGTTTGTGAGGGTGGGGGGAATGTTTGGGGTTTGATTTGTGTGATGGTTGTTGTAAATAGGGGGTCAATCACGCACAGGAAATGTTACATGGGCTGGGGGAGAGAGACAAGGCCGCGACAGGAGCTGCGCCAGAGGGGGCGGAGCGGGCTTTGGAAAGTGCGGGGTTTTTTCCCGCGCGCGGGAAGAAAGGCAGGAAGGGGAACGAAGGAATGCATATGGATTGGGAGACTCCCATGCGGGGAGGTCAATGGGACGGCGGGGGAAGCCGGGGTCAGCAGGCGTCAGCTGACTTACTGGAGTGACATGGGGGGAGCAAAAAAGCTCGACAGGGATCTAGCGGGGGGGGGGGGGGGGGGGGGGGGGGGGGGGAGGGTTGCTGCTGCACTGGCCGAAAGGGAATGGGACACAGAAGAGGTGGTCGGGACGGGGGTCCCCCCTCTGGGGGACTGGAGGGTGAGGGAGGCGTGGACACGGGACTGGCCCAGAAAAGGAGATGGCGAGTCGGCGGGGCGTGGGGGGGTGAGAGCCCCTCCAATCCGACTGATAACGTGGAATGTGAGGGGCCTGAATGGGCCGGTGAGGAGTGCTCGAGTGTTCGCGCACTTAAAGGGACTGAAGGCGGACGTGTCCATGCTCCAAGAGACACACCTGAAGGTGGCGGACCAGGTCAGGTTAAGAAAGGGATGGGTAGGACAGGTGTTCCACTCGGAACTGGACGCGAAGAATAGAGGGGTGGCAATATTGGTGGGAAAACGGGTGTCATTTGAGGCCAAGACTATTGTAGCGGACAATGGAGGGCGATATGTAATGGTGAGTGGTAGGCTGCAAGGGACGTGGGTGGTGTTGGTAAACGTATACGCCCCGAACTGGGATGATGCAGGATTCATGAAGCGCATGTTGGGGCGCATTCCGGACCTGGAGATAGGAGGCCTGATAATGGGAGGGGACTTCAATACAGTGTTGGATCCAGCACTGGACCGCTCCAAATCAAGGACTGGAAAGAGGCCGGCGGCGGCCAAGGTACTTGGGGGGTTTATGGATCAGATGGGGGGAGTGGACCCATGGCGGTTTGCAAGGCCGCAGGCCAGGGAATTTTCTTTCTTCTCCCATGTCCACAAAGCCTACTCCCGGATAGATTTCTTTGTTCTGGGTAGGGCGCTCATCCCGAGGGTGGAGGGGACGGAATATTCGGCTATAGCCGTTTCGGACCATGCCCCGCACTGGGTGGAACTGGAGCTGGGAGAGGAGAGGGACCAACGCCCGTTGTGGCGGCTGGATGTGGGACTGTTGGCGGACGAGGTGGTGTGTGGGAAGGTGAAGGGGTGTATCGAAAGGTACTTGGAGGCCAACGACAACGGGGAGGTGCGGTTGGGGGTGGTATGGGAGGCGTTGAAGGCGGTGATCAAGGGAGAGCTAATTTCCATTAGGGCTCATAGGGAGAAGACAGAGGGTATGGAAAGGGAGAGGTTAGTGGGGGAGATTTTGAGAGTGGACAGGAGATACGCAGAGGCCCCGGAGGAAAGATTACTTGGGGAAAGACGACGGCTCCAGACGGAGTTTGACCTGTTAACCACAGGGAAGGCGGAGGCACAGTGGAGAAAAGCGCAGGGGGCGACCTACGAGTATGGGGAAAAGGCTAGTCGGATGCTGGCACACCAGCTCCGTAAGAGGATGGCAGCGAGGGAAATAGGGGGAGTCAAAGATGGAAGGGGTGCCATGGTTCGGAGTGCGACGAAAATAAACGAGGTATTCAAGGCCTTTTATGAAGAGCTGTACAGATCCCAGCCCCCAGCGGGGGAAGAGGGGATGAGACGATTCCTAGATCAGCTGAGATTCCCGAGGAGGGAGGAGCAAGAGGTGGCTGGTTTGGGGGCACCAATTGGGTTGGAGGAGCTGAGCAAGGGTTTGTGGAGCATGCAGGCGGGGAAGGCCCAGGGACCGGACGGATTCCCGGTGGAGTTCTACAGGAAGTACGCAGACCTGTTGGCCCCGCTACTGGTGAGGACCTTTAATGAGGCAAGAGAGGAGGGGACCCTTCCCCCGACAATGTCGGAAGCGACAATTTCTTTGATCCTAAAGCGGGACAAGGACCCACTGCAATGTGGATCGTACAGGCCGATCTCGCTCCTCAATGTGGATGCAAAGTTGCTGGCAAAAGTGCTGGCCACGAGGATCGAGGACTGTGTCCCGGGGGTAATCCACGAGGACCAGACGGGATTTGTAAAGGGCAGGCAACTAAACACCAATGTGCAGCGGCTCTTAAACGTGATAATAATGCCATCGTAGAAGGGAGAGGCGGAGATAGTGGCAGCTATGGACGCGGAGAAGGCCTTTGACCGAGTAGAGTGGGAGTACCTCTGGGAGGTGCTGCGTAGGTTTGGGTTCGGGGTAGGGTTTATCAATTGGGTTAAGCTCCTTTACAGAGCCCCGATGGCGAGTGTAGTGATGAACCGGCGGAGTTCGGAGTACTTTTGACTGTACCGAGGGACGAGGCAGGGGTGCCCCCTGTCCTCCCTGTTGTTTGCATTGGCGATCGAACCATTGGCCATGTCATTGAGGGAGTCTAATAAATGGAGGGGGATGGTCCGAGGGGGAGAAGAGCACCGGGTGTCGCTATATGCGGATGACCTGTTGCTGTACGTGGCGGATCCAATGGAGGGGATGGTGGAGGTCATGCAGACTCTCAGGGAGTTTGGGGAGTTTTCGGGCTATAAGCTCAATGTAGGGAAGAGTGAGCTCTTTGTATTACAGGCGGGGGACCAAGAAAGAGGGATAGGGGACCTACCGCTGAGGAGGGCGGAGGGGAGCTTTCGGTATCTGGGGATCCAGATAGCCAGGAGTTGGGGGACCCTACATAAACTGAATCTGACGAGGTTGGTGGAGCAAATGGAGGAGGATTTCAAAAGATGGGACATGTTACCGCTCTCGCTGGCGGGTAGAGTGCAGTCGGTCAAAATGGTGGTCATTCCGAGGTTTCTGCTTGTGTTTCAGTGCCTTCTCATCGTGATCACGAAGGCCTTTTTTAAGAGAGTAGGCAGGAGTATTATGGGGTTTGTGTGGGCGAATAAGACCCCGCGAGTAAGGAGAGGGTTCCTGGAACGCAGTAGGGACCGAGGAGGGTTGGCGCTGCCAAACCTGGGGAGCTACTACTGGGCAGCAAATGTGGCGATGATCCGCAAGTGGGTTATGGAGGGAGAGGGGGCAGCATGGAAGAGGATGGAGATGGCGTCCTGTAAAGGAACGAGCCTGGGGGCGTTGGTGACGGCACCGCTGCCGCTCTCGCCGACAAAGTATACCACAAGCCCGGTGGTGGCGGCAACGCTAAGGATGTGGGGCCAGTGGAGACGGCACCGGGGTGCAATGGGAGCATCGGTGTGGTCCCCGATCAGGGGTAACCACCGGTTTGTCCCGGGGAAGATGGACGGGGGGGGGTTCCAGAGCTGGCATCGGGCGGGGATTGGAAGAATGAGGGACCTGTTCATCGACGGGACGTTTGCGAGCCTAGGGGCACTGGAGGAGAAGTTTGAGTTACCCCCAGGAAATGCCTTTAGATATATGCAGGTGAGGGCTTTTGTGAAGCGACAGGTGAGGGAATTCCCGTTGCTCCCGGCACAAGAAGTTCAAGACAGGGTGATCTCGGGTGTATGGGTCGGGGAGGGCAAAGTGTCGGAAATACACCAGGAGTTGAAAGAAGAGGGGGAAGCGCTGGTAGAAGAGTTGAAGGGTAAATGGGAGGAGGAGCTGGGGGAGGAGATCAAGGAAGGTCTGTGGGCTGATGCCCTAGGTAGGGTTACTTCCTCCTCCTCATGTGCCAGGCTCAGCCTGATACAATTTAAGGTGGTCCACAGAGCGCACTTGATGGGGGCGAGGTTGAGTAGGTTCTTTGGGGTAGAGGACAGATGTGGAAGGTGCTCATGGAGCCCAGCGAACCATGTCCATATGTTTTGGTCATGCCCGGCACTGGCGGGGCTCTGAAGAGGAGTGGCGGGAGCAATATCTCAGGTGGTGAAAGTCCGGGTCAAGCCAAGCTGGGGGCTAGCAATATTTGAAGTACTGGACGAACCGGGAGTGTAGGAGGCGAAAGAGGCCGTCATTCTGGCCTTTGCGTCCCTAGTAGCCCGGCGAAGGATCTTGCTAATGTGGAAGGAGGCGAAGCCCCCCAGCCTGGAGGCCTGGATAAATGATATGGCTGGGTTCATAAAGTTGGAGAGGATTAAGTTTGCCTTGAGAGGGTCTGCGCAGGGGTTCTACAGGCGGTGGCAACCGTTCCTAGACTATCTCGCGGAGCGTTAGAGGAAGGTCGGTCAGCAGCAGCAGCAACCTTGGGGGGGGGGGGGGGGGTCACGTCCTGGGAGCGGGGGGAACTGCCTGGGAGGGTGGATGAGCAAGAGATAACATGAAGGGTTGGGGAAACTGGCACGTACGGGTGAGGGCCAGTATACAAAGCTGTGTAAATATATCATTTTGCCATGTATATATCTTGCTCTGCGCGATTTCTCGTTTTTCTTTGTTACCGGGGGGGGGGGGGGGGGTTATTGTTTGTAAGGGAGAAAAATTGTGTTAAAAAAACTTTAATAAATATATATATTTTTTAAAACTTTGGAGACAGTTGGAGTTATATTAGTGAATGTTACTAACGGGTGTTAGGACATTTAGCTGAGGCTGTGATTCAACCCCAACTGGTTGGGCCTAGTGCAGTGTTGTCCAAAATGTGAGCCACATGTTGCGAATTGTGAATCCAGATGTGATTATAAGACCAAGAGCAGCATTTGGCCACTCGGCCCATCGAGTCTGCTCCGCCATTCAATCATGGCTGATATTTTCTCATCCCCATTCTCCTGCCTTCTCCCCATAACCCCTGATGCCCTTATTAATCAAGAATTGATTAACAGCATTTCTGTCAGTAAATAAACATTGAGTAATGTTTATTTACTGACAGAAATGTCAAGCAGCTATTGGATAGGTACATGGATTACGGTTAAATGATATAGTGTAGATTTATTTGTTCTTAAGGGCAGCACGGTAGCATTGTGGATAGCACAATTGCTTCACAGCTCCAGGGTCCCAGGTTCGATTCCGGCTTGGGTCACTGACTGTGCGGAGTCTGCACGTCCTCCCCGTGTCTGCGTGGGTTTCCTCCGGGTGCTCCGGTTTCCTCCCACAATCCAAAGATGTGCAGGTTAGGTGAATTGGCCAATGATAAATTGCCCTTAATGTCCAAATTGACCTTGGTGTTGGGTGAAGGTGTTGAGTTTGGGTAGGGTGCTCTTTCCAAGAGCCGGTGCGGACTCAAAGGGCCGAGTGGCCTCCTTCTGCACTGTAAATTCAATGATAATCTATGATTAATCTAGGACAAAGGTTCGGCACAACATCGTGGGCCGAAGGGCCTGTTCTGTGCTGTATTTTCTATGTTCTATGTAATACTGTCGTTGGGCTTGTGATCTCATTCTTCATATTTGCCTGGTATCTGCATGTGAACTTTAACCTTTTTGATGCATTTTTTGGTAAAATAATAAGATGAAGAGCAGAGTGTGTGCGTGCTTTATGATTTAAACACTTTACTTCCTGGTAACTGAATGGTGTTTATCAAGTAAATAAGGACATATGAAGAGCATATGTACCTGAATTGTGCATATGGCCTGTTTTACTAAAATACGTGAATGTGATACTCCCAATGTTGCCTTAGCCATGGTTTCTATCAGCCAACACTGGACAAAGAAATGTGGCTCAATATTTTTAGCTCTTGAGTGTCACGAACAAATTCCTTTTATGATGTTTCCCACTTTAGAAAACATCATTCCTTCCATATCCTTAGAAAAACTGACAATTCTCACTAAATTTGCATGTGATCCTCCTTTTAAGCTACAAAATCACTATGCCTTCCCTTTTCTGAGTCTATCACACGGCACAGAACAACCCGTACTGACACACTGAATTTATTTTCAGCCCTCGAGCAGAGCGTTGACTTCCCCTTTTGCAAACTGCTTCCCCTTGACCTTCACCACATCCTTGATAAGAATGAACATTTCCTCAAGGGGGAAACTTACTTGCAGGTAGCTGGGAGAGGGAGAAGGGGAAAAGTTTATCTTCGGATTTCTTACTTTTGTTTTTAACCCATAAACATAGCCATGTGATCACATTCAGGATGCCAATTTGGTGCTAACAGCATGCCTTGATTCTGCGCGATGGTTCGTAAGCATCCTCCCGAAAAGGTGATCTGCCATCCTTATCTGATCTGACCTATATGAGACGTACCACAGTAATGTAATAGACTACCCTCTTTCGTGACATAATGATTCACTCAGTTGTATCAAACAACTCCGAAATTCAGAATAACTGGTGATGCTTCATAGTTGTCAGATGTGCCAATGACGCCCACAAACTGAAAATAAACCATAACAATATTTACAAGCTTTCAACAAGTTGAAAATCACAAAAATGTAATCCCATTACATGAGTGATTGATGATTATTAGGACGGGAACATTCTGCGGAATTCGCCGTTCCTGAGCTGGATTCTCCGATTTTGAGGCTATGTCCGGAGCATGTGGTCTAATCTTACCATCCCAAAGTCGGCGGCGCCCCCGCACCGATGCTCCGCCCGGTGGGGTTGCTAGCAGCCGAGCCACGTAAAGCCCCCTGCATATACGGATGGATGGAGAATTGCCGGGTCCATGGCCGTACATGCGGACCCGGCCTGCCAGATAGTGCCCACTGTAACACCCCTCTGCTGAAGCCCCCGCGGCCAGGAAAACGCCCCCCCCCCCCCCAACTGTGACGGCGCTGGACACAGTCCGCAGCTGCCACACGAGGTTGACGAAACCTCAGATTACAACTATGCCGTCAGGAAGTCGGGCCATCGGGGGCGCAGCATCGGGGGAGGGTCTTCAGGTGGCATCCTGAGGCCGTCCCAATGGCATATGGCATACTCAGCATTGACGTCATTCTTGAGGGGGTGGAGCATCCGAAAAACGGCGCCGCTTCCGATTTCGGCATCAAAACGTCTCCGGCCAATCGCTGAATGTGATTTTGTCGTCGGCACGTGGGGAATCCCGTCCTAAGTGTTGACGCCAGGGCAGGATTCATGACAGCAAAACTGGTGCCGCACCTGGACCCACGACTATTGAGGGGCTAGCACCGGCGCCATGTGGAACACAATCGATTCCAATGAGAAACGGTGCCGGATTCGCCGGATTCGAAATTGACACTCAGGAGGCTGACAAGCTGCAGCCGCTTCTACACACTTCACTCCCCACACACCAGCCCAGACAACAAGATGGCAGCGAGGACAGCGGCCCCGCAATTCACTGACTAAGCTTGAGACCTTCCTGGATGCAGTGGAGGAGAGGCGGGCCACCCTATACCCTGGCACGGGAAGGAGGCTGCCAGCTGCTGCCATTTGACGTGACTGGGCGCAGGTGGCAGAGGCGGTCAGCGCCACCAGCAACACCATCCGGGCCGGCCTACAGTGCTCTACAAAACTGCACGACCTCCTCAGGGCAGCGAGGGTGAGTAGCCAGCACTGCGCCCCTGGCACCGCGCTCCGTCCCACACACCCGTAACCACAAACCCCCGCTCCCCCAAAACACCCAGAGGGCGGCCAAACACCCACCCTGCACCACATGCCAGCACCCATACTGGCCACCATGGCTGGATGCCCTGGCCACTGAAGCCACCAGCTATACCTCCCTGGGCTGCATGCGTCGGACTGTCTAACACTGTCTGTTTTCTGTACACCCCCGGCCTGGAGAAGGCCGCCCAAAACCACAGGGAGCGGGAGCAGACTGAAGGGGGACCGCCGGGCCTGCGGCCCTTCATTGCGGCAGAGCAGTGGGACCTAGACGTGGCCATTGGGCCCAAGAAAAGGGCAGTCGCCAGGGCGGAGATCGGCCTCGGGCGAGGAAGTGAGACCCGGCTGAGTTGCGGTTCCCCATGCCACGTGCGTCCACCACCCCCAACACAACTCTCACATCCACACCACCCTCATCACCCCCACCCCCTAATCCCCACCAGCCTCACCACTCCCAACACTCCCATTACCCCCCAGCCCGCTGTCTAATCATGCATCTTGTCTTATGTCTTGCAGCATCTGCAATGATGGGGCAGGCTCTTCTCGTGTCCCCACACACAGCCACAGCCCCCGGGAGCCGAGCAGCGATGATGACACCGACACGGAGAGGACCCAACAAACAAAGAACAAAGAAAAGTACAGCACAGGTGTCATGATATTCAAACATACACCATAACACATACATAATGATAGACAGACCAACAGACCAATTAGCACACATAACACGACAGCCAATCACAGACAAGAGCAGACACAGTATAAGACAAGAAACACGACACCTCCTGGCCAGTCCATCTGGAGACAGCACAGGGCCAGGACCTCATTAGCAAGATACTCACACAGTCACAACGTGCTGAGTACCAAGTCAGATGTGTAAATAGTTAGTTGGAATAAAACTGCGTTGTACCAATCGCAACCGTGTTGGTTCGCCTGTACCTCAGAGCACCCAACACCTCAACAGGCCCTTCGGTCCTCCAAGCCCCTGCCGACCATGCTGCCCGTCTAAACTAAAATCTTCTGCTCTTCCAGGATCCGTATCCCTCTATTCCCATCCTATTCATGTATTTGTCAAGATACCCCTTAAACATCACTATCGTCCCTGCTTCCACCACCTCCTCTGGCAGCGAGTTCCAGGCACCCACTACCCTCTGTGTAAAAAAACATGCCCCTTACATCTACTCTAAACCTTGCCCCTCGCACCTTAAACCTTTGCCCCCTAGTAATTGACCCCTCTACCCTGGGGAAAAGCCTCTGACTATCCACTCTGTCTATGCCCCTCATAATTTTGTAGACCTCTATCAGGACACCCCTCAACCTCCTTCGTTCCAGTGAGAACAAACCGAGTTTATTCAACCTCTCATCGTAGCTGAAAATCCAGGACACTCTGAAGCTCGAGTCCAGGATGACACAGATTTCCCGTCACAGCTGTCTCCAACACCTTCTACCATCCCAGAGACACTCATCTTGGTTGGGCACTTTAATGAAGAGGCTCCCTGGTGCTCCCCACACAAATGCTCCGGTACATCAGGTGGAGGTAGGAACTCCCGAGGGGCCGGACGGTCGAAGAGCGGGCCGACCTCGGGGACTAGCTGCTTTTCAGAGGAATTTAGGGCTTCTGGAATGGACAGTCCCATCTATGGTGAAGATGCAGTCACAGAGCCAGGGACAATATGAGAGGTTGTCGGCGAGCATCCAGCACCTGCAGGCGCAAGTGGAGGAGTCCAACCGCATGCAGGAGCAGGAGGTGGTGCTGGCCATGCATGCCGCCCAAGCCAACACCACATGGGTGTCGCCCATTGTGGAGGCCTTGGGGGCGAGGGTTGCGGCTATGGATCAGCATGTCCAAGGCCTGGGGCATTCTGTGCAGGTGGTGGCTGAGGCCCAGGACAGGGCTGCCCTTTCACAGGCCACCTGGACTTTGCGACGGTGCTCCTGAGCGTGGTCCAGTCACAGCAGGCCAAGGCTCAGAGCGTCGGCGGCATTGTCCAGGCGCTGGCCGACGCGGCGCAGACACAGATTGTGATGGCCCAGTCCCAGAGGGAGATGGCGCAGTCACTGGCTGATGTGACACAGACCCAGAAGGTGGTGGTACAGTCGCAGCGTGATGTGGCACAGTCCCAGATGGAGGTTGTCTACTCCCCGTGCTCCATGGCTGCTAGCATGCAGACCCTGGCCCAGATGGCAGCGGGACTCCAGGACTGGCAGCGTGGGAGGCGGGGAGCCTCAGGAGTTATCTCCGCTCACAACTCCGTCCTATGGAGTAGCCCAGGCTCCACCGGGCATCCCGAGGGAGTTTGAGGTGATGGGGCCTGTGCCGGTAACACACACAGGGGAGGTGGCGAAACACCGCAGCAGCTTGAACTCTCCCCTCTCCGTCCTATCCCTGGCGCATCCCTCGTGGGCTACAGGCAGAACAGGCAGCATCACGCCACCTGGGACAGCCGAGCAGCAACCAGGCCCATCCAGGCCTGGTAGCCTTAGAAGACGGCTGTCAACGGGGACGCACGGCGGGAATTATAGCAGGCCACCTCCACTCCTGGGGCTGGATTCTCCAATTCTGGGGCTATGTCCTCACGTAAGCGTGGGAACTGGAAAACTGGCGCAAAATGGCCACTGATTCTCCGTTTTGCTCTAGCTGCCGATAGGCCCCGGAGAATTGCCGGATCCGTGGCCGCGCATGCGCATAGCAGCGGCCTGCAGCGGCCGTGCCATGCTTCATGGCGGAGGCTGCTCCTGGACCCGGCCCGCAAAATAGTTCCCCCCTTCGGCTGGCTCACCACAGTGCCCCCAGCCCTGAATAATGTCCCCCCTACCCGCGGATCAACCCTCCCCTGACTGACGGCGCTGGACTGAGTCCGCAGCCGTCACGCTGAGTTTTCGACGGATAAGACCATACGTGTCCGGCGCCGTCAGGAACTCGGCCAGTCGGGGGCGGAGCATCTGGGCTCGGGCTTCAGGCAAAGGCCTGAGGCCGTCAATACGGCGCGCGACGTACTCCTAGAGTACGCCGTTTTGGAGGGGGCGGAGCGCCGTGAAAGCGGCACCGCCCCCGATCCGGACGGGAAATGTGATTCTCCGGGCATTCGCCAAACACGATTTAAGAATCCAGCCACTGATGTACCATCTGGGGATCCATCTAGACGTGGCGTTAGAGCCTGTAAGACCAGAAAGTTAGACACTAGTTAAGTTGGCACGGGTGCAGGGCACAGTTTAGAGATTAGGGCCAGAATCTGTACATATCTTTTGACATTAAATACGTGTTCACAATGTTACAACCTGCCTCGGTGCTCTGTCAGAAGGGTGTGGGTGGTGGGCTGGTCTGGCCCGGCTGCAGGGGGGGCATGGGGGTGGGGAGTTGGAATTGGCGTTCGTTGGGTGTGGGGTTGGCTCAGGGATTGCAGTTCAGCCAATGCACGCCGCTCAAGTGTCCCTGGATTCGATGGGACCGTGTGATGGAATGGCCAGCTCTCATGCAGGGATCACCCAGGTGGACGATGGAAAGTGCTACTGTGCGCAGGAGTCAGAAGCTGTCAAACGATGTGGAGCACCAGAGCCCATTGCAGAGCGGGTTGTCATCATCCTCCATCCCTAGGGGGCAGAGCCGCTGTTAGCCCGCACCCCGTAGTACAGCAGGTATGTATCACGGAGCGGGTTGCAGGCGGGGGGGTGGCCAGCGGTAGGCGGCGGGGGAGGGTGGGGAATACGGTGTCCGATGTTCACACTGATTTCTGTCACAGCTATCTCCAACACCCTCCACCATCCCAGAAACATTCACCTCGGTTGGACACTTTAGGAGGCTCCTGGGACACTATACTCTGTGGTGCTCACCACACAAATGCTCCGGTACATCAGATGGAGGTCGGAACTCCCGAGGGAGCGGACCGTCCGTGCCCCTGGTCCCCCCACCCCTGGTGCACCATGCCTGCCTGGGCCCCATGCCCTGCCCATCCTCGCTCTCCCCTGCATTCTTTTCTCAGACGAGGACTGGTTTCATCCTCCTCCTCCAGCACGTTGTCCCTCTGTTGCGTAATGTTGTGGAGGACGCAGCAGGCTGCCACGATGCGGGCGATCATCCCACCATCATACTGGAGGGACCCTCCAGAGCGGTCCAGCCACCTGAACATCTTCAGGAAGCCAAAACAGCGCTGGATCACACTCTGGTTGCTGCATGGGCGTGTTGTAGCGGGTCTCCGAGACGGTCTTTGGCCTTCTGATACGTGTCATCAGCCACAACCGCAGTGGATTACCCCTGTCACCCTGGAGCCAATCCCCTCCAGTCTGGGGTGCGCCTCGAAGAGGCTGGGAATCGTCGAATGTGCCAGGCTGAAGGCATTGTGCACACTACCCATGGATCGGACGCAGTGCGTATGATGCGCAACTGATGGTCACACACCAGCTGCACTTTCATCGAGTGCAACCCCTTTCCGTTTGTGTAGCCTGTTATCTGCAGGCATTTGTAGGGTGACCTGCATCCCATCAACCCGGGGCATATCGGCAACGGCGGTGTACCCCATTGCCCGGGCATCTTGGTGAGCTCGGTCCACATTGAATGTGATATATTGTGGCGACTGGGCGTATAGGGCCTTCATGACGGCGCAGATGCACCTGTACACTGTTGTTGAAAACTCACCACTATTCTTAGAATTCCCCCTTTACCAAAAAGGGCCGACATTCTAAATAGTGAACAGGGATTCTCACTCCCCGACTCCTATGCAGGCTTCAGTGGGTGCTATTCAGGTCAAACTATGTTTTCAAGTTATCCCCTGGTATAACCCATACCTTCGCAGAAGATTTCATCTACTTACCATTTAGTAGCATCGATCCTGGGTTCCGCATTGCTAAGTAAGTAAAGTAGACTTTGGAATAACCACTGTTTCAGGTTGAAACTTTTAAGTTATTTTATTATTATTTTTTTAAAAAGCTGCAATCACTGTCTTTACAGAAATGTAAAAAGATCTTGCTTCTGGACCCTCCTGGTTGGTTGAAGGGACCTTCAGGCCCACTTTGACAATCAATCTTCTTTAAAGTCTGGTCTTCTTTAGATGTATTCGCTGGTTAGCTTAGTTGCTATGTCCTATCTTTCCCATGTACCGAGCTGTGAAAGCTGGCTCTGCTGGCTGTCTCTCAGCTGACTCTGACTCCTCTTTAAATTATGGTCTTCCTTAGATATATTATCTGTTTTAGCTCAGCTGCTTTGCTGTGTCCCATGACCGAGCTGACTGTAAGCTGACTCTGCATGCTTCTCTTGTTCCCTCTCTGCTTCTCTGCCCCTCTGCTTCTCTTCCTCTCTGCTTCTCTTATTCCTTCTCTGCTTCTCTGTCCCTCTGCTTCTCTGCCCCTTTCTCAGGGTTAATATATTTTTCTAACTGTTATTATGTTTTTATGACTTTATTGCAAAGTAACTTTTATTTCACTCGGATTGTAAAAGGTACCTTTAATCTGAATTTTTCTAACACAACTAAGTATTCATTTTGGGCATGGCCTCAGCCCATAGATCTGATTACATTGTGTCCTTTGTGATGTTCAAAATGCTTTGATTTCAAGAGGGGTGTGAATTTTGATTCCTGTCATTTCTATAGTTTTATTATCGAATTGTGTCCCCAGCTCATAATTTTGACTTTGATTTGGGTCTAATTTGTGTTCTTGTAGACAGGTTATCTCCAGTTTTCTTTAATTTACCTCATTTCAGCAGAGCTTCACATCTATATATTTGACCCCCTAGTCATTCTTTTCTATCTGCTGATTTTATTTCAATGAAGGTGTGAATCATTGCTTTTAGCGTAATGCTAAAGAACCACTTGGTTATAACTTGAAAGGTTTACATTTATCACCTAACTCAACTGAAACGTTCATCCATGCTTTTCCAGAAGGTGTGAGCCATTGTTTTTAGCTTCATACAAAAATCCTGTTTGTTTGCTAAGCCTGTTTGGAAGAAGGAATCTGCATTTTATAATCCTGCTCTTTGCAGCTGCTGCTAACCCTTCGTGGGATCTTTCCCTACATTCTCTCATGTTTCTCTCAGATCAGATATTGCCCGACTTCCATGTTTCAAATGACACATCTTTCCATATTTTCAATTACTGCACCGAGCTCTGGTAGATCCCAAACAGATCCCCACTCAGTGCCTGGATGGACCCCGTGACCCCTGGAGGATAAGGTGGGAACAGAAACTGTCTGGGAAAGGCACAAATGAAAAGTGGAGCTTGTACAAGGAACAAATATTGCGTGTCCTTGATAGGTATGTCCCTGTCAGGCAGGGAGGAAATGGCCGTGTGAGGGAACCATGGTTCACAAGAGAGGTTGAATGTCTTGTCAAGAGGAAAAAGGAAGCATATGTAAGGATGAGAAAACAAGGTTCAGTTGGGTCGCTTGAGGGTTACAAGGTAGCAAGGAATGAGCTAAAAAAAGGGCTTAGGAGAGCTAGGAGGGGGCATGAGAAGTCCTTGGCGGGTCCGATCAAGGAAAACCCCAAGGCTTTTTACTCTTATGTGAGAAATAAAAGAAGGACCAGGGTGAGATTCGGGCTGGTCAAGGACAGTAGTGGCAACTTGTGCATGGAGTCAGAAGAGATAGGAGAGGCGTTGAATGAATACTTTTCTTCAGTGTTCACCAAGGAGAGGGGCTATGTTTTTGAGGATGAGAGTGTGATACAGGCGGGTAGGCTGGAGGAGGTAGATGTTCTGAGGGAAGATGTATTAGCAATTTTGAAAAACCTGAGGGTCGACAAGTCCCCTGGGAAAGATGGGATATATCCTAGGATTTTTGGGGAGGCAAGGGATGAGATTGCAGAGCCTTTACTTTGATCTTTGGGTCCTCACTGTCTACGGGGATAGTGCCAGAGGACTGAAGAGTGGCGAATGTTGTTCCTCTGTTCAAGAAAGAGAATAGGAAAGATCCTGGGAATTATAGGCCGGTTAGTCTTACTTCAGTGGTCGGTAAGTTAATGGAAAAGGTCCTGAGGGATAGGATTAATGACCATTTGGAAAGATGCAGCTTAATCCACGGATTCGTTTAAGAGCTGTGGGGTTATGCTGCAACTGTACAGGACCCTGGTGAGACCACATTTGGAGTATTGTGTGCAGTTCTGGTCACCTCATTATAGGAAGGACGTGGAAGCATTGGAAAGGGTGCAAAGGAAATTTACCAGGCTGCTGCCTGGATTGGAGGGTAGATCTTATGAGGAAAGGTTGAGGGAGCTCGGGCTTTTCTCATTGGAGCGAAGGAGGATGAGAGGTGACTTAATAGAGGTTTATAAGATGATGAGGGGGATAGATGGAGTGGATTTGAGAGACTATTTCCTCAGGTGGATGCAGCTGTTACAAGAGGGCATAACTATAAGGTTCGGGGTGGGAGATATAGGACGGATGTCCGAGGTAGGTTCTTTACTCAGAGTGGTTATGGTGTGGAATGGACTGCCTGCTGTGATAATGGAGTCGGACACTTTAGGAATTTTCAAGCGGTTATTGGATAGGCCCATGGAGCACACCAGAATGACAGGGTGTGGGATAGCTTGATCTTGGTTTCGGACAAAGCTCAGCACAACATCGAGGGCCAAAGGGCCTGTTCTGTGCTGTACTGTTCTATGTTCTATGTGACGTAGAAGTTCAGTGCAACCAGGAGCAGGTGTCCTCCCCTATTCCTCCGCGGTGCCAGGTGCGCCATGATCTGACAGATATGCCGCTCAGTCCCCCTGCTCAGCTGGAGTCTTCAGCAGCACGCCCTGTCCGGCAGTTCTCAAGCGGCACCTCCATTGCACCTCCTCCTCCTCCTCCCCCTCCTCCTCGGCCTGTTGGTCGGCCAGCTCTCTATCCTCAGTGGTCGCCTTTGTTCCGCTGCTGCACGTTCCGCTACTGTATGTTCCGCTGCAGCAGCTTTCTCCTCCTTTAGCAGCTTCAGCTCTTGCAGCCTCATGGCATTCCCCACAGCTGCTGCGACTAGCAGGAAGGCCACCATTGCTGTTTGAATTCTAATATCCATTGTCTGCAAGGGGTGAAAGTCCGACGTGTTAGTATGGTGCGTAACCCTGTGCCCAACCAGGTCCAACGAGATACACGGTGGCCCCAGTTGGCACTGTGGACTCTGCCTCCAAATGTCCCCCTCCTCTCCACACCCTGGCCCCGTCGCTGCCCGGCACCGTGGGGGCCTCTGGCTCTGGTGCCCGTCCCTGCTGCCAGTGGTGCCATTGGCTGGTGCTGCTCCTGCCAGCGGTATGCTTGTGGCCCCCGTCCAGCCCCAGTAGGGGCTACTGTGGGTGTTGCTCCGGGTGGGCCACGTAATGCCACGCCAGTGGTTGCCGGCAGGTTGGGGTTATATTTATGGCGGAGGGTGGGATGCGGTTTGGTGGGGTGGGGGCACCTATACAGCCAGTGTCACTCTGCAGAACCAGGGGCCTAGGTGGGTGGTCAGTGGGGTGCACAGCAAGGTGGCTGCCTTGCAGGCTGCGGCAATGGCAGTCCGTGCTTGGACGAGCCGGTCCCAAGGGGGGGTCACCTCGACACCATGGCCCTTCCCCAGCCAGTGGCAGGATCAGCAGCCCACAGTTTCCCTTCTCCATGTCCTACCTCTTCTCTGCCTGAACAGCCATGGCGCCTGTTTCACGATTTTTAAAAGCACAAGTGATCCTCACCGTCGAGATTTCGCTCCAGTGGAGGCGGAGAATCGCGGAGGCCCCAGAGAATACCGTGTCAGGCCCGCTAATGATATGCCAACGGCGTTTACTATACGTAGAGTGGAACGCATTGATGCCACTTTCAAGGCCCCCGGAGAATTGCGATTTGGCGTGAAACCCCCCCCCCCCCCCCCCCCCACGATTTCTGCGTCAAAACCGATTCTCCGTCCAATCGCGTTTCCCAATTCCGCCGTCAGCCAGCGGAGAATTCCGTACATTATTTTTTTGGTTTCTAACAAGACAGTAACAATCCTTCTCCATAGCACATAGAAGTATTATTTATATATACACCGCATGCAGTTGTTCAAGAAGAAGGCTCACACCATCAATTCAAGGGCAACAACACCCACATCCTGAGAATGATTACACTCATTATAATTAAAATATATACATATGTTTATTTAAAAAAATTCATACTGATCAAAACAATCCGAAACAATCAAACAGATATACACATTAGAAGAATAACAGCAAAAAAGCAAAAACATACACTACACCAAATTGACTTTAACACAAAAACTGACCTCAACCCTCAACAGCTAACAGTGACTAACCTCCTAAAAAAGGAAACGAATGGTTGTCAGCTTAGGTAGAACCTCTCCACCGAACCGCTGATGATGTACTTGACCTTCACCAAATGCAGAAATGACATGAGATCACTCAGCCAAGCCGAGACACTGGGTAGGGTAAGAGACCTCCACCCAAGCAGAATTCATCTCCGGGCTATCAACTAGGCAAAGGTGAGGATTTCCGCCTTCACCCCAGACTGAATCACCGGTGAATCTGACACTCCAAATGTGACCACCAGCGGTCATGGATCCAAATCTACACGGGATATCTCCAACATGGTGTTAAAGAATTTAGCCCAGAAGCCTACCAACTTGGAACAGGACCAGAACATATGTGTATGGTTAGCTGGCTCACAAGAGCAATGCTCACACTTATCCTCAACCCCAGGGGAAAAAAACATTCATCCTAGCCCTGGCCAAGTGAGTCCTATGCAAAACCTTGAACTGAATCAAATGCAGCCAAGCACATGAAGATGTGCAGTTGACCCTGTGAAGGGCCCCAATCCACGCTCGCCATTAAGAATGGGACCCAATTCACCTTCCCATTTCATCCTCATATCACTCAATGGAGCAGAATCCGTTGAAAGGATATGGCCATGTATATCCGAAATAGCCCGCTCGTCAAGCCTCGACAGAGACAGACCTTCTTCAGCAGGGAAGAGGGTGGGGTCAAAGAAAAGGAGGAGAAAACGTTGCGGGAAAGATCGCGAATGTGAAAATACCTGAAAAGACTGGGGGTGGGGGGGGATTCTCCGTGGGCCGACGCCAAAATTGGGAAAGGCAATTGGGCAGAGAATTGGTTGTGAAGCCAAATTCGGGGCGGGCGCCGGGCACATGCCAGATTGCCATGCTCCAGCGCCTCAACAGCAATGTCAATGCATTCTACTCTGAACATATAGTAAGCGCACTTTGCATGTCATAAGCAGGCCCGACCCGCTATTTTCCAGGGCCTCCACGAAGCTCTGTCTCCGCTGGGAGGAATTATCGATGGCAAGTTCCACTTGTGGTTTTAACATTCGGGAAACAGGTGCAGTGTCTGGTGAGGGGGAGACAGGAGGTAGGACATGAAGAGGCTGTCAGTCCTGCCGCTGGCAGGGCTGGCGGGTCGGGGGGGGGCCTCCACCAGGCCTGGGGGAGTAGCAGGGGATGACAAGGGTGACCAAGGGATGGGCCGTGAGGTCGGGATGACCCCCCACGGGACCGGGTCGCCCAGGCACGGACTGCCATTGCCGCGCCCATTGACCATCTGCTGTGGCCCCTGGTTATGTAGAGTGACACCGGCCATATGGTTGCCCTCACCGCACGCATGTCGCCCTACGAGCACTGGCCCATGATGGGCCAGTCTTTGCAAACCGCAAGTGGTTCCACTCAATGAACGTGCAGCTGGTGTGTGACCATGAGCTGCACATCATGTACTTCTGTGCCCGATACCTGGGCAGTGTGCACATCCTGGCACACTCGATGGTTCCTGACCTCTTCGAGGAGCACCGCCGGCTGACGGGTTGGGTTGGTTCTTGGGCGACAGGGTTTATCCGCTGTGGCCGTGGCTGATGACACCCATGTGGAAGCCACAGGCCGATGCGGAAACACTCTACAATGACGCCCATGCAGTGATCAGGGGCGTAATCGAGCGGTGCTTGGGTATCCTGAAGATGCGATTCAGGTGCCTGCACCTCTATGGAGGGGCCCTCCAATATAGTGCTGGGAGGGTCTCCCACATTGTGGTGACCTTTTGCGTCCTCCACAACATTGTGCAACAGAGGGGTGACATGCTGGAGGAGGGGGATGAATGCCAGGCCTTGTCTGACGAGCAGGATGCAGGGAGGGAGAGGATGGGCAGGACATGTGGCCTGGGCAGGCATGGGAGGTCGCAGAAAGTGTGCACCATGGCCGACAAGCATGGAACACCCTAATCGCCTCCAGGTTCACCGACTAGGGGGACTGGCCAGCGACACGACCATCACATCCCACCCCCAGACAACCGCCTCCCTCGCAACCCCACCGGCCGTCTACCCCCTCACATGAACACCACCCTTGCAACCCCTTCCATGATTCCTACCTGCCTCGACACGGTGTGCGGCACTGGGTTAGCAGTAACAGCGGGTCTGGTCCATGGGACGAAGGAAGGTGACAACCCGCTCTAGGATGAGCTCTGGTGCTCCGTATCTTTGACAACATCTGATTCCTGCCCATGGTCTAGCACCTTCCACTGTCTATGTGATCCCTGCATGTGAGCTGACCATTCCATCACACGGTCCCATTCAATCCCTGGGTGGCGAAGGTGGGGCTGGTGGGGGGAGGGAGTGGGATGGGATTGGGACACCAAAACAGTGAGCGTTGGTAGAACTGGGGTCCCTGGCCCTAGCCTACTCCCAACGTATGCCCACACCAATCCCTGCACCCCCGCACCCTGCCCTACCCCTCTCTGTTGCCAGCCTAGCCCAGATTAGCCCACCCTTCACACCCTTCTGACAGAGCACCGAGACGTTGAGCACATGTGTTTAATGTGAGCAAATATATACAGCTTTGTGCCCTAGCCCCTGTCGCTATACTGTGCTCTGCACCCCTGCATACTTAACTGGTGTCTACCTTCTGGCCTTACGGGCCCTAACGTTACATCTAGGTGGATCCTCAGACGGTATGGCAGGAATGGAGGCAGCCTGCTGAGATTCCTGCCCTGCGACCTGGGTTCCCATTGGCGGACGTCTTCTGGGGCAATCGGGCCTGGATGGGCCCGGCTGCTGCTCGGGTGTCCCAGGTGGCGTGATGCCACCCCGATCCGCCCGCTGCCCACCGAATGCGCCAGAGATAGGAGGCGGTTGAGTCCGAGATGCTGCGGCATTCCGGCACGGACCGCATTACCTCCTCCTCCCTCGGGGTGCCCAATGGCCCCCGGGCTACTCCATGGGACGGGGTTGGAAGGGGAACTACCCCCGGAGGCTTCCCCGCCACCTGGCGCTTCTAGACCTGGAGGCCTGCTCTGGTCTCGGCCACGGACTGCATGCTCGTGGCCATGGAGCACAGGGAGTGGCCTATCTCCGGCTGGGACTGCGTCACATCACGCTGCGATTGTGCCACCATCTTCTGGGTTTGTCTCACATCAACCAGTGACTGCGCCATCTCGCTCTGGGACTGGGCCACTTCAGTATCTGCGCCACGTGGCCAGCGCCTGGGCAATGCCGACGACGTTCCCAGCCACAGCCTGATGTGACTGGGCCACGCTCAGGCGCGCCGCTGCATTGTCCAAGTGGCTCTGGCACATGGCTGCCTGTGAGGCGGCAGCCCTGTTCTGGGCCTCGGCCAGTGCTTGCACAGAATGCCCCAGGCCTTGGACACGCTGATCCTCAGCAGAAACTGTCACCCCCAATGCCTCCACTACTGATGCCACCCATGTGGTGTTGGCCTGGGTGGCACGCGTTGTCGGAACCACGTCCTGTCCCTGCACGCGGTTGGACTCCTCCAACTGCACTTGCAGGTACTGGATGCTCGCCGACAACCCCTCATGCAGTCCCTGCCTCTGCGACTGCATCTTCACATAGAAGGGACTGTCTGTTCCAGAAGCCTGAGACTTGTCTGGAAGGCAGCTAGTCCTTGGGTTCGCCCTGCCCCCTCGGGTGCTCCTACCCCCACCTGGTGTACCAGGTCAATGAGTGGTGCGCTCCAAATGGTGTCCCAAGAGCCCCTTCACTAATATGCCCAACCGAGGTGAGTGTCTCTGGGATGGTGGAGGGTGTTGGAGACAGCTGTGATGGAAAGCCAATGTCCTCCTCCGACTCGAACTCCGGGGTCCCCTGAGTCTCGGGTGGAGAGCTGGTGTCCAAGCTGCTCTCAGCATCACTGCTTGGCTCACGGGGGGGAGGTATCGACTGTGGCACTGACTAGGGCCGGGGAACAACTGATGGACTCCCTCCATCTCCAGCTGGACTTGCATGACACAAGACAAAATGCATGATTAGACTACAGGCCAGTGGGTAGTGGGGGTGGGCGTGGGGAAAGGGTCGGGTTTGTGGTGTAGGTTGAGAGTGGTGAGGGTGGTGTGGGGATGAGGATGGTGTGGGGTGAGGGTGGTGTAGGGTGAGGGTGGTGTGAGGGTGGTGTGGGGGTGAGGGTGGTGTAGGGTGATGGTGGTGTGGGGGTGAGGGGTGTGGGGGTGAGAGTGGTGGGGTGAGGGGTGAGGGTGGTGTGGGGGTGAGGGTGGTGTGGGGGTGAGGGGTGTGGGGGTGAGGGTTGTGTGGGGGTGAGGGTGGTATGGGGGTGAGGGGGGTGGGGGTGGTGTGAGGGTGAGGAGGGTGGGGGTGATGTGGAGGTGAGGGTGGTATGGGGGTGAGGGTGGTGTGGGGGTGAGGGGTGTGGGGGTGAGGGTGGTGTGGGGTGAGAGTGGTGTGGGGGTGTGGGGTGAGGATGGTGTGGGGTGTGGGTGGTGTAGGGTGAGGGTGGTGTGGGGGTGAGGGTGGTGGGGTGAGGGGTGTGGGGGTGAGGGTGGTGTGGGGGTGAGAGTGGTGTGGGGATGAGGGGTGAGAGTGGTGTGGGGGTGAGGGTGGTGTGGGGGTGAGGGGTGTGGGGGTGAGGGTGATGTGGGGGTGAGGGGTGTGGGGGTGGTGTGGAGGTGAGGGTGGTATGGGGGTGAGGGTGGTGTGGGGGTGAGGGTTGTGGGGATGAGGGTGGTGTGGGGGTGAGAGTGGTGGGGGTGAGGGTTGCGGGTGGTGTGAGGGTGGTGTGGGGGTGAGGGGTGTGGGGGTGGTGTGGAGGTGAGGGTGGTATGGGGGTGAGGGTGGTGTGGGGGTGAGGGTTGTGGGGGTGAGGGTGGTGTGGGGGTGAGAGTGGTGTGGGGGTGAGAGTTGAGGGTGGTGTGAGGGTGGTGTGGGGGTGAGGGTGGTGTGGGGGTGAGGGTGGGCTGCCGACACACATGTCATGGGGAACCGCAACGCAGCGATATCTCACTTCCTCGCTCGTGGCCGCACTCCACCTCGGCCACCTCCCATTCCTTAAGGCTGCTGGCCACGTCCAGGGCCCTCTGCTCGGCCATGATGAGGGGCTGCAGGTCTGGTGGTCTCCTTCCTGTCTTCTCCCGCTCCCGGCGGTTATGTGCGACTTTCTCCTCGTGGGTGGGGGTAGTGGGGGACAGGAGACTACAGTGTTTGACAGACCGACGCATGCAGCCCATGGAGTGGGTGGCTGGTGGTCTCAGTGGCCAGGGCATTGGTGCGGGCATGTGGGGCAGGCTTGGGGTTTGACCGTCCTCGGGGGGGTTGGGGTGTGGCGCGTGACACAGTTGTGGGAGGGGGCTTCATGCCAAGGGCACAGTGCTGCCTACTCCCCTAGCCGCCCTGAGGAGCTCGTGCAGGTTTTCCGGCACTGGTGGCCGGTCCGGACGATGTTGCATACGGCGCTGACCATCTCTGCCACCTGCGCCCTGGCACAGCAAACGGCGATGGCTGGCAGTCTCCTGCCCGGGCCTGGGTACCGGGTCATCCTCCTCTCCTCCACGGCATTGAGGAGGGTCTCCAGTTCGGCATCAGTGAAGCGTGGAGCTGCTCTCCTTACAGCCATCTTGTTGGCTGGGATGGTTTGTGTGTGTGTGTGGGGGGGGGGATCATTTATGTGTGGCTGCAGCTTGTCAGACCCCCGAGTGTCAATCACGGACCCAGTGAATCCCGCACCGTGTTTCGTTAGAATTTATTGCGTTCCACGCGGCGCCATTGCCCATTAATAGAAGCAGAATCTTTAAGGTGTGACGCCGATTTTTTAAAATCCACAAATTCTCTGTTGGTGTCAACACTTAGGGCGGAGGGCAGCATGCTGGCGCAGTGGCTAGCACTGCTGCCTCACGGCGCCGAGGTCCCAGGTTCGATCCCGGCCCTGGGTCACTGTCCGTGTGGAGTTTACACATTCTCCCCGTGTCTGCGTGGGTTTCACCCCCACAACCCAAAGATGTGCAGGTTTGGTGGATTGGCCACGCTAAAGTGCCCCTAAATTGGAAAAATGAATTGGGTACTCAAATTTTTTTTTTTAAACGCTTAGGGCGGGATTCTCCGATTGACGATGCTGAAATTGCATTCGGCAATTGGACGGAGAATCCCTTTTGACGCCGAAATCGGCGATGCCGCCTGTTTTCGGAAGCTCTGTCCCCTCCAAAACGGCATCATCGGGGAGTACGCTGGATGCCATTGGGACGGCCTCAAGACGTTACCTGAAGGCCCTCCCCAGATGCTCCTCCTCCAATGGGCCGACTTTCCGACGGCATGGATCACTTGTGGTCGGAGGATTCGTCAACTGTGTCCAATGCCGCCACAGTTGGGGGGGGGGGAGCCGTTCCGCTGGCCAGGGGGGCTTCGGTGGGGGCTGTGGGGACTGGTCGGGGTTGACGGGGGTGGCAAGGGGGGTTACAGGAGGGCACTATCTGGCAGACCGGGTTTGCGCGCAGCCGGCACCATGTTGTATGGCCCGACTGCTGCAGGTCACGGTGTCTGCAGGGAAAGCCGGAGGTTTTACGTGGCACAGCTGCTAGCCCCCCACCAGGCAGAACATCGGGGAGGTGCCATCCTTTTGGTCGTAATATTAGACACATGCTCCGGATATAGCCTCAAAATCGGAGAATCCACCCTTAGACTCAGAAACTGAAAATCCCATCCATTGTGTTCCTTCACCCATCTCAAACCCCTTTCCTTTTCCTTGAAGCTGTCGGAACCCCACTATCACCGCACGTGGTGGATCTTGAGGACAAGGCCTCGGCTGGAGTGTATGATGGGCTTGATCCAATTCAGGTGGGGATGTGAACCCACCCTCAGTCACCATCTTACAGAATATGCCGGAGAAGTGCTCCGTGGGTATTGGGCCTTCCATTCCCTCCAGCAGCCCCACAATTCGAATATTTTGCCTCCTGAACCAATCTTCTAGATCACGCATCTAGACGCTCAATGATTTATTTGTTTTGATCACCGAAGACAGCTCTGATTGTAGCGAGGCAATCTGATTGTTGTGGCCTGACAGGGCCACTTCCAATCTTTGATCGTGGCTCCCTGAGCTTCCATGGTCTGATTAGTTTTCCCCAGAGCCGCTCGAATGGGGACCTAGGCCTTTTCAATTGATTTCCTGAGGTCTTCCGACACAATACATCGGTACTTTTTGAATTCTTTAGCCAAGGTACTAGAAAGTGCCTCACCCATTAGTGGAGTGGAGAGAGCACCAGAAACTAACTCCGCTATTTTGTCTGCCAATGAGCCTTGGACTCCATCGACAAGCTTCTGCTCTCAGCCTTCTTTTCCTTGAATTTTTTGGACATTTCAGTCGTACAAGATCTTTATTACAATAACTCTGTGTATTTTTGAGGGTAAACACTTTGTGGTACTAAGAAAAGGGATAAAAAGTACAGTACTCCAGTGGGAGCCACCTCGAGCGGTCTTCCGCCTACATTACGCCACCGGAAGTCCCCAAACTGGTTATAAATGAATGGATACAAATTACTACAACATATTATTCAGAAATGGCCACGGTGGAGATTTATTTTGGATTTTTATCAACTCGCTGTTGACAATAATATAATATTGCATTGACTATCAAAATTCAGTAAACATGCGAACACTTCTGGAAGTGAAGAAATTCTCTTCTGCAATATAATGCCATCGACAGAGAGGGCAGACAGGGCCTCGGTTTAACACCTCATTGAAAAGATAGCATCTCCAACAGTGCAGGTATTCCATAGCACTGCACTGGAGTGTCAGCCTGGATTATACACTGAAGCCTGGAGGGGGACATGATCCCATGACCTTCTTACTAAGAAGTGAGAATGCTCGGACAAAGCCATAGCTGACATTACTTAATTGCTGGGCAGGAAAAAGCTGATATATTTTAAACTGGAAGTCCCAAAGCCTGTACAACACTTTAAAAAAACATTTATAGTGTCCAATTAATTTTTTGCAATTAAGGGGCAATTTAACGTGGCCAACCCACCTCCCCTGCATATCTTTGGCTTGTGGGGGTGAAACCCACGCAAACACAGGGAGAATGTGCAAACTCCACACGGGCAGTGACCCAGAGTCGGGACTGAACCTGGGACCTCGGCGCCATGAAGCAGCAGTGCTAACCACTGCTCCACCGTACGGTCCCCGCGAACCCTGTACAACATTGAACTTCAGTCCTCATTATAATAATCAGGGCAAGGTGATAGCACCTGTGGAGACTCCATAATCTGCTCACCCAATTTAATCTATCTAATTTGGGCCACCTGCCTCACTGACAGTGGCTCTCAGATAACTTCCAAAGCAGGAGGGTAAGAAGAATGGAAGGAGGAGGGAATGATAACGGAACAACAGTCCTCAGAAATACAGTGAAGACTGGAGGAGCATTTTTGTTTCCTATAGCAAAATACAATTTTTTGAAACATGCCTTTCGTGGAGAGCCACTTGCTAGATCAGATCTTCTCTCTTGCTGAACCATTCAGCTGATGAATAAGTGTTATATACCATTTGGAATAAGCATAGTGGGTGACAGGAAAATATAATGTATTCCGGGTGGAGGACTTCAATGTCGATTATCAAGAGTGACGAGGGGCATCACTGCTGATCAAGCTGGCCGAGTCCTAAAAGACATAGCTGCTAGACTGGGTCTGTGGCAGGTGGTGAGGGAACCAACAAGAGGGAAAACCTACTGCATCTCATCCTCACGATCTACCTGTCACAGATGCATCTGTCCATGACAGTATGGGTAGGAGAGACCATCACACGGTCCTTGTGGAGACATAGTCCCGTCTTCACATCGAGGATGCCCTTTGTCATGTTTGGCACTGTTACTGTACTAAATGGGATAGATTTCAAACCGATTTAGCAACTCAAAATTGGGCATTCATGAGGTGCTGTGGGCCATCAGCAGCAGCAGATATGCACTCTGCCATAATCTGAAACCTCAATGCCCGGCACATCCCCCGCTCTACCATTACCATCAGGACAGGGGATTAACCCTGGTTCAATGAAAATTGCAGATGGGCATGCCAGAAGAAGCGCTAGGCATACTTAAAAATGAGATGTCAACCTGGTGAAGCTAAAACACAGGACTACTTGCATGCCAAATAACTTAAGGAGCATGCAATGCACAGAGGTAAGCGATCCCACAACAAATGGATCAGATCTAAGCTCTCCAACCCTGCCACATCTAGGCATGAATGGTGGTGGACAATTAAACAACTAACTGGAGGAGGAGGCTCCACAAATATCCCCTTCCTCAATGATGGAGTAGCCCAGCACATTTGTGCAAAAGAAAAGGCTGAAGCATTTCCAGCCATCTTCAAGTGGATGATCCACCTCCACCTCCTCCTGAGGTCCCCAGCATCACAGATGCCATCTTCAGGTAATAAGATTTGCTCCAAGTTATATCCAGAAACAGCTGAAGGCACTTGATACTCAAAGGCTATGGGCCCTGAAAACATTGCGGCAATATTACTGAAGATTTGAGCTCCAGAACTAGCTGCACCACAAACCAAGCTGTTCCAGTACCGCTACACCCAGTAATGTGGAAAACTGAGGAATTATGTCCAGTCCACAAAAAGCAGGACTAACCAACCTGTCCAATTAGTCTACTCTAGATCATCAGCAAAATGACAGAAGGGGTGGTTGACAGTGCTAACAAGCAACACTTACCCAGCAATAACCTGCTCACTGATGCTCCATTGTGGTTCCACCACAGGCACCTAGCTCATGAGCTCATTATAGCTTTGGTCAAAAAATAGATTAAAGAGCTGAACGCAAGAGGTGAGGTAACTGCCCTTGACATAAAGGCATAATTTGACCAGGTGTGGCATCAAGGAGCCCTAGTGAAACTGGAGTCAATGGGAACTAAGGGGAAAATTCTGCACTGGTTGGAATCATACCTAGCACAAAGAAAGGTAGCTGTGGTTATTGGAGGTCAATCATCCATGGGAACATAGGAATTCGGAGCAGAAGTAGGCAATTCAACCCTTCGAGCCTGCTCTGCCATTCAATCAGATCCCAGTCCTGGGACATTGTTGTTTAGGGTAGTTATTGTACGCACAACCATCTTCAGCTGCTTAATCAATGATTTTCCCACCAGCATAAGGTCAGAAGTGGAGATGTTTGCTGATGATTTCATAATGTTCAGTACCATTGGCAACTCCTCAGATTCTGAAACAGTCCATATGCAGCAAGACCTGGATAACATTCAGGTTTAGACTGATAAGTGGAAAGTAACATTCATGTCACTTAAGTGCCAGGCAATGCCAATGACCATCGCCCTTGGCATTCAATGGCATTACCATTGCTGACTTCTCCACTACCAGCATTCTGGGGTTACCATCGACCAGAAACTGAACTGGACTAGCCACATACATACTGTGGCTACAAGAGCAGGTCAGAGGCTGGGAATGCTGTGGCGAGTAACTCACTTCCAGACTCTCGAAAGGCTGTCCTTCATCAACATGGTACAAGTCAGAATAGTGATGGCATGCTCTCCACTTACCTGGAAGAGTGCAGCTCCAAAGACACTCAAGGGGCTTGACACTATCCAGGGAAAAGCAGCCACTACATTGACACCCCTTCCACAAACATTCACTCCCTCCACCCCAGGCGCATAATAGCAGTAATGTGTACCATCTGAAGCTGCACTTCAGCAACTCCAAACCCTGTGGCCTCTGCCATTTAGAAGGACTAGCGCAGAAGAGACATGGGAACACCACCATGTGGAAGTTCCCCTCCAAGCCACACATCATCCTGACTTGGAAATATATTGGTGTTCCTTCACTGGCAGTCCATGGAATGGACTGTGCCAAAATCCTGGAATTCCCTTCCTAACAGCACTTGGGTGTACCTACACCACATGGACTGCAGCGGTTCAAGAAAGTAATAAGGGCAATTAAGAATGGGCAATAAATGCCACCTAAACCAGTAATACCTGTATTCCATGAAAGGATATATTTTTTTAATTGACAACAGGAACAAGTAGAATCAGACTCGGGGCCTGGTTTGTTTAGGGCAGACCAATTTTAAGAAAGTGTCATTGAAAGGGTGATGTGTCATCCACTAACATAAGGAAAGGACAGAAGACATGTTTTAGTCAGCAACCAGTTGTGCCTACAGAATGCTGCTTGACTTGTTATAGAGTCCGACATATTTCAGGCTTTTTCGAATGTGAGAGATAGCTCCACAACATTTTGGCCCCTGTTTTTCACCCAGGAAACAGAGTAACAAGGTTACATTTATGCCAGGCAGATGAGGGTAGTGGTGGAAAAGCCAAATTCATCAGCGCTGTCAGCTACTTCCTCAAAGGATGCCAAATAGTAGTTCCAATCTAAACTGAGTGTGGCTCTGGGATTCACTTGCAAAGTACTTATAAATAATTGAGAAATAGTTACCAACAAGTCGTGACTGGTTGTGTCCAGAGCACAATGTTCAGTCAGCATTTTATAAGAGGTTATGAAATATTTATGATTCTAATAACTCTGTTTAAACAGCCTTAAATTTTGTAGCCTCCTTCAAAAGAAACTGAGTTTGCAAAACATTTTTTACGTTCATTTTAACAACATATTACATGTATATTGGGCGGGATTCTCCGAAATGGAGACTAAGTGTTCGCGCCGTCGCGTTAGACGGTGGCGTGAAATGGGCACGGGGACAACCGATTCTAGAATTTGGGGTCAGCATGGCACTGGAGTGGTTCACGGCACTCCAGCCTTACATCGTGGCGCGGACTGGGGGCGGCGCCAACCCGCGCATGCGCAGTGGCGAAGCACCAACCGACAAATGCGCGGTAGACACGCGGAACACTCTGGCCCCAGCGCAACATGGGGGTCTTGGGCCGAAGCGGAACAAAGTAGGCCCGGGGAGGAGAGGCCGGCCCGCCATTCAGTAAGCCACGATCGCGGGCCAGACCCCATCGGAGGCCCCTCCCCGGTGAAGGAGCGCTTTTCCCCGCCCCACAGGCCGCCCGCCGGCAGCGACCAGGGGTGTACAGCACCGGAGGGACTCTGCCGTTTTCGCGCGGCCGCTTGGCCCATCCTGGCTGGAGAATCGGTGGCCCGGCCGCGGACAGCGGCCCGCGACCGGCACCGTGCCAAACGCGCCGGCGCAAATGACACCGGCGTCGGGGCGCGGTTGCAGCAATTCTCCGGCCCGGCGCAGGGCTGGGAGAATCGCGCCCAAAGCGTCATTAATGCCAGTAAAACATGCTTCCCGGGGGCAAAACAGGCAAAGATTGACACCAAGTTAAAGGAGGGACACTGGAACAAGAAATAAATAGGTTTTATCGACGATCTTAAATAAGAGACGATGAGTGAGGTAGTTGTTCAGTTTTGTACCGGGCAGTAGTTCAGCTTTGAAATCGTCGAGCCTGAGGAAGGATCAAATGGGATCTTTATTTCTGGGCACTTGCCAACCAACATAAATGAATTTAAATGACGTTAATATTAACAAATTAAGATTAGAGGCTGGGTGGTTCCAAATGGCAAGCGCCCGATAAAGATCCCACTGCACCTTATATCCTGCGTACATCCTTCTGATGCCCTCCTGCTATCTCAGGGTACTTCAGTTGCTTGTGCATCGATGAACATTGGACTGTTGTCTTCATCACATTTTAAAAAAAATATTTGTATTCAAGGCTTTTCAACAAAACATCAAAAGAACAACCAAAGAGCATCAGAAGTCCATCACATCGACCCAACAAACAACCCAAACCTCCAGCTTCCCTTACACCGACCCCCCAACCATGTCCCACCTTCCCCATTTTAACCCCCCCCCCCCCCCCCCCCCCCCCCTCAGAAGCTTCCCCTCCTCGCTGACCTGTCAATTGTCCTTTAAGAAATCACTGAATGGTTTCCACCTCGGAGTGAACCCTTCTGCCGACCCCTGCAGAGCGAACATGATTTTCTGTAACTGCAGGAATTCTGCCAGGTCGCTCAGACATCTAGAGAGTTAGACAGGGTTGATCAGCAGCATCACACCCCAGCACGTGGCTTGGAGCAAGCTGGTACAGACTGAGTTACTACAGTTAGATTAGCAGAGAGTCAAACCCATTTGAGAACTGTGTTAATGGTTTCGGCGGCTCCAAGTCCCTCCAATATAATAAAATCCATCTCCGGGCTATCGGAGGCAAAGGCCAATACATTGGCCTCTCCCCACCCCCGTACTCTTGAGTCTTCCGACACACCATATATCGCCACCTCCGGACTCCGGGGATACCCTCATCCCCAGAACCTAGGACATAACACTCGAGAACCCCTTCCATAACCCCCTCAATCTTTTTACAAAAATGTATTTTATTACAAACATGTATCAAAACAGGTTGCAGCGAATAAACACCCCAGGAAGCATACTTCCCAGCAATTAACTATACAGTCAGATTTTCCTTTTACGCTCCACCCCCCTCTCCCACGACGAACAGCTCCTCAAACACGGTCACAAACAGCCCCCACCTTTCCTCAAACCCCCCTGAAGAGCCCCTTAACGCATACTTTATCTTCTCTAATCACAGGAAGTTGTACAGGTCACCCAACCAAGCCGCTACCCTCGGTGGCGATGCTGACCGCCACTCCAGCAAAATACGCTGCCGTGCAATCAGAGGGGCGAAGGCCAAGACTTGTGTTATGCTGCTTCTGATAACACAGGCTGCTACTTGATGCAGTCTTAATTAAAGGATGCTCCAGACTCTGAAATGAGTTCAACGTGTTTATTAAACCATTAACACAGTTCTCAAATGGGTTTGACTCTCTGCTAATCTAACTGTAGTAACTCAGTCTGTACCAGCTTGCTCCAAGCCACGTGCTGGGGTGTGATGCTGCTGATCAACCCTGTCTAACTCTCTAGATGTCTGTCTGTGGAAAGAGGCAGGGTGTGAGTGCCTCATCCCTTTTATAGTGTTTATGTCATGCCCCCTTGTGGTGATGCCACCTCTGAGTGTCCTGACTGCCCAATGATTGTGTCCTATTCTGAGTGTTCATTGGTTGCATTTTTGCACATCATGACATCTCCCCCCCCTTTAAAACATTTTTTTTTTTGATGTATATACATGTGAATGTGTCCGTCTAATGTGACTGACTGAGGAATACAGAACAGAACAGAACAAACAAAACATATGCTCATAAGTCCAGTCTCTGAGGCTTGTGTCTGATCCTCGTTGACCGCCGGAGAGGTGGTGAAGGGGATGACGGTGTCTTGACAGGCGAGTGGGAGGCACGACTGGTGGCCTCATGGTTCGAGGTGTCAGGAGGTGGCAATTCGACATGTGGAAATGGAGGGGAAAGTGGTTGTGGGCAAGCGACTTTTTCGCAGTGCCCTTCAATTCCTTCGCACAATGGAGCCATCAGCCGTACGTATGACATAGGATCTGGGCGCGACTTGTCGAACAACGACAGCTGGAGCAGACCACCCACCATCCGGTATCTTGATCCTGACCGTGTCTGCCGGGGATAGCACATCAAGATTGGTGGCATGTGCGTCATAGCCCTGCTTCTGGCTGTCGCGAAGCTGCTGCATCTTCTGCAGCACCGGGAGGTGATCAAGGTTGGGTAGGTGTATGGCTAGAAGCATCGTCCGCAGGTCCCTGTTCATCAGGAGTTGAGCTGGCGACATGCCAGTGGACAAGGGAGTCGCTCGGTACGCAAATAGTGCAAGGTGTATGTCGGAAGCGGAGTCCGAGGCCTTGCGGATGAGCTGCTTAACGATGTGCACCCTTTTCTCGACTTTGCCATTGGACTGCGGATAGTGCGGACTGGAGGTGACATGCCTGAAATTGTAGCTCTTGGCAAACGTGGACCATTCTCAACTGTGCAAGCACGGGCCATTGTCGCTCATGACGGTGTTCGGGATGCCATGCCGTGATAATGTCTCCTTACACGCTTTGATGACGGTCCGTGAGGTGAGGTCTGGCAGCTTCAGCACCTCAGGATAGTTCAAATAGTAATCGATGATTAAGATATGGTCGCGACCATCCGCGTGGAATAGGTCAATGCCAACCTTGGACCACGGAGTGGTCTCTAGGTCAGGTGGTTGGAGTGTCTCCCTGCTCTGTGCTGGTTGGAACCTCTGACAAGTTTTGCAGTTCAGAACCATGTCCGTGATGTCCTGGTTGATGCCGGGCCAGTAGACAGCTTGCTGGACCCTGCATCTGCACTTTTCTACGCCCAGGTGTCCCTCATGAATCTGCCACAGCACCATGCTCTGGAGACGTAGCGGGATGACTATCCTGTCCAGCTTGAGCAGGATGCCGTTGATCAGCGTCAGGTCATCCTTGACATTGTAGAATTGAGGGCATTGCCCTTTCTGCCAGCCATTGCTGAGGTTGTGGATGACTCGCTGCAACAGGGGCTCTTTGGCCGTCTCTTCTTGGATGAGAACAATCTTCTCATCTGTTGCCGGGAGAGTGCTTGCACACAGTTGTACCTGCAATTCAATGTGCTAGATGATCTCCAGTGGTTCACTGGGTGAGTTGACGGAGCAGGACAATGCATCGGTGATGATGAGCTCCTTGCCAGGTATGTACACCAAATTGAAATCATACCTCTGGAGTTTGAGCGGAATTCTCTGTAAACGAGGCGTCATGTCGTTCAGGTCCTTTTGGATGATGTGGACCAGAAGCCTATGATCCGTCTCAACAGTAAATGTTGGCAAGCCGTAGACATAATCATGAAATTTGAGGATGCCGGTGCGAAGACCTAAACACTCCTTCTCAATCTGCACATATCTGGGGCGCGATTCTCCACTCCCGCGACGGTTGGGAGAATCGCCTGGGCCGCCAAAATTTCCAGCGACGCCGTTCCGACGCCCTCCCGCGATTCTCCCAAGCGGCGGGAACGGCCCCGTCGAGTTCCGCGGGCCGCAGGCCGGAGAATCGCCCGAGACACCCGAAATGGCGATTCTCCGGTACCCCTGCTATTCTCAGGCCCGGATGGGCCGAAGTCCCGATGCGTGACCCCAGTTCACGCCGTCGCCGTTCGCACCTGCTTTTCAAAGTCGTCAGCCAGTCGTGCTGGCGGACGCTGAGCAGGGAGGAGGTGAGTGGACTGTTCCGCAGCTCCTGGAGACCGGGTCGGCTTCCCCGAGAAGGCTGCGGCCAAAGGGGTGGGGTGGGAGAGTGTGCAGGGGGGAGGGGGGGGGGGAGAGTGTGCAGGTGGGGGGGGGGGAAGAGTGTGCAGGTGGGAGAGTGCAGGTGGGAGGGGGGGTTGGGAGAGTGTGCAGGTCGGAGGGGGGGGTGGGAGAGGAGTGTGCAGGTGGGGGGGGTGAGGGAGAGTGTGCCGGTGGGAGGGGGGGATGAGGGAGAGTGTGCAGGTGGGGGGGGATGAGGGAGAGTGTGCAGGTGGGAGGGGGCATGAGGGAGAGTGTGCAGGTGGGAGGGGGGATGAGGGAGAGTGTGCAGGTGGGAGAGGGGTGAGGGAGAGTGTGCAGGTGGGAGGGGGGATGAGGGAGAGTGTGCAGGTGGGAGGGGGGTGAGGGAGAGTGTGCAGGTGGGAGGGGGGATGAGGGAGAGTGTGCAGGTGGGGGGGTGAGGGAGAGCGTGCAGGTGGGAGGGGGGGATGAGGGAGAGTGTGCAGGTGGGAGGGGGGGATGAGGGAGAGTGCGCAGGTGGGAGGGGGGGATGAGGGAGAGTGTGCAGGTGGGAGGGGGGGTGAGGGAGTGTTTGCAGGTGGGAGGGGGGGAGGGAGAGTGTGGATGGTATCGTCCATCCGCGGATGCCACATGTCAGCCGCCCTGATATGGCAGGAACGGTGACGAGGACACGGCCGCAGGTTGCGTGTGGCTGATGGGCACAGGCGAGCGGCACACTGGTGAGCAGTACAGTGTGAACTGACTGTTGGGCGCAGACAGTGACCAGGTGTTAGGCTGGCTGCGTGTCTGCAGCGCGACCAGGCCACCGGGACACACAGGGATCCCAGGCAACCCGGCTGGCGAGGTGTGGAAGAACCTTGGTGTAACATGTCGTTTCTCTGCCCCCCACCACCCTCCTGCAGGTCACCATGTATGCCAACCAGACAGCGATGTTTACTGCCGTGGTTGGAGCCGCAGCCCTGGAGTTTGCCATCCGGCAGCGTAGAGTCAGACGGCCCACAGTGGCTGCAGGTGCAGCGGTTGCCGGTGCAGCAGATGGGATGGCCGTGGAGTGGCCTGTCGTCGCTGCTCAGGCCGCAGGCGCTCAGGACCCGAATGTACAGGGGGATGCCAAGGGGAACATTGATCGCCAGACGGCGAGGAATGCAGAGGAAGTGCTTGGGGGGAGGAGGAGAAGGAGCAGGAGGATCCACTGATGGTGGTGCCAGGGTGCCACAGGCGTCCAGCAAGGCCGAGGGTGTACCGTGCCAGAATGTCGTTCGAGGCCCTAACGGACATCACATGCAGGCGGAGACTATGGTTCAGCAGGGAGACGGTCGCACATATATGCCAGCTCGTGGCGCACCTCGCACCACGTGGAATGGGAGGAGGACACGCGCTACCAGTCTCCGTCAAGGTGACGGTGGCCCTAAACCTTTATGCTACCGGTTCCTTCCAGGTGCCGAGCGGGGACATATCCGGGATCTCACAGGCATCAGTCCACAGGTGCATCAGGGCCGCCTTGTACGCCATCGCGGACAGGTACATTCAATTCCCCGAGGACCGAGCACAGCAGGAAGCACGGGCACGTGGATTCACCAAGGTGGCCGGGATACCGATGGTCCAGGGTGTCATCGATGGTGCGCACATCCCCATGCGCCCACCTGCAGACAACTGGGAAGTGTTCATGAACAGGAAGGGCGCATACTCCATGAACATTCAGGTGGTGTGAAACCCCACATGAAGATCATGCACGTGTGTGCAAAGTACCCCGGCAGTGTGCATGATGCCTACATTCTGGCACAGTCGTTCATCCCCGCAATGTTCGATGGATGCCCCCCCCCCGGCTGAGGGGCTGGTTGCTGGCGACAAGGGCTATCCCGTTGAGGTCATGGCTGCTGATGCCAATACGGAGGCCTCACACCAACGCGGAGAGCCTATACAACGAGGCACATGCAGCAACCAGGGGTGTGGTGGAGCGGTGCTTCGGGCTGCTGAAGATGCGATTCAGATGCCTGGACCGATCAGGAGGGGCCCTGCAGTACCAACCCGACAGGCTCGGTCGCATGGTTGTGGTCTGCTGTGCGCTGCACAACATTGCCATGTAGAGGGAGATGACCTGGTGGAGGAGTCGGAGGGAGGACCCGACGGCACCGGAGCCAACGCAAATGAGGGGATGGGGAAAGAGGAGGATACTGAGGATGAGGATGATGGTGCGCATCAGGGTGGGGGGAGGGGCGCAGGACACAGGCACTGCCCGGCTGCTCGTTACGTCCAGGAGGCTGCGCGACGGCACCGCCGCGGACAGCGGGCACGCGACGCGTTGGTGGCCGCACGGTTCACAGCACTGTGGGGGTGGGATCCGCTGAACACTGCCACTTGCACCATCAATCCTGTACACGGGCACCACACAGCACCCCCCCCCCCACCCCACACCCCCGCACCGCGTTCACGGCAACAATTCCACATCAGCTTACCACTGCGGCACTACGGGATTGCACAACAGTGATGATTGGGAAAGCGGGTGTGATCAGTGCCATGTTGTATGATGACGGCCCGCTCTGCGATGAGCTGTGTGCTCAGATTCGCCAGCCGAGGTCTGACTCATGGCTATGGCTGAACCATGCACTCCAGTGGTCACAGCCTCCGTGACGGATATTTCACCACATGCCCGTGGGGTGGCTGGCGTCGGTGTACCAAGGACAACGGTGTCCGATTATGGGAGGCAGGGGGGGAAAGGGTCAGCACATCCGGAACAGACCTTGAACGGCTCGTATACCACTACGCCAATCGGGCACCCTCACGAGCCCCCTGGCACCGGTCATAGCACACAGTCTTACAAGTCAAATTTAACAGTGCGTTTATTCATGTGGTTAACATAGGTGCCCTACCCACTACAACTTGACTGTGCCCTGCACCCGTGCCAACTTCTTACGTGCCTAACGTCTTTGCCTTGCGGGCCCTACCACTACGTCTAGGTGTGTTCCCAGATGGTACAGCAGGAGTGGAGGCGGACTGCTGTGAATCACGCCCTTCGACATGGCTCCCCGTCAGCACACGTTTCCTGGGGCGGCCCGGCTTCGATGGGCCAGGCTGCTCGGCGGGCGTGCTGGATGGCGTGGTGCCACCCTGACCTGCCCATTCCCCCACCAGGGATGGAATGGGGGGAGGCCGAGTGTACCGGGACGTCCCTTGATGGAGCTACCGGGATGGGCCCCAGAACCTCCTCCTCCCTCGGGGAGCTCACTGTGGGACGGAGATGCGCTCGGAGACATGCCTCGTCGCACCACCGACACCTGGCGCTGCCAGTCCTGGAGGCCTGCAGCGGTATCGACCACGGTCCGAATATTCGCCGAGACGGGCCCAGGGAGTGCCACATTCCTGCCAAGGTCTGTGCGATTTCGACCTGTGAGTGCGCAACACCATCCATCACGTGCGCCAGGCGGTCAATGCACTCCGCGACTGCTGGGACTGTGCCATCGCTTGCTGGGACTGGGCCATGGCATGGTGAGACTCAGCCAGGCCCCGAGAGCGGCGGCAATGTCCTGTTGGCTCTGTGAGATGGCTGCCTGTGAGAGGGCAGCCCTCTCCTGGGCCATGGATGATGCGTGCACGTGAAGCTCAACGCCATGCAGAACCTGACCCATGGCAAAACCCTTTCACCCATTGCCTTCACAGCGGACGCCACCCGTGCGGTGTCGGCCTGGGTGGCTGCGATGAGCGGCACCACTCCCTGCTCCTGGAACGCGGATAGACTCCTCCAGTTGCGTGTGCAGGTCCTGGAAGATGGCCCTCATCCCGTTACTCAGTCCCTGGGTGTCCACATGCATCGGTTGTCCGGGTGGGTCAATTATATCCTGGAATCCGGAACCGTCTGGGTGGCAGCTGGTTGCTGGGCCTGGGCGGCCGTCCAGCCCCTCGGCTGCTCCAAACTCCACCTGCTGTACCGGCTCGGCTGTGGGGTGCGCACCAGACAGTGACCCGGGAGCCTCATCACATATGCCCAACCGAGGTGGGTGTCTCTGTGATGGTGAATGGTGTGAGAGACAGCAGTGCCGCAAGCTCGAGGTCATCATCCGTCATGAAGTCTGGTGTGTACTGGTCCCCCCTCATGGCCCGGCGCAAGCTCCATGCGGGCCATGTCGTCTTGACCTCCAGGTGGATCCAGCGGGTGTGTGGCCGTGATGTGGGCTTCGACATGACTGTCCACCCTGTGCCCCTCACTAATGTCTGTCTCGGTGGTCTGAGCGTCCCGGTCCTGCGTCCCAGACTGAGAGGTCTGCCCTCCTGTCCAACTGACTGCCAACCTCTGGCGTGCGTCCCTGGGTGCAGTTGCGGTTGGCGATGTTGCGCTGTGTCCTGGGCGAGACGTCCCTGAAGGTTCGGCGGGTGGCCCTGGGGAACATAAAGATTTAGGGTTCGTTAGACACGGTGGCCCGGGTGTATGGTGGTGGTGGGTGCACAGTGTGAGGGGGGAGGGGATCGGGGGTGCAATGGCCAGAGTGTGAGGGGGATGGGATCGAGGGTGCAGTGTCCAGAATGTGAGGGGGGATGGGATCGAGGGTGCAGTGGCCAGAGTGTGAGGGAGGCGATGAGGGGTTGGGGGTGGGGAGGACATGCAGGGTTGTCTCACTTGCTTCTGCACCTCCGACCTGGCATGGCGCGACCTCCCGGGTGGCGGATCCCCCAGCGAGATCCAGGGCCCTCTGCCCGTGAACAGTTAGGGGGTGCAGGACAGGAGAACCCCCTCCGGTTCCCATGCGCTCACGCTGGTTGTGCGCTGTCTTGTCCTGGGGCGGGGGGGGCGGGTTGGATAAAGCATCACTATTAGGCGGGTATCATCAGGGCATGCAGATATAGACGACATTGTTGCTGGTTCAGGAGACAGCACGCCATGGCTTCGCTCCAGGGGTGTCCCGGGGCTCATGTGGGTCGAGTAGATAGTTTGGCACCATGACCCCCCTGACCCCCCACCACCACCGCCCCTGATGCCCCCCCTCCACCGCCCCTGATGCCCCCCCCACCATCACCCCTGATGCCCCAACCCCTCAACACTCCCAACCCCCCCTGACCCCCCCCCCACCACCGCCCCTGATGCCCCAATCCCCCCAACACACCCAACCCCCCCTGACCCCCCCCACCACCGCCCCTGATGCCCCAATCCCCCCCAACACTCCCAACACCCCCTGACCCCTCCCAACACCGCTCCTGATGCCCCAATTCCCCCCCAACACTCCCAGCCCCCCCGACCTCTCCCAACACCGCCCCTGATGCCCCAATCCCCACAACACTCCCAACCCCCCCTGACACCCCCCACCACCGCCCCCGATGCCCCAATCCCCCCTAACACAACCAACCCCCCCTGACCCCCCCACCGCCCCTGATGCCCCAATCCCCCCCAACACTCCCAACCCCCCCTGACCCCCCCCACCACTGCCCCTGATGCCCCAATCCCCCCAACACTCCCAACCCCCCCTGACCCCCCCACCACCGCCCCTGATGCCCCAATCCCCCCCAACACTCCCAACCCCCCCTGACCCCCCCACCACCGCCACTGATGCCCCAATCCCCCCAACACTCCCAACCCCCCCTGACCCCCCCAACACCACCCCTGATGCCCCACTCCCACCTAACACTCCCAACCCTCCCTGACCCCCCCCACCACCGCCACTGATGCCCCAATCCCCCCCAACACTCCCAACCCACCCTGACCCACCCAACACCGCCCCTGATGCCCCAATCCCCCCCAACACTCCCAACTCCCCCTGACTCCCCCCCACCGCCCCTGATGCCCCAATCCCCCCCAACACTCCCAACCCCCCCTGACCCCCCACCACCGCCCCTGATGCCCCAATCCCCCCAACACTCCCAACCCCCCCTGACCCCTCCCAACACCGCTCCTGATGCCCCAATCCCCCCCAACACTCCTAGCCCCCCCCCGACACCCCCAACACCGCCCCTGATGCCCCAATCCCCCCTAACACTCCCAGCCCCCCCTGACACCCCCAACACCGCCCCTGATGCCCCAATCCCCCCCAACACTCCCAGCCCCCCCGACGCCCCCAACACCGCACCCGATGCCCCAGCCCCCCCCAACACTCCTGACCCCCCCCACCACCGCCCCTGATGCCCCAATCCCCCCCAACACTCCCAACCCCCTCGGACCCCCCAACACCGCCCCTGATGCCCCAATCCCCCCAACACTCCCAACCCCCCCTGACCCCCCCCCACCACCGCCCCTGATGCCCCAATTCCCCCCAACACTCCCAACCCCCTCTGACCCCCCCACCACCGCCCCTGATGCCCCAATCCCCCCCAACACTCCCAACCCCCCTGACCCCCCCAACACCGCCCCGATGCCCCAATCCCCGCCAACACTCCCAACCTCCCTGACCCCCCCCACCACTGCCCCTGATGCCCCAATCCCCCCCAACACTCCCAACCCCCCCCAACACCGCTCCTGATGCCCCAATCCCCCCTAACACTCCCAGCCCCCCCTGACACCCCCAACACCGCCCCTGATGCCCCAACCCCCCCCAACACTCCCAGCCCCCCCTGACGCCCCCCAACACCGCCCCCGATGCCCCAACCCCCCCAACACTCCTGACCCCCCCCCACTGCCCTTGATGCCCCAATCCCCCCAACACTCCCAACCCCCCCCCCCCCCCGACTCCCCCCCACCACCGCCCCTGATGCCCCAATCCCTCCCAACACTCCCAACCCCCTTGGACCCCCCCCAACACCGCCCCTGATGCCCCAATCCCCCCCAACACTCCCAACCCCCCCTGGCCCCCCCCACCACCGCCCCTGATGCCCCAATCCCACCAACACTCCCAACCCCCTCGGACCCCCCCCAACACCGCCCTGATGCCCCAATCCCCCCCAACACTCCCAACCCCCTCTGACCCCCCCAACACCGCCCCCATGCCGGGGGGGGGGGCCTGGGGGCACCCTCATGGCACTTACCCTGGCAGCCCGGGTGAGGTCGTGCAGCTTCTTGTGGCACTGCTCCCCCGTCCGGGGGGTCTGCCCCACAGCACTGACTGCGGTGCCCACCTCCCGCCAGCCGCGCCTCACCGCGATGGATGGCTGGCGATGCCCACGTCTTGTGCAGAGGGTGTCCCTTCTTTGTTCCACCTCATCCACCAGGGTGTCCTGGTCCGTGTCCCGGAACCTCGGCGCAGCTCTTCGGGGCTCAGCCATCACCTCTCTTCTCCTCCGGGTCGTCTGTGCGCGGATCGCGGCATTTATGACGCAGCACCGTGTCATTCGGGCGTCGCGCGGTGACGACGCGGCCTTCGCCACACGCTCCCCCGAGTTTCTCGCGGCCCCGATCCTAGCCCATTTTCAGGCCATGAATCGGTCGGGATCGGGGCCGTTTCGCGCCGTCGTGAACCTCGACGCCGTTCACGACCGCGTGGGCACTTCGGCGCGGGAGTGGAGAATCGCGCTCCTGGCTTCAGTGGGTGTCATTGCCCATGACGCGTATGCTAGTGGTACCCAGGATGCCGTGTCGTCCCTTTGAAGCAACACCGCCCCAATGCCATCCTGACTCGCATCTGTGGACATCTTGGTCTCTCGGTCTGGGTCAAAGAATGCAAGGACGGGTGCAGTGGTGAGCTTGGCTTTCAGCTCCAGCCACTCTGTTCGGTGCTCCGCCTTCCACTCAAAGGCGGTTGATTTTTTCACCAGGTTGCGTAGGACCGTGGTTTGTGTGGCCAAATTTGGGATGAACTTGCCAAGGAAATTGACCATTTCCAGGAAGCGCAGTACTGCCTTCTTGTCCTCGGGGACTTTCATTGCCTCGATGGCTTTAATTTTGTCTGTGTCCGGGCGCACACCGTGTTGCGAAATCTGATCGCCCAGGAACTTCAGCGTGGATGTCCGAAAACAGCACTTGGACCTGTTTAGCTTGAGGCCATGTTTATGTATGCGTCGGAACACTTTCTTGAATCACGACACATGTTCCTCTGGGGTTGTGGACCAGATTATGATATCGTCAATATAGACATGAACCCTTCTATTCCCTCCATCATCTGTTCCATGATGCGATGGAAAATCTCTGATGCCGAGATGATGCCAAATGGTATTCAGTTGTAGCAGAACCTGCAAAAGGCGTGTTGAAGGTGCAGAGCCTTCTGCTGGATTCTTCAAGTTGGATTTGCCAAAATCCTTGGGATGCGTCCAATTTTGTGAAGAAGCGCGCGTGTGCTATCTCACTCGTGATTTCTTTCCTCTTCGGGATGGGGTAATGTTCCCGCATAATGTTTTTGTTTAGATCCTTGGAGTCAATGCAGATGCGAAGGTCCTCCGAAGGCTTCTTTACGTACACCATCGAGCTGACTCAGTCGATCGGTTCCGTGACCTTGGAGATGATGCCTTTTTGTTGTAGACTCGTGAGCTCTGCCTTCAGGCGCTCTCTCAGTGGAGCAGGGACATGTCGTGGTGCGTGGACCACTGGCTTGGCATCAGGCCGCAGTAGAATCTTGTACTCGTACGGCAGCGTGCCCAGCCCGCTAAATACATCTGGGTACTGGGTTAGGATGTCGTCAATGCTGGCCTGAAGAACCGAATGGAACGGCGTCGTGGTGTAGACCCTTTGAATGAGGTTCAGTTGCTTGCAGGCATGCGCACCTAGCAGGGACGCCCTGTCTGATTGAACAATCTCGAAGCGTAAGCTTGCTTGTGTGTGTCGGCTGGACACCTGCAGATGGCAGGATCCCAGTGCCTTGATTTTCAACAATTGCTCTCGCAGAGGATTAAAGTGGATTCCAAGAATGATTTGGTCTCTGATCATGGAGTCAGTGATATCACCGAAGTTGCAGGATTGCGCTAGCAGTCTAAGGTTAGTTAGGTAGGAGGTGAAGGATTCGTCTTTACCTTGCATCCTCTGCTTGAAGATGTAGCGCTTGAAGATTTTGTTGGTGTCCACCTCGCAGTGGCTGTCGAATTTGTCCAGTATGGTTTGGTACTTCGTTTTGTCCTGCCCTTCGGAAAAGTGAAAGGAGTTGAAGATCTCTATCGCATGGTCACCCGCAGTGGTGAGTCGAAGAGCAATCTTCCACGCATCGGTCGGGCAAATGAGGTCGGATGCTTCCACGTATAGTTGAAATTTCTGTTGAATGATCGCCCATTGGCACTAAGATCACCGGAGGTCCTGAGCTGATGAGGAGCCTGAATCTTGTCCATTGTGCCTGTGTGCAGCAGCTGGTTGTCACGGATCTTGCTGAGTTGAACTAAATAGATTGAACAGTCACTCCTGGTATCATGTTGTGTTATGCTGCTTCGGATACCACAGGCTGCTACTTGATGCAGTCTTAACTAAAGGATTCTCCAGACTCTGAAATGAGTTCAACGTGTTTATTGAACTATTAACACAGTTCTCAAATGAGTTTGACTCTCTGCTAATCTAACTGTAGTAACTCAGTCTAATTGTACCAGCTCGCTCTAAGCCACGTGCTGGGGTGTGATGCTGCTGATCAACCCTGTCTAACTCCCTAGATGTCTGTCTGTGGAAAGAGACAGGGTGTGAGTGCCTCATCCCTTTTATAGTGTTTATGTCATGCCCCTTGTGGTGATGCCACCTCTGAGTGTCCTGACTACCCATTGGTTGTGTCCTATTCTGAGTGTTCATTGGTTGCATGTTTGCATATCATGACAAAGACATCAGCCTTCCTCCTCTCCATGAGCTCCGGCTTCTCTGAAACCCCAGATATTGCCACCAAAGGGTCCGGGTCCACCTCCTCCTCCACTATCCTGGCTAAGACCGCAAAAACCTCAGCCCAGAATCTTCCCAATTTTACGCAACCCCAAAACATGTGCGCGTGATTCGCTGGCCCCCGCCCACACCTCTCACAATCATCTGCTACCCCCTGAAAGAACCCATTCATTCTTGACCGAGTCATATGCACATTGCGCACCACCTTAAACTGTATCAGGCTCATCCTTGCACAAGAGAGGTCCCGTTTACCCTTCGCAGTGCCTCACTCCATACTCCCCAATTGATCTCCCCTTCCAATTCTGCTCCCCTTTTCTCCTTGATCTTCACCACCCACTCGCCTCCCTTCCCCCAGCCACCTGTATATATCCCCAATTCTTCCCTCCCCTTCCACATCCGGAAGCAGCAGTCGCTCCAGCAGGATGTATCCCAGCAACCTAGGGAACCCCCTCCAGACCTTTCGTGCAAAGTCCCTTACCTGCAGATACCTGAACTCACTCCCCCTCGACAGCTCTACCCTCTTCCTTAGCTCCTCCAGACTGGCGAACCCTTCCTCCAAATACAGATCCCTCACCTTGACCAGCCCCACTTCCCTCCACCTCCTGTATACACTATCCATCCCCCCGGCTCAAACCCATAATTCTCGCACAGCGGCGTTAACACCGACATCCCTTCCACCGTAAAATGCCTCCTCAACGAATACCATATCTTCACCGTGGACTGCACCACCAGGCTCCCTTAATACCTACTCGGAGCCATTGGCAACGCTTCCTTCACCATAGCCCTCAAACTAGACCCCTTACAACATTCCTTCTCCATCCTAACCCACTCTACCCCTTCTCCTTCCCACCACCGCCGCACCTTGCCCACATTCGCAGCCCAATAATAATGAAGCAAGTTCGGCATTGCCAACCTCCCCCGACTGCCTCTGCCTCTGTAGCAGGGGCCTCCCCATCCTCGGCGCCTTCCACGCCCATACAAAGTCAGAGATGATCGTGTCCATTTTCCAAAAGGACTTTGGTATAAAGATCGGCAGAGCTTGAAAGATAAACAAGAATCTTGGCTGAATATTAATTTTCACCACTTGGACCCTCCCTGCCAATGTTAAGTGCAGTGTACCCCACCTCTTAAGATCCTCCCTAGTCTCCTCCATCAGCTTTGTTAAGTTCCACTTATGGAGCCCCGTCCATTCCCTCGCTACCTGAATCCCCAAATACCTAAACCTATCCCTCACTACCATAAATGGCATCCCTCCAAAATTAGCCCACTGTCCCAGCTTATTCACCGGGAATACCTCACTTTTCCCTACATTCGGCTTGTACCCCGAGAACACTCCAAACCTCCCCAGCAGGCCCATAATCCTTCCCATACTCTCCAACAGATCCGAAACATACAGCAAGAGGTCAACGGCATAGAACGACACCCGATGCTCGCTCTGTCCCCTCATAATCTCCCACCACTCTGCTGACCCCCTGAGAGCCATCGCCAATGGCTCTATGGCCAGCGCAAACAGCAGCGGCAACAGCGGGCACCCCTGCCTCGTATCCCTATGTAAGTCAAAGATTCGTCAGCTCATATCATTCATCCTCACCCTCGCCCTTGGCGCCACATACAGCAATCGCACCCATGCCACAAATCTCGGCCCAAACCCAAACCTTCCCAAAACGAACAAGTACTGCCCTCCACCCGATCAAATGCGTTCTCCGCACCCATGGACATCACCATCTCTGGTACCATAGCACCCGACGGATTCATCACCATATTCAACAGCCGTCTTATATTACTTGCGAGCTGCCTGCCCTTAACAAAGCCTGTTTGGTCTTCTGCCACAACTCCTACATCCTCCCCGCAAACATCTTCGCCAATACTTTCACATCCGTGTTCAATAATGATATGGGCCTATACGACCCACATTTCCACCGGGTCCTTCCCCTTTTTCGGGATTAATGTAATCGCCACCCGCACCTTGGGCAGGATTCTCCGCAAACTGGTGCGATGTCCGCTACCCGGCGCCAAAAACGGCGCGGATCACTCCAGTGTCGGGCCCCCCCAAACATCGCTAATTCTCCGGCCCCGAATGGGCTAGCAACGGCGTGACGCCATTCGTGATGGCTCACCCGACGTGACGGTCACGCCGTGCGGCGTCATTCATGCCGCACGGCGTAACGGCTCAAAAGACGCGCTGCTCCCCCCACCCTTCCAGAAGACCCAACTTGATGGCCGCCCGCCATGCAGCCCCGAGGTTCCAGGACCGCGACACCGAGGCGCTCCTGGACGCAGTGGAGCAGAAGAGGGAGGCCCTGTACCCCGGACACGACCGCAGGGTCGCCACACGCCTCAGCCGGCGTCTGTGGAGGGAGGTGGCAGAGGCCGTCACCGTTGTGGCTCTGACACCACGGACAGGCACCCAGTGCCACAAGAAGGTGAACGATCTCGTCAGTTCAGCCAGGGTGAGCCTCCCCCCTGCCCGATATCCATATCTCCCATATTCCCCCCTCCCCCATATCCCTCTCCCCCATATCCCCCCTCTCCCCATCCCCCATATCCCCCCTACCCATAACCCCTCACCCATATCCCCCCTCCCCCATATTCCCCCGCCCCCATATCCCCCCTCCCCCATATTCCCCCTCCCCCATATCCAATCAAAGGCCCCCTTCCCCATCAACAGCTCCAACATCCTCACCACAACAGCGTCTGTTCCCTCGATACCCTCGGGTGGGGCGGAGGTGAATCCAAGTTTTGTCAGAAAAGCAGAAATTCTGTCAGAAATTTAACACTCTCATGAATCATTGAGCTCATTGCCCCATACCACCAAGCGACAAAGTGACTATTGCTGAGCGATGCAAAGACCACCTGGCCGCCAGGCGCCACCAGTACTGCGATGTAAGAACTGATTGATCAACACTGCCAATCCCCTCGACTTTATATCCAGCCCCGTGTGGAACACCTACCCCATCCATCCCTTCCTCAGCCTCGTCTGATTCCCCCAACTTCAGGTACATCTCCCACAGAAACACCATGTCCGTTCATTCAACCCTTGCACATTGAGTTGACCAGCCTGGCCAAAAGGCAAAAGCCTGGTGTGTGGGAAAACAAAGGCGGAAACACTAATTTGAGCGAGAACTTTCTTGAGCCATATTCTACGCAGGAGGATTTTGATTAGCTGAAAGCAAGTTATCTTTTTTCTCGCTTTGGAACTGATGCCTCAAAACAAAGTTTCAATGAATTATTTCCCCCTTAGTTTGGAGATATTTTCAATTTCAGAAGGGTATCCGATACGCTTCTGGATTTCAACAGTGATAACAGCTAAGAAACCTCGGAAAGAATCGCAACAGAAATATTGGGTGGGATTCTCTGTTGGAGAGTCAAAGTGCTGATGCAGGGGCTGAATGGGGGTGGGAGGAGGCATTCCACGGTACTGCTGGGAGTACGACAGCCAAAGCCATTCAGGACATGCTAATGGGCCAGCACTCGCGCCACAAGTGGAACGAGTGCAATTCCAACGCACGCCAGCGTGTGTCTCCCTGGGGATGGGAATGGCACTCGGGAGCCTGACAAGCTGCAGCTGCAGATAAGCATACCTCTCCCCACACACTCTCATTCCAGCCACGAAGATGGCTCCCCAGAGAACGGGCGCAAGGTTCGTGGACGCGGAGCTCGAGATATTGCTGGATGCCGTGGTGGAGAGGCGGGACACCCTGTTCCCCGGGATGGGAAGGAGTTTGCCAACCGCTGATGTCAACTGGGCCTGCTTGGAGGTGGCAGAGGCCACTATGACTCTATGACTATGACGAGGCCTTGAGCATCGTGGACCCCACCGAGAGGACTGGACAACAGTGCCGTAAGAAGCTGCACCAGCTCTCAGGGCAGCCCGGGTGAGTCACCAGCTCTTCCCACACACCCCAACCCCACACCCATCACCCCCCACCCCACATGCGGCCCCCACCTGGCGGACCGGTCGGCAGTGTTGGGTGAGGATGGGCAACCACCCAGGCCTGCCAGGGTGAGGCATCACCACCGCAAACCTGGCATCACCCCCACCACACAATCCTGTATCCCATCCCCCATTGCGTGTCATAGGGACATCGCAATGCATTGGGGGTAACTTGGTTGTCCCATGCTGACCTCTGCCTTCTCCCACTCCCGGCTATTGTGGGCCGCCTTTTCTTGGGGGGACAGATAACGGACAACGTGAGACACTCGGATGCGGGCAGTACAGGGCGTCCGTAGCGCACTCCCATAACCCACCCCCACTCCTAGAGGACAGCTGAACCCCTCGCGCTGGCAGTCTGCACGCAACCCACCTGCTCCACATGCCAACGCCCATACCACCTGCCATGGGCCTATCGCCTTGCACACACAGGCCACTTGCTGCGGACCCCCTGTACTGCCTGCATCCGAGTGTCTCACTGTGCATCCCCCCCCCCCCCCCCCCCCCCCCCCACCAAGCTGCCCTTATCACGCCATGCGTATTGTCTTGTGTCTTGCAGTGTCACCTCCAGGTGAGGCAGGGCCATCCATGGGCCCTCGTCACCAGTTGCTACCCCCGCAACACACCTGGTGATGAGGCGGGTCTGTCCGGGGTCTCTCGTCCCCATCCACAACCCCGCAACACCCTGGAGCACCAGTCCGTGGACGACACTGACTCCTCATCACTGGTTGGGCACTTTAGTGAAGATGCTGCTGGGCATTATCTGGTATGCACGACACGCATGCTGTGGTGCATCAGGTGGAGCTAGGAACCCCAGAGAGGCGGACAGTCGGAGGGCGGCCCAATCATCGGGACCAGCTGCCATCCAGACAGGTCTCGCACTTCTAGAAAGGGTGGTTCCCTCAATGTTAGAGGTGCAGGTGCAGAGCCAGGGACTACAGGAGCGGGTGTCAGCACCCATTCAACACCTACAGGTGCGGTTGGAGGAGTCCAACCACCTCAGGGCAGGAGGAGGTGCCGACAATGTGTGCTACCCAGGCCAACACCAAACAACCTCTTTAGTGGAAGCCTTGGGTGTGAGTGTCAAGATCATGGGTCAGGCTGTCCAATTCCTGGGGCACAGTGTGTGGGCACTGGCTGAGACACAGTACAGGGCAGCCATGTGACAGGCAGCCATGTATCAGTGCCACATGGACATTGCTGTGGTACTCTAGAGCGTGGCCCAGTAAGATAGCTATGGGAGCCAAGAACATTGGCCTGGCACTGGCTGAACAGAGCCAGTCGCAGAGGGGCCTGGCACGGTCACTGTGTGCCATGGCATAGTCCCAGAGGGACATGGCACAGTCCCAGGTGGACGTGGCACAGTCCCAGGTGGACGTGGCACAGTCTCAGAGGGATGTGACACAGTACCTGTGCTCCATGACCAGAAGCATCAAGACCCTGGTCGAGATGAGAGTGGGCCTCCAGGACTGGCAATGCCGGGTGACGGCCGAACCCCAGGAGCTCGCTCCGGCCGTGACTCCGTCCCAAGGAGTGGCCTGAGGGCCACCGGACAGCCCATGGGAGGAGGAGGTAATGGGCTCATGCTGGTGACTCCTGCAGGGGAGGTGCTGGAACACCACAGCGCCTCATGAGTCCCCTCCCTACCTGTCCCTGGCGCATCTGGTAGGTAACGGGCAGGAGAAGGCTGCCTAGCCCATCCAGGCCGGTCGCTCCAGAGGACGGCTGCTAAAGGAGATGCAGGTCAGAGGGCAGGATACACAGCAGGCTGCCTCCACATCTGATGCACTGCCTGGGGACCCACCTAGACGGAACATTAGGACATGTAAAGTTAGAAAGGTCGACACCAGTTAAGTTGGCACGGGTGCAGCACATTGGATAGCATTAGAGGCTAGGGCACATTCATTGTAGATAGCACTCTCACCAATAGACACGTGTTCATCGACATTCCGAATTGCCTCGGTCGTCTATCTGAGGGATGCGAGGGATGGGCTTTGCTGGGTCCAGAGGGTCTGTCGGGTTGGTGGAGGAGTGGGGGCATTTGGGAGATCAGTGATGTGGGGTGTTGAAGGATGACATAGGCCAGGGCTCCAAGGACAGTCAGGTATACCCCCTCCATCGGGTCACCCTTAGAGGCAGCAGGGGACTGGGCCAAAGATGTGGGTGTGCCATGTGGTATGGCTTACCCGGTGGGTGACCCATCACCGCTCACCACCCACAGGACCACTTCACACCCACCTTCCATGCCTCGCACCCCCACCCCAGGCTCCACCCCCGCCTCCCCTCAAGGTCTGTGGTCCGTGTGATGGAATGGCCAGCATAAATGCAGGGATCACCCAGGCAGAGAGTATAACATGACATTGGGTCAGGAGTCAGACTCTATCAAATAAAGCAGAGCACCAGAGCTCATCACTCTGTGGGCTGTCATCATCCTCCATCCCATGGACCAGACACGCTGATACCGCCAACCCAGGTTGAAGCTGGTGGGAAGATCAGAGGGTGGTGGAGTGCTGGGGTGGGGGGGATAGAGTGCAGGTAGGGGGTACAAGGGAGGGGGTCGTGGTCATGCTGGCGGGGGCATGTGGGGGTGGGACAGGACGGCTGGTCTGCCGGTGACCAGGTCGTCTAGTCAGCGAACCTGAAGGCGATTAGGTTCTCCTGTGTGCAGCGGCCCAGGCTCACACATCGTGCGGTCTCCTGTGCCTACCCAGGCCCCATGCCCTGTCCATCCTGGCCCTCCTCTGCATCCTCCTCATCAGACAAGGCCTGCCATTCATTCTCCTTCACCTCCAGCATGTCACCCCTCTGCTGCGCGATGTTGTGAAGGACGCAGCAGGCCACCATGATGTGGGAGACCCTCCTAGGGCCATACTGGAGGGCCCACCAGTCCAGGCACCTGAACCGCACCTTCAGGACGTTGATGCACCACTTGATGACACCACTGGTTGCTGCACGGGCATCATTATAGCAGTTCTCCATGTTGGTCAGGGGCCTCCGGACAGCCATCATTAGCCACGACTGCAGTGGATAACCCATGTCGCCCAGGAGCCAACCCCTCACCCGAGGGAACGTCTGGAAGGTGTTGGGCACCGACGAATGGGCCAGGATGTATGCGTCGTACATGCTGCCTGGATACCAGATATGCATGACGTGCAGCCGATGGTCACATACCGATTCAATCACATTCATTGATTGGAAGCCCTTCCGGTTAATGAATGGCACCCCTTCATGCGCCGGGGCTCATAGTGGGAGATGTGTCCCATCGATCACCCCCTGGACCTCGGGCATGCCTCCAATGGCTGCGAGAGCCACTGCCGAGGCAACCTGGTGTGATTAGTCCACATCGAGGTTAGTATATTGTGCCGTCCAGGCATGTAGGGCATCTGTAAAGGCGCAGATGCACCTGTGTATGGACATTTGGGATATCCCAGACAGGTCCCCCCTCAGCGCCCAGAAGGACCCTGTGGCGTAAAGCTTCAGGTCGACTGTGACGGCCAACGGGAGTGGGTGTCCTCCCCCAAACCCCCGTGGTTCCAGGAGCACCATCACCCGGCAGAGATGTGGCACAGTCTCCCTGCTCAGCCAGTCATCGGCGACACGCTCGGTCCGACAGGTCCTCAAATGACAGGCAAGGCCTGATGGGGCACCGCCCTCCCACCTCCTTCCCGGCCTGTTGGACGGCTGGCTCTCCGGCCTCAACGGCTGAGCCCTGCTCCTCTGGGACAGGCTGTTCTGCAGGATCCTGTTCATGCAGCCTCCGTGCGTCTGCAATGGCCACTGCGGCCAAGCACATGCCAACCATTCTTGTCTGGGCTGCAAAATCCATTGCTCGCAGGGGGATAAGGGCAGACATGTTGGCATAGTGAGTATTTCCATGCCAACCTAGAACCAATGGGCTACACGGTGGTTCTAGTGTCGTCCTGGCTTGCACTGCAGCCCCTGCCCCCGCATATCCCCCACCCCTCTCCCAATCCCACCCCTCCCGGCTGTTCCCCCTGACACTCTGCCTTCCCCACCCCATCCCTGCCCGCAGGGTATACGGTGGCTAGCACTACCCAGATCTGCTCTGCGGGTCCTGTCCTGCACCCTTCTGTGGGGTATACTGGGGTGTTCTCCTTGGGAGGGCCTGTCAGCAGGGTGGCACCTGGATGTGGGATGGGGGTGGGGGGGCAACCGTATGCAACTAACCAGTGCCATGCTTGGTGGCATGCAGGCGGGCCCACGGATGGGGCTGGGAAAGGGGGGTGGGCACCTGTTGGGACTGTAGCTGTAGTGTGCCGTGTGTCCTGTGTGTGATACACCAGTTGTGCCTACTTCTCCGAGAGCAGGATGGATGGGAGCAGGGACACAGTGGGCAGGCGGGCTTGATGATGGCCGGTGGTCCTGCGGGGTGGACTAGTTAGGGGCATCTGCCCTGTAGGGGGCAGTGTGCCACAGTGGGTGCCGAAGGCCCTCGTGCATGCGTCTGCTGTTCAGGATGCGCTCCTCTCTCCCCCTGCTCCCTCTGCAGTGGGGCAGCACCTCAGATGGGTGCAAAGTGGCAGCACCTGGTGGGCCACTGGCTGCGCTGGACCATGCCCATCACGTTGATGGGGCGGCTGAGTCTGAGGGTTCTGGGGGGGGTTGGCCTGGTTGGAGGGGGGAGGGTACCCATTCGGCCTGTGATGCTCTGCACATTTTCAGGGCACAGTGGGCAGCCAGTGGAGTGCCCAGCCAGATGGCAGCTTTGCAGGCCGTGGCAAAGGCGATCTGCACCCGGACACCCCAGTCCTGGGGGGCAATACCCCAAACCTATAGCCAGTCTCCTGGTCGACCCCCCCGCTACTCCCCCTGGAACTGGCAGACAGCCTCCAGCCAGCGGCACAACGAGCCGCCCACCGTTGCACCTTTGGGAACTTTTCTTACCTCCTCTCCCTCAGCAGGCACGGAACCCAGTCACTGATATTAAACACCACAAGTGAACTGCGCCGGGGTCGTTTCCACCTGGAGGAGGAGGAACATCGCGGGAAGCTGGAGGCTACTGGTTCGGGCCATTAATGATATGTTGACGAGTGCTAATGTAGATTTTGTATGCCCAAGCCGGCGCCGAGTCTGGAATGCATCCGCGCCTCTGTTGAGGCGCAGGAGCATGGCGCTCCATTGGGCAGCCGGTGCCAACCTCGTTTTTCAGCTGACACCCGGTGCTGGATTCTCTGTTTTTGGGACTATGTCCCCACGCCGTCGTAAAAACTGTGGCCTTTCACGCCAGAAAAACTGGCGTAAAAGGGCCACATATTCAAAGCCCTGCAGAGGGCTAGCAGGGATCCGCCGTGAATCTAGCAGCTTTTGTTGCAAATACTGGCCCCCGCACCTCCGGGTCAGAGCACAACGACGACCTCCAGCGGCCACGCCGTGCTCCATGGCGGACTCAGACTCTCAAAATAGTGGCCCTGATCGGCTGCACACCCGACCCGGACAGCCCGCCCAAAATTAGTCCGGTGATGTATAAAGCCCCCCCTGCTTTCCGATCGGTCCGTCCCCGAACGTGGCGGCCGCGGACTGAGTCCGCAGCCGCAACGCGAGTATCCCCACTGGCAGGACCACATTAGGTCCATGCCGTCGGGACTTCGGCAGGTCAGGGGGCAGAGAATGGCGGGTGGCCCTCCAGCAATGGCCGCAGATAGGGGATATGTGGCGCGTGTAGGGCCCGGGGCATCGGGGAACCAGCGCCGGTCCCGATTTCAGGCGCCAAAATGGATTCTCCACCACGGCGCCAGACGCGATTTCGGTGTCGGGGTGCGGAGAATCCAGCCCCCAATTCTCCACCCGATCGCGATTCGCAATTCTGGTGCCGCTGGAGGGACAATCCCGCTCCTTATCCAGACCAAGTGCCTTTGATTTCGGCCGAGGATATACGCCACATATTCAGCTGACAACGCAACAAGTGCCAATTACAGGAAGCACAACAGTCTTTATTAAAACCTAGAGGGTGTGCTACAGGACATTGTTGCAGTCAACTAGATCATATTTTGCACAAAGCAGGAAGGTACGCTATCGAAAGCCTTGATATTGATGCAGAAAACAAGGGGCCGGATTCTCCGATTTTGAGGCTATGTCCTGACTCCGGCATAGGAACAGTGGCATTTTGCGACCGGACATCCTTTGCAACACAGCCACCTATCGTCTGTTTGACTGGGGGCTAGCAGCCCCAGGATAAAGGTGCCGATATGCCTGGAGAATTGCCGGGTCAGTGGCCGCGCACGTGCACGGTGGCTGCCTGCAGCGGCCACGAGGTGCAACATGGCGCCGGCCACGCGTGGATCCGGCCTGCAAAATAGTGCCCCCCCTTTGGCCGGCACACGAGCCCTGGAACACCTCCAACAGTGCCCCAGCGCCTGCCAAAGTCCCCCCTGCCCACGGATCGGCCCTTCCCCGACGGTGGCAGTGCTGGACTGAGTGCGCAGCCGCCACGGCGAGCTCTCGACGGATGATAGCACACGCGACCGACGGTGTCGGGAACTCGGCCAGTCGGGGACGGAGCGCCCGGGGTTGGGCCTCAGGCACGCGGCCTACTCTCCAAGTTCGCCGCTTTAGAGGGGGCGGAGCATCACAAAAGCGGCGTCGCCCCTGATTTTGTCGAACACGTGTATTCTCCGGCCGATCGCCGAACACGATTCCGGCGTTGGCAACCGGAGAACCCCGCCCGAGGTATATACTCACCTTAGCATGAGTGAGGAGACAGAAGACAGCATTTGAGGGAGTTGTGTGGCTACTTTGAAGCGGAGGAGGATAACCTGTTGAGGTATGCTGTGATCAGGTGGCTTTCTCTACCGCTGGCTTTTGACAGTTTGCTGAAATGCTGGGAACCTTTGACAAGCTACTTTCGGAGGGAGTGTCTAAAGGGAGCTCCCCCTTGTTAGCGGAGAGCGGGCGGCATGAGTCTCGTGAATTAGCTGGTGGGACAGCCAGTACCGGTGTGAAACTCGTGGGGGATCATTATTGGCACCGGGTGCCACTAAATACCAGCCGCAATCTCACCGGCTCAGCCATTGGGAAACACCCAGGAAGTCGCACCCGATATGACACTTAGAACTTTTGTGGCCATTGGGCTGAATTGATGTGAAATCGGTAAAAGTATGGCAGCTGATGTGTTAGGCAGGTTGGTTCGGTGTGGACTGCACTTGATGCAGTGATGCGAGTAACAGACCTCTAACTCTGTAGAAGATCCAACATGGTTTTATTCAACGATAGAACTGACATACATATTCAGCTGTGGGTCGACACTATACTGAACTGACTGGAGACCTTAAACTAGCCTGACCAGACTTACTAGCTACCGCATGGTGTTTGCACTGGGCCAACTCGTGGACTCTGACTGTCTCAGTGGCTGGGTCCAGAGAGAGCGGGAAACCTAGTGCCCTCTGGCTTTATAGTGGTCGTGTCCTGTCTGGTGATTGGCTGCACTGTGCTGTGTGCTTACTGGTCATCCTGTGTGTCAATCACTGCCTGTCTGCACTTCATTATACACATGCGTGGATATTATGACATCTCCCCCCTTTTAAAATAAATAAATAAATACTAAGGTGTGGATGCTTATAAATATATATATATAAATATATATATATGTACCTGACTATATACAGAAAGATGTCTAAACGAACGTATATACATAGGAAGGTTGCGATAATGCAGATACATGGCAAACAAAATGATATTTACAGAGGTCCAATTGGTGAAATCACAAAAATGTACAAAAGCTCAGTCGATAGATTTAGTCTTTGTGGTGGGCGCCGAATTCTAGTTGATCACCGCAGAGGCGGATTAGGAGCCGCCTGCGCTTGGAGAGGCGAGATCGCTGGCATCGCGGTGGGCGCGTGGACCGGCAGGATTGCTGGTAGATCGGTGGCCTCGTGGTAGGGTACCTCCGGAGGAGGCATCGTTAGCGGGGCACACAGGTCAGGTAGCGGGCGTGGAACTCTTCGCAGTGCCCGTCTGTTGCGCCATCGCAGGGAGCCATCAGCCATGTGGACAAGGAATGATCTTGGGGCTACTTGTTTGAGCACAACAGCTGTGGCTGACCAGCCGCCCTCAGGCAACTGTACGTGAACATGATCAGTTGGGGCCAGCTCGGGCAGATCCGTGGCATGGGCATCGTATATGGCTTTCTGTTGGGCCTGTGACTGCTGCACTTTCTGTAGGACCGGGAGGTGGTCAAAGTCGGGAACGTGGATGGCTGGAACTGTGGTCCTCAGAGTGCGATTCATGAGCATCTGGGCTGGAGACAATCCAGTGGACAGTGGGGTTGCCCTCTATGCCAGCATCGCCCGGTTAAAATCGGAGCCTGAATCTGCAGCTTTGCACAGCAGCCGCATTACAATGTCGACCCCTTTTTCGGCCTTCCCGTTTGACTGCGGGTAGTGGGGACTGGAGGTAACGTGTCGGAAGTTGTAGGACTGTGCAAAGTCAGACCATTCCTGGCTGTAAAAGCAAGGACCGTTGTCGCTCATTACCGTGAGCGGTTTCCCATGCCTGGTGAACATTTCTTTGCAGACTTTGATTACCGCCTTCGACGTGAGGTCGGACAGTTTCACTACTTCTGGGTAACTGGAGAAGTAGTCGACCAGGAGTACGTAGTCACGCCCCTTGGCGTGGAAAAGGTCTACACCTACTTTGGATCACGGACAGGTCACGATCTCGTACTGCTGCAACGTTTCTTTGGTTTGAACTGGCTGAAACCTCTGACAGGTAGGGCAGTTGAGGACTGTGCCGGCAATGTCCTGGTTGATGTCCGGCCAATAGACCGTCTCCCGAGCTCTGCGTCGGCATTTCTCGACCCCAAGGTGACCCTCATGGAGTTGGCCCAGCACCATAGCACGCATACTCTGAGAATTACGATTCTGTCGAGTTTCAGAAGGATTCCCTCCACCACCGTCAGGTCGTCTTTTACATTATAGAACTGGGGGCATTGTCCCTTCTGCCAGCCATTGCTGAGGTGCTGCATCACGCACTGCAGCAGAGGATCCTTGGCTGTCTCCTCATGAATTTGGACCACCCGTTCGTCGGAGGCCGGAAGGTTCGAGGCACACAACTGCACTTGGGCTTCTATGTGGCAGGTGAAGTCACTTTGTTCATGCGGTGTGGTAATGGACCTGGACAGGGCATCTGCAACGATCAGCTCTTTACCTGGCGTGCAGACCAGTTCGAAGTCGTAGCGTCGTAGCTTTAGAAAAATACACTGTAACCGAGGTGTCATGTCGTTTAAATCCTTCTGGATTATGTGGATTAGAGGCCTGTGGTCCGTCTCTACCGTGAATTTCGACAGGCCATAAACATAGTCGTGGAACTTGACTATCCCTGTTAGGAGGCCCAGACACTCCTTCTCAATCTGAGTGTACAGTTGCTCAGTGGGCGTCATGGCCCTGGAGGCATACACCACTGGAGCCCAGGACGCGGAGTCATCCCGCTGAAGGAGCACCGCCCCAATGCCGTCCTGGCTTGTATCAGTTGATATCTTAGTTTCCTTGGTTGGGTCGAAGAACGCTAGAACCGGGGCTGTCGTGAGTTTTGCTTTCAGCTCGCGCCATTCCTCTTCATGCGTGGGAAGCCACTGGAATTCCGTCGACTTTTTGACGAGATGGCGGAGGGCCATGGTGTGGGATGCCATATTGGGAATGAATTTCCCGAGGAAGTTGACCATTCCGAGGAAGCGGAGGATCGCCTTTTTGTCCTCCGGGGTCTTCATGGCGTTGATCACCGAGACCTTGTCGGTGTCTGGCCGTATGCCCTGCTGCGAGATGTGGTCACCTAGGAATTTGATCTCCTATTGACCAAAGGAGCACTTGGCCCTGTTGAACTGAAGACCATGTTCCTGAATTCTTTGGAATACCTGCTTGAGGCGAGCGATGTGTTCCTGGGCGTTGTGGACCAGATAATGACATCGTCAACGTACACTCGCACCCGCTCGATGCCCTCCATCATCTGTTCGATGATGCGATGAAATACTTCGGAGGCAGATATGATGCCAAAAGGCATCCGGTTGTAGCAGTAACGACCAAACGGGGTGTTGAACGTGCACAACTTGCGACTGGACGCATCCAGTTGTATTTGCCAAAAACCCTTGGCGGCGTCGAGCTGAGTAAAGAATTTGGCATGAGCCATCTCACTGGTCAACTCTTCTTGTTTTGGTATTGGGTAATTTTAGTGAGGGCCACGAAGAATCCAGCACGAGTTTTAAGGATACAAAGAAATAACATTTATTTAAAATAACATATACATATTCAACAGCAGCAGCAACTTCCCTTGCTGCTCACTCCTTCCTGCTGGTTCCAAACTGGCCAACTTTATTTATACAGGGAGTCTGCTAATGATTTCTCCGCCCCCCTCATTGGGGAAGCTCATACTCCCACAGGATTGTGGGAGTGTCATTAGTCCCCAGCCAATGGTAAGCAGGCAGGTTATAACATCCTTCCCCCCCAAAGTCCAAGGAATCCACCGAAGACCCTGGCGAAGGAGGGCGTTGGACTCGTTTTGCCGCAGGCCGGACACCATTTGCACGAGGCGCTGGATCAGGCGGCGTGTAACGAGACGGAGACCGGCGCTTCCGTGATGAACGGCGTAACGGTTGTACATCCACGGCCCGTGGGCTCGTGGATTCCCCCTCTGATGCGTTCCGTGTCTCCATCTCGAAGTCAGAGTCTGCTGCCTCCGTCATCTCGGCGTCCCTATCTCCATGCGGTTCTGTAACGACCTGCGCAGGCTTTAAGTGAGGCAATAGAGGAAGACTGTGAGGACTACTTTCCATTGTCTCTGGTCTCTGCGGCTGTAGAAATGAGCTCCGGGGACGGGGAATCTTTGGAAGGGATAGTCTTCTGGACCGAAGGTGGTCTACATGTTTGCGCTGGAGACGACCCTGGTCTTGCACCTGGTAAGACATAGGGCCCATTTGGTGAAAGATTACGGCAGGGACCCACTGGGCACCACCAGCAAAATCCCGAACGAACACTGGGTCACCGGGCGCAAACTGCCGAATCGGCCGATGCCGAAAAAAACCATGTCCCTGCCGTTCCGGTGTGCGGCGTACTTTTGGCCAATGTCCAGGAAATCCATGCTAAGGCAGGTGCGAAGTCTCCGGCCCATTAGGAGTTCTGCGGGAGCTACCCCAGTCATCGCATTGGGGGTGGTCCTATACGAAAACAAAAAGCGAGCCAGTCTCGTGTCCATTGACCCGCAAGGCTGCTTCTTTAGGCCTCATTTGAATGTCTGCACTGCGCGCTCCGCCAACCCATTTGAAGCTGGGTGGTAAGGGGCAGTGCGGATATGGCGTATGTCGTTCATCTTCATGAACCTCGCAAACTCCTCATTTGTGAATGGAGTGCTGTTATCCGTGACCAGCACCTCGGGGAGGCCATACGTACTAAAAGACAAACGCATCTTCTCAATTGTTGTGCAGGATGTTGTGCCTAGCATCTTATGCACCTCTAGCCATTTAGACTGGGCGTCGAATAATAGAAGGAACATGGATCCTTGAAAAGGGCCGGCGAAATCCGCATGCAAGCGCGCCCAAGGCCGCCCGGCCATTCCCTGTGATGTAGGGGTGCGGCCGGCGGAAGCTTCTGATGCTCCTGGCAAATGGAGCAGTTTTGGGCCACCTTCTCAATGTCGGTGTCAAGGCCTGGCCACCAGACATAACTCCGGGCCAACATTTTCATTTTGGTCACACCTGTCCTTTTTCCGGGACAATCACACGCGTCCCCCACAAGAGGTTGCCGTCTTCCACGCTGAATTCTGACAGCTTGGATGAAAATGCCCGCAACTCGCCTGGGAGCTGTCTATGCTGCCCACCATACAGGACTATGTGCTGAACCTTTGGCAGGTCTGGCTCCGTCTGGGTCCACTCACGGATCTGTGATGCCGTGACAGGCAAGGTGTCCATAGAATTTAGGGTTGCAACCACCTCACCGGTCGTGGGGGTCGACATGGGGCCGGTCGATAAAGGCAATCGGCTCAGTGCGGCGGCATTCGCTATCTGCGTTCCTGGTTTGTGCTCGAGAATACCCGTAAGCAGCAAGCAACAAAGCCCAGCGCTGGATCCGTGCGGAAGCAATGGGCGGTATTGGCTTATCCTCTCTGAAAAGTCCCAGCAGAGGCTTATGATCAGTCACGATAGTGAAGTGGCGGCCATACACGTACTGATGGAAATGTTTCACCGCAAAGACCACTGCCAGGCCCTCCTTCTCGATCTACGTGTACTTTTTTTCTGCTGCAGTCAATGTGCGGGAGGCGAAAGCTATCGGCCGCTCGACTCCGTTCCTGCGGCGTTGCGTGGAAGAACTTAAAAAGGAGATGAAGAAGGAGCTGTTGGCCCCGATATTACAGGCGATTGAAGGGCTAAAGGAGGAGCAAAAGACCCAGGAGCGGGAGCTTCGGGTCGCGAAGGCAAAGGCTGCTGAGAATGAGGACGACATACAGGGCCTGGTGGTGAAGACAGAGATGCACGAGGCACAACACAAAAGGTGTGTGGAAAGGCTGGAGGTGCTGGAGAATAATGCGAGGAGGAAGAATTTAAGGATTCTTGGTCTTCCCGAAGGTGCAGAAGGGACGGACGTCGGGGCATATGTGAGCACGATGCTGCACTCGTTAATGGGTTCGGAGGCCCCGACGGGCCCGTTGGAGGTGGAGGGAGCCTATCGAGTTATGGCGCGAAGACCGAGGGCTGGAGAAATTCCTTGAGCCATAGTGGTGAGATTTCTCCGCTATAAGGACAGAGAGATGGTCCGCAGATGGGCAAAGAAAACTCGGAGCAGTAGGTGGGAGAACGCGGTGATCCGCGTATATCAAGATTGGAGTGCGGAGGTGGCGAGAAGGAGGGCAAGCTTTAATCAGCCAAGGCGGTGCTGCACAAAAGGAAGGTTACATTTGGAATGCTGCAGCCGGCAAGACTGTGGGTCACACATCAAGGGAAACACCACTACTTTGAAACGGCAGAAGAGGCGTGGGCATTTATTGTCGAGGAGAAACTGGAATAAGCGGGCTAGAAAAAGAACGTTTGGGACAAAGTGGTGGGGCGAATATGTGGGGTGAAGAGGGGGAAAAGGGGGAAGAGATGATTTCCCAAGTTGTTAATTCTGCGACCCTGTAACTTTTCTCTCTTCCCCATGTCGTGGGGGAGGGGGGGAGGGAGGATGAGGAGCTGGGGGCGCTGGCCATTGGGGGCGGGGCCAAATGGGAAGCGCGGGCTTTGTTCCCGCGCTATGGTAATCATGGCGGGAACAGGGAAGCAGGAAGGAGGGGGCCTCGCACAGTGGGAGCCGCGGTCACGGGGGGAAGCCGAGGTCGGCCAGAGTTTGCTGACTTCTGGGAGCAACATGGGGGGTGCAATTACGCTAGTGAGGGATCTAGCGGGGGGGGGGTTAACTGGGTTGCTGCTGCTGGGGAGAAGGGGGAGCTGGTATGGGGTGGGGTGGTTGGGACGGGAGGGCGCCATTGGGGGGAGATACGGCTACGTGGGAACCGGGTGAGGAGCTGGATTGAAAAAGGAGATGACTAGTCGACAAGGGGGGGGGGGGTTAAAGAGCCCCCCAACCCGGCTGATCACGTGGAATGTGAGAGGGCTGAACGGGCCGATAAAGAGGGCACAGGTACTCGCACACCTAAAGAAACTTAAGGCAGATGTGGTTATGCTGCAGGAGACGCATCTGAAACTGATAGACCAGGTCAGACTACGCAAAGGATGGGTGGGGCAGGTGTTTCATTCGGGGCTAGACGCAAAAAACAGGGGGGTGGCCATACTAGTGGGGAAGCGGGTAATGTTTGAGGCAAAGACTATAGTGGCGGATAGTGGGGGCAGATTCGTGATGGTGAGTGGCAAATTGCAAGTGGGGGCGGTGGTCTTAGTGAACATATACGCCCCGAACTGGGATGATGCCAACTTTATGAGGCGTATGTTAGGACGTATCCCGGACCTAGAGGTGGGGAAGTTGGTAATGGGTGGAGTTTTTAATACGGTGCTGGACCCAGGGCTGGACAGATCGAGGTCCAGGACCAGAAGGAGGCCGGCTGCAGCTAGGGTGCTTAAGGACTTTATGGAGCAGATGGGAGGAGTAGACCCCTGGAGATTTAGTAGACCTAGGAGTAAGGAGTTTTCGTTTTTCTCCTATGTCCACAATGTTTATTCACGGATAGACTTTTTTGTTTTGGGAAGGGCACTGATCCCGAAGGTGACGGGGACGGAGTACACGGCTATAGCTATTTCGGATCACGCTCCACATTGGGTGGACCTGGAAATAGGGGAGGAAAAAGAACAGCGTCCACCCTGGAGAATGGACATAGGATTATTGGCAGATGAGGGGGTATGTTTAAGGGTGAGGGGGTGTATTGAAAGGTACTTGGAACTCAATGATAATGGGGAGGTTCAGGTGGGAGTGGTCTGGGAGGTGCTGAAGGCAGTGGTTAGAGGGGAGCTGATATCTATTAGGGCACATAAAGGAAAGCAGGAGGGTAGGAAAAGGGAGCGGTTGTTGAAAGAACTTCTGAGGGTGGACAGACAATATGCGGAGGCACCGGAGGAGGGACTGTACAGGGAAAGGCAAAGGCTACATGTAGAATTTGACTTGTTGACTACGGGTAATGCAGAGGCACAATGGAGGAAGGCACAGGGTGTACAGTACGAATATAGGGAGAAGGCGAGCAGGTTGCTGGCCCACCAACTGAGGAAAAGGGGAGCAGCGAGGGAGATAGTGGGGGTGAGAGATGAGGAGGGAGAGATGGAGCGGGGAGGGGAGAGAGTGAATGGAGTGTTCAAGGCATTTTATGAAAGATTATATGAAGTTCAGCCCCCGGAGGAGAAGGAGAGAATGATGTGCTTTCTGGATCAGCTGGAATTTCCTAAGGTGGAGGAGCAGGAGAGGGCGGGACTGGGAGCACAGATTGAGACGGAGGAAGTAGTGAAAGGGATTGGGAGCATGCAGGCGGGGAAGGCCCCGGGACCAGACGGATTCCCAGTTGAATTCTATAGGAAATATATGGACTTGCTGGCCCCGCTACTGATGAGAACCTTTAATGAGGCGAGGGAAAGGGGGCAGCTGCCCCCGACTATGTCTGAGGCAACGATATCGCTCCTCCTAAAGAAGGAAAAAGACCCGCTGCAATGCGGGTCCTATAGGCCTATTTCCCTCCTGAATGTGGACGCTAAGATTCTGGCCAAAGTAATGGCAACGAGGATAGAGGATTGTGTCCCGGGGGTGGTTCATGAGGACCAAACTGGGTTTGTGAAGCGGAGACAGCTGAATACAAATATACGGAGGCTGCTAGGGGTAATGATGATGCCCCCACCAGAGGGGGAAGCGGAGATAGTGGTGGCGATGGATGCCGAGAAAGCATTTGATAGAGTGGAGTGGGATTATTTGTGGGAGGTGCTGAGGAGATTTGGCTTTGGAGATGGGTATATCAGATGGGTACAGTTGCTGTATAGGGCCCCGATGGCGAGCGTGGTCACGAATGGACGGGGGTCTGATTATTTTCGGCTCCATAGAGGGACGAGGCAGGGATGTCCTCTGTCCCCGTTATTGTTTGCACTGGCAATTGAGCCCCTGGCCATAGCATTGAGGGGTTCCAGGAAGTGGAGGGGAGTACTCAGGGGAGGAGAAGAACACCGGGTATCTCTGTATGCGGATGATTTGTTGCTATATGTGGCGGACCCGGCGGAGGGGATGCCAGAGATAATGCGGATACTTGGGGAGTTTGGGGATTTTTCAGGGTATAAATTGAACACGGGGAAAAGTGAGTTGTTTGTGGTGCATCCAGGGGAGCAGAGCAGCGAAATAGAGGATTTACCGTTGAGGAAGGTAACAAGGGACTTTCGGTACTTGGGGATCCAGATAGCCAAGAATTGGGGTACATTACATAGGCTTAATTTAACGCGGTTGGTGGAACAGATGGAGGAGGACTTTAAGAGATGGGACATGGCGTCCCTGTCACTGGCAGGTAGGGTGCAGGCGGTTAAACTGGTGGTCCTCCCGAGATTCCTTTTTGTGTTTCAGTGCCTCCCGGTGGAGGTCACGAAGGCTTTTTTCAAAAGAATCGAGAAGAGTATTATGAGTTTTGTGTGGGCCGGGAAGACCCCGAGAGTGAGGAGGGGATTTTTGCAGCGTAGTAGGGACAGGGGGGGGGCTGGCACTACCGAGCCTAAGTGAGTGCTACTGGGCCGCCAATATTTCAATGGTGTGTAAGTGGATGGGAGAAGAGGAGGGAGCGGCGTGGAAGAGATTGGAGAGGGCGTCCTGCAGGGGGACTAGCCTACAAGCTATGGTGACGGCGCCGTTGCCGTTCTCACCGAAGAAATACACCACAAGCCCGGTGGTGGTGGCTACATTGAAAATTTGGGGGCAGTGGAGACGGCATAGGGGAAGGACGGGAGCCTTGGTGCGGTCCCCGATAAGAAATAACCATAGGTTTGTTCCGGGGAGAATGGATGGGAGATTTGGAGCATGGCAAAGAGCAGGGGTAGCACAATTGAGAGATCTGTTCGTAGATGGGACGTTTGCGAGTCTGGGAGCACTGACGGAAAAATATGGGTTGCCCCAAGGGAATGCATTTCGGTATATGCAACTGAGGGCTTTTGCGAGGCAACAAGTGAGGGAATTCCCGCAGCTCCCGATGCAGGAGGTGCAGGATAGAGTGATCTCAGAGACATGGGTGGGGGATGGTAAGGTGTCGGACATATATAGGGAAATGAGGGACGAGGGGGAGATTATGGTAGATGAGCTGAAAGGGAAATGGGAAGAAGAGCTGGGGGAGGAGATTGAGGAGGGGCTGTGGGCTGATGCCCTACGTAGGGTAAACTCATTGTCCTCGTGTGCCAGGCTAAGCCTGATACAATTTAAGGCGTTACACAGGGCACATATGACTGGAGCACGGCTCAGTAAATTTTTTGGGGTAGAGGATAGGTGTGCGAGATGCTCGAGAAGCCCAGCGAATCACACCCACATGTTCTGGTCATGCCCGGCACTACAGGGGTTTTGGGTGGGGGTGGCAAAGGTGCTTTCGAAGGTGGTGGGGGTCCAGGTCGAACCAAGCTGGGGGTTGGCTATATTTGGGGTTGCAGAAGAGCCGGGAGTGCAGGAGGCGAGAGAAGCTGATGTTTTGGCCTTTGCGTCCCTAGTAGCCCGGCGCAGGATATTGATAATGTGGAAGGAAGCCAAACCCCCGGGTGTGGAGACCTGGATAAACGACATGGCAGGGTTTATTAAGTTAGAACGGATTAAGTTCGTACTAAGGGGTTCGGCTCAAGGGTTCACCAGGCGGTGGCAACCGTTCGTCCACTACCTCACAGAAAGATAGAGGGAATGGAAAAGAAGAAGACAACAGCAGCAACCCAGGGGGGAGGGGGGGAATCGGACGGACTCTCAGGGATGTATATGTATAGGCACTTGTTTTAGGTAATGTATATTGGACTGTTGGATTGTATCTTTGGAGAGTATTTATTTTTGACAAGGCAGTTGCCATTTAGTTTGGTTTTTGTTTCTGTTCATATATTATTTATTTATTTGTTTAAAACTGGCCACTGTTATTTATATTGCTTTATTGTTGTTTAAAAGAAACACTACGTATTGTTATGTTTGGCCAAAAAACTTGAATAAAATATATATATTTTTTTAAAATGCTGATTCACTCGAGGTAGGTCCGTCAATTTTCAGTATCACTCCGTGGTACCATGATGTGTTAGGCAGGTCGGTTCGGTGTGGACTGCACTTGATGCAGTGATGCGAGTAACAGACCTCTAACACTGTAGAAGATCCAACATGGTTTTATTGAACGATAGAACTAACATACATATTTAACTGTGGGTCGACACTATACTGAACTGACTGGAGACCTTAAACTAGCCTGACCAGACTTACTAGCTACCGCATGGTGTTTGCACTGTGCTAGTTCGTGGACTCTGACTGTCTCAGTGGCTGGGTCCAGAGAGAGCGGGAAACCTAATGCCCTCTGGCTTTATAGCGGTCGTGTCCTGTCTGGTGATTGGCTGCACTGTGCTGTGTGCTTACTGGGCATCCTGTGTGTCAATCACTGCCTGTCTGCACTTCATTATACACATGCGTGGATATTATGACAGCAGCAACCTGGAAATGAGGGTCAGGGACCTGCCCTGGCATCACAGCCACCATGCCCACAGCAATGCTCACCAGGCCTAATGCTGAACAATAGGCCCATTTAACATTAACAGGAAACTGTCTGCTATTCCTGGACTGAACTAGGCAAAGCATGTGCTGTGCAGCACTCACCACAGCCAATTATTAAGGTTGTAAAGAGAGGTTCCCTTTACTTCAGACAGGGCGGGATGGAGCAGGATTAGAACTCCATGCTCCACAAACCCATGCCAGTCTTTTAACACACCCCGGTCACCCCTCAGACCTCTGGTGCTGCTTTTGAAACCTGTGTGTAATAGGATTGCATGTGTTCAAATCATTTCTATTATTGACAAAATAAAATTCAGACTGACTTTTTAAAAGATGAGCAGAATACCTTTGTTTAATGCATTTCGCCAGGGACATTCTCTCATCATGACAAGAATGGAAAAGGACTGGTGGGTGGTTGCCTGAACTGAACATATGGTGGGTGTTATAATGAATGACTGTTCTGTTAACGTGGTTGACATGTGTTTGGATGAATCACTGATCAACAGCAAATGACGTGACCGGGAAGGTGTTTGGATGAATCATCAATCCCCATGGATAGCTTGGCTTTCAACCATCTCTCGTACTTAGCAATGCACCATCTTCCTATATTAGAAGATGATTTGTAATCTATTCGCTTGCTGTTTCTTGACGTGGCACACTCATGAATCACGTTACAATATCATTGCTTAGTCCTGCATGATGTCACTGTGACAAAGAAGGGCAAATGTCTCTTCGGATACATTTCCATCTCAAATCAAAAACCCCACCTCCATTGATCATTTTGAAAGAATAGTATTCATAGTTGCCTATTTGTTCATATTACTGAATGATGCAATCCTTCTTCCATATCGAGTTTAATCCCATGATCTTTTCTTTGATCCGACCATCTCTTAAAGTATTTCTGTCTGCATTTCCTTTCCAAATCTGTTTGCTTCTAAAAGAGAAATCAAAACTGCAATCAGAGCCTTAAGTAGTCTGAATAAATACCGAACTTGCCTATTCAAGATGGTTTCAAGTGAATTCAATTCTGCCTTTTGTTTTAAAGAAAATACTCCACTCTGATAACTTGGGGTAGGAGCCGGTTGTGTTGCAAACAAACGGATACTTTATTGAACACACATTGAGATACTTACAGGCTGGTCGCCATCTTATTACCTGGAGCTCAGCACAGGCGCCGCCCTCTGGCTGATTGGCAAGAGGGAGGGGCAACCACTCCCATTACCACATTTCCTCCCTCCAAGTTTCTTATACAAACTACATATTTAACAATGCCTCTCAGCTTTAACATCCCCTCTTCTACAAATCAACTGTCTGAGGTATTCTACAGGGATGGTCAGAGCGATGCAACTCTACCAGGGGACATTTGGAAAAGGAATCACGGGGTCTTGAGCCGCAGAAAAAGACGTGCCTGTGGAAATGGGTGGTTCTGCACTGGACAGCTCACTGGGTGTATCAAGAGCAACAGCTGCCGGGCGATCACACACCTCAGGGATTGACAGTAAACCATCAATCGCAGGTTGACCCTGCATTAATTGGGATGTTTATCGGGCAGCACGTTGGTGCAGTGGTTAGCACTGCTGCCTCAAGGCACCGAGGATCCGGGTACGATCCTTGTGGAGTTTGCACATCCTCCCCGGGTCTTCGTGGGTCTCACTCCCACACTCCAAAGATGTGCAGGTTAGGTGGATGGCCATACTAAATTGCCCCTTAATTGGATGATTTAAATTTATTTTAAAAATTGGGATGTTTATCTTGCTCGGCTGTAATCCACATATCTGCACACTACTTTGTTCTCCACTTGAACTCGAAATGACAATGGACTCATTTCTGAAATGACGTTGTCAGAGCTGCTGATGAAATGGCACTTATGTACACATCTGGATTTGTTATTTCCCAATTTGGAGTGGAAGATGAGACAGAAACAAAACGATCAAAAACTAAACCACACAGAGCGCAATGACATGCGCAACTGGGCGCATGCATTCAAATAACGCAACCCTGTATACGTGCGTAACTTTGGAGGTGGGCCATGCTGGACTCCAGCAGCCTTTATGGTGGTCAGCTGTGTCCTCCACAACCTAGCACAGCAGTGGGGTGACATGCTGGAGGTGGAGGGGGAGGAATAGGTGGCCACTTCCGAGGAGGAGGGCTAGGAGGGGAGGGCCTGGAGGACGAGCCCAGGGAGGACCCACAGGACCAGCCGAAGGATGAAGTGCAGGCGGGAGCGGTGAGGGCCAGCCAAGCCCAGAGGGCCAGGAAGGCTCTCATCCTTGCCCGCTTCACCGAGGACATTGCCACATCCATTATTCTCCCTCTCCCCAAGACCCCCTTCCCGCTCCCCTCCCCCCATTCCACTGCTTTCCCTCTCCCTCCCTTCACCATACTCCACCCCCACCATTTCGCACACTCCCAGAGTCTGTATACCATCATTCCAGGGTGATGAAACTGTGTCAGCACTGTCCACGGGTCACTGTCGAGGGCAGGGGGATGATGATAATCCGCAGAGAGCTGAACGTTGGTGTTCCTCATTCAATACCATAGCCTGACCCCTGCCTGTCTGGTGAGTGCTTGCTCACCCATCACTTGCTGGGGGAGAGGAGTCCAGAACCTCCATGTCCTGGAAGATGGGCATAGAAAGGGGCTGTTTAGCACAGGGCTAAATCGCTGGCTTTGAATGCAGACCAAGGCAGGCCAGCAGCACGGTTCAATTCCCGTAACAGCCTCCCCAAACAGGCGCTGGAATGTGGCGACTAGAGGCTTTTCACAGTAACTTCATTGAAGCCTACTTGTGACAATAAGCGATTTTCATTTCATTTTTCAATTGGTGTTCAGCCCGTACAGCGGAGGAAAGTACCAGAGGTGTCATATTGGTTGAGGTCAACAAATTTTAATTAGTAACGTAAGTGTCCCCAACTGGCCCACTCTCCCGATGGTGCCGCCCCACTCTCACCACCCCTCCCAGACCCTCCCCCCCACCCTTTTCCCCCCCAATGCAACCTCCCCCCCCTTACTCCTTAACCCCCTTACCCACTACCCCCACCAGTGTCCTCTCAGTGATTCTCATATGCCTTCCGTGCTCTACCGTTGCGTCTACGTCTGTCCTTGGAATGCACATCAGAGGTGGAGGCTGCCTACTGATACCGCATCCCGTGGCCTTCGATGCCCCATGTGGGTGTCTGGGTGACTGTCTGTGGAGTTTGCACCCTCCCCCTAGGTGCCTTCCTGGTGCTCCGGTTACCCCCCACAGTCCAAAGAAGTGCAGGTTAGGTGGATTGGCCATGCTAAATTGCCCCTTAGTGTCCAGATGTGGGGCTATGGGGTAACGGGGATAAAGCAGGAGAGTGGGCCTAGATAGGGTGCTCTGTCAGAGGATCAGTGCAGACACGATGGGTTCAATGGGCCCCTTCTGCACTGTAGAGATTCTATGGCTCTATGACACACAGTTGTCAGGCGGGTGGAACTTGGGGGAACTGGTGACTGCCGTTGCCTTGGGACAGAGGGGCTGCTGGATTGAGCGCCGGCTGCCCCTGTGTCATCGGGCTCTGCCAGCCCTGGCGGCTCCCCAATGTCTGCAGCATCGTGTCGATGCCCTCAGCGATGCACTTCAGTGACTAGGACATGCTCTGCAGCGCCTTGGCAATGCCCACCTGAGACCGGGACATGCACTGCAGAGCCTCGGCAATGCTCACCTTGTACTGAGTGATGTCCTCCAGCGACCAGGACATGCTGTCGAAGTGCTCAGCCATGTCCGTCACCGACTGGACCATACCATGGACACCTTCACTCATGCTGCCGGTGTAATGCACCAGGCTCTCCATTTCAATCGCCACCCTAGTGGTGTTGGCCTCGGTGCCACGCATCATTTGTGGCGTAAAGTCCATGGGGCCTCGTTAAGTGGAACAATTAACATTTTATAGTGGTGACGGCCTCGCCGGGCTGAGCGTCTGGAAGCTCGCTACCACACTTAGAAACATTTTGTAAAATCGTGCCCTACGTCCTCGGAGAGAACAAACAAAGATCGGGTGAGATCTTTGCAAGAATCAGTTATCTGAACAACTTGTTAACGACAATGGATCACAGTTCATTTCATTAGAATTCACAAATTATCTAAGGGAGAATGGAATCCAACACATCTGGTCCACTCCTCATCATCGTGCCACAAATGGGCTGGCGGAAAGGCTTGTTCAGACAATGCAGCATTCATTGAGTAAGCATCATTGTCTAAATGACTAAGCCAATTCCTGATGGCATACAGGAATACAATACATTCGACAACTCAAAATTCCGTGGCATTATTCATGGTAAAACATCAGTTACGCACAGCATTTGATCTGCTGAAGCCACCAAAGACGTGATAAATTGTTAAGAGGAAACAACGAAGTCAGGTTTTGCAACCTGAGTCCAGGGCTAAATGTTATGTTTTTCAGAAAGGTCAGGAAGTATTGGCATGAACTATGCCACCAATGCGAAGTGGATACCTGCCATCGTCTTAGCACCAACAAAACCGGTCAGCTACACCGTTCAAACTCAGGACAATGTAGTGTGGAGGAGACACATTGATCAACTTTTAGCAACCAGAACTAGTTTGCCAGAGATGGAGTCAACTGAGAGTTTGAAACAAACTGTGCCAAATGAAGACCTAGACATTCTTGAGAACCTAACAATACCAGAAACAACCGTGGAAGACTATCCCAGTTGAGGACACTTCAACACCGAGTTAACCTCTGAACACGCCGACTCCAGTTGAGACAACTACGGACGATGTCCAAACTAAACTAAAAACACCAGAGGTTGCAGTCAACACAAAAAAGCAGACGCCTGAGGTTCGCCGACAATCAGGCGGAAATCGCCATCCTCTGAAGATCCAATTTATTGATTTTTTAAAATATATTTTATTACAAACTTATATAGAAAGTTACAACACATAAACAATTTGGGAAACAGCCTTCCCAACAAATGACTATACAGTTAGTACAAATCTTCCCCCTTTTTGACTTTCCCCCCTCTCTCCCTTCACCCCCCGCGATGAACAACTCCTCAAACACGGTCATGAACATCCCCTACCTTGCTTCAAGACCCTCCGCTGAACCCCTTAACTCGTATTTGATCTTTTCCAGCCGAGGGATATCATACAGGTCACCCTGCCAGGCTGCTACCCCCGACGGCGTTGCTGACCGCCATTCTAATAAGATTCATCGTCGGGCAATCAGAGAGGCAAAGGCCAAAACATCAGCCTTCCTCCCCTACATCAGCTGCGGCTTTTCCAAAACCCCAAATATTCCCACCAAAGGATCCGGCTCCACCTCCTCCCCCACTATCCCTGCCAAGGGCGCAAATACTCCCGCCCAGAATCTCTCCAAATTTTCGCAGCCCCAGAACATGTGCGCGTGATTCGCTGGTCCTCGCCCACACTTCTGACACTCATCTGCCACTCCCTGGAAGAACCCACTCATTCTTGCCTGAGTCATATATACCCTGTGTATGACCTTGAACTGTATCAGGCTCATCCTTGCACACAAGGAGGTCGCATTTACCTTTCATAATGCCTCACTCCATACTCCCAAATTTATCTCCCCGCCCACCTTCACCACCCGCTCACCTCCCTGCTCTCCCAGCCACCTGTATAAGTCTCCGATCCTGCCCTCTCCTTCCACATCTGGAAGCAACAGTCGCTCCAGCAGGGTGTACTTTGGCAACCTCGGGAACTCCTTCCAAACCTTCCACGCGAAGTCCCTTACCTGCAGGTACCTAAACTCACTTCCTCTTGGGAGCTCTCCCGTCTCCCTCAATTCCTCTAGACTGGCAAACCCTTCTTCCAGATACCCCTCACCTTGACCAGCCCCACTTCTCTCCACCTCATTTCCTGCCAGCCACTCCCCCGGCTCAAACACGTGATTTTCACACAATGTTGTTAACACTGACATCCCTTCCATCCTAAAGTGCCTCCTCAACTGGCTCCAGATCTTCACCGTGGACTATACCACTGGGCTCTCCGAGTGTTTCCTTGATGCCATTGGCAACGCTGCTGTCACCATAGCCCTTAAGCTGGACCCATTCCAGGATTCCTCCTCCAATCTATCCCATTCTACCCCTTCTACTTTGCACCATCGCCTCACCTTCTCCACGTTTTCCACCCAATAGTAATGAAGCAGGTTCGGCAATGCCAATCCTCCCTGCTGCCTCTGCCTCAATAACAGGGTCCTCCTAACCCTTGGCGCGTTCCCCGTCCATACAAAGTCCAAAATAATTGTGTCCAGTTTTCGAAAGAAGGCCTTTGGTAGAAAGATCAGGAATGTCAGGAAAATGAACAGGAACCTCGGCAGAATGTTCATCTTCACCACTTGGACCCTCCCGCCAAAGTCAATTGCAATGCATCCCACCTTTTGAGATCTTCCCTAGCCTCCTCCTCCAGCTTCATTAAATTCCACTTGTGAAGCATCACCCATTCCCTCGCTATCTGAATCCCCAGGTATCTAAACCTGATTCTAGCCACTTAAATGGCATCCCCCCCTAAATTGGTTTGCCACCTCAACACATTTACTGGGAACACTTCACTTTTCCCGACATTCAACTTATACCCAGAGAACGCCCCTAACCGTCCCAACAGGCCTATAATCCTCTCCATGCTCTCCAGTGGGTCCTAAACATACAACAGTAGGTCGTCAGCATAGAGTGACACGTGATGCTCCCTCCATCCCCTCATAATCCCTTGACATTCTGCCGACCCCCGAAGAGCCATTGCCAGAGGTTCTATAGTCAACGCAAACAGCAGTGGCGACAGCGGGCACCCCTGCCTTGTTCCCCTATGTAATTCGAAGTTCCGTGAGTCTATATCATTAGTCCGCACACTTGCCCTCGGTGCCACATATAAAAGTGCACCCATGCCACAAACCCCGGACCAAATCCAAATCTTCCCAGGACCTGAAACAGGTACAGCCAGTCCACCTGGTCAAATGCCTTCTCCGCATCCATGGACACCACCACCTCCGGTACCTTGACTTCCTACGGGATCATAATCACATTTAACAGCCTTCTTATATTGCTAGAGAGCTGCCTGCCTGTTATGAAGCCTGCAATCACTCCTGGGACACACCCTTCCATCCTACCCGCCAATAACTTAGTCAGCACTTTCACGTCTGTATTTAATAGCGAGATGGACCTATACGACCCACATTCCATGGAATCCTTTCCCTTTTTTGATATTAATGTGATTGTTGCCCGTGTCATTGTCTCTAGCAGCTCCCCATTCTCCAACGCCTCATTAAACGCTCCTCAGAGATGTGGCGCCAGGTTTGTCACAAAATCCTCATAAAATTCCTCCGGACAGTCATCAGGTCCCGGAGCCTTCCCCGACTTCATACCCCTTATACTGTCCAATATCTCCCTCAGCCCCCCTCTTTTCCTCCAGCGGAGGTAACTCCAGTTCATCTAAAACACGTCCCATGTCCCCCTCTTCACCCCCCGGCCCGCCCTGTACAGCTCCTTATAATACTCCCTAAACGCCTCATGTATCTTCCCCCGGCTCCGACACTGCATCCCCTGCCCTAGTCCGTATCTTCAATATTTCCCTGGACGTGGTCTGCCTCCGTAACTGATGTGCTAGAATTCGCCGCGCCTTCTCCCCGTATTCGTACTGCATCCCCTTGCAGCTGTCCTACCACCCTTCCCGTTGTCAGCCTATCAAATTGCCCCTGTAATTTTTTCCTCCTTATCAATCCCTCTGTGGTGGGCACCCTTGAGTACTCCCTATCTACCTCCAGTATCTCGTTCATTAGCCGTTCATATTCTTCCCTCCTTTTCCTATCCGCGTGAGCCTTGAACGAGATAATCTCCCCTCGGACCACCGCTTTTAACACTTCCCAAAATGTGGCTGCCGCCACCTCTCTGTTCTGATTCAATTTCACATAATCTTTAATCACAGCCCGCACTTTGTCACAAAAGCCTCGATCTGCCAACAACCCCGAATCGAGCCTCCATCCTGGCCTCTGCTCCTGTCATGATCTAAGACGAATCTCCAGTCAATGGGGTGCATGGTCTGAGATTACTATCCCCGAGTACTCTGCCCCCTCCACCCCGACCAAAATCTCCCAGCTCACCAGAAAACATTTAATTCTGGAATGCACCATATAGACATGTGAAAAAAAGGAATACTCTCTTCCCCCTGGGTTCTTGAAGCGCCACGGGTCCACTATACCCACCTTTTCCATAAACCCACCCAGCTCCTTTGCCACTCATATTCTACCCATTGACCTGGGGCTCAACCTGTCCACCCTCGGCTCTAGGACGCAGTTAAAATCTCCGCCCATGGGCAGCATGGTGGTGCAGTGGTTAACACTGCAGCCTCACTGTGCCAAGGTCCCAGGTTCGATCCCGGCTCTGGGTCACTGGCCGTGTGGAATTTGCACATTCTCCCCGTGCTTGCATGGGTTTCGCCCCACAACCCAAAGATGTGCAGACTAGGTGGATTGGCCACGCTAATTTGACCCTTAATTGGAAAAAATGAATTGGGTACTCTAAATTTAAAAATAAAAAAATCTCCTCCGATAATCAACTGGCGTGTGGCCAAGTCCAGGATGCTTCCAGCAACCCCCTCATAAAACCCACATCATCCCAATTCGGTGCATACACATTCACCAAAACCACTGGTGTCCCTTCTAATACCCCACTCCCAATCACATATCTCCCACCCGGGCCCCTCACTTCCTTCACACTCACAAACCCCGTATTCTTACTCATCAACATTGCCACTCCCCGCGACTTTGAATCAAACCTCGAGTGGAAAACCTGACCAACCCACCCCTTCCTTAGCCTAACCTGGTCTTTCACGCGGAGATGTGTCTACTACAGAAAGACTACCTAGGTATTCAAGCTCCTGAGGTGCGGAAAAAAACAGAGATCTTTTAAATGGCCCATTGAGCCCTCACAGGTTCCACGTTGTCAGCCTTATCGGAGGCTTGCACCTCCATTCCTCTCCATCCATCTGTCATCTTCTCTTTTTGGTTCTAGCCCCGTTGATTCCACTCTATACCTGGCCCATAATAGATGGCTCCCTTCTCCACCCCTGACCAAGCTTCTTCTACCTCCCCGCCTCGTTGCATCACCCCCCTAACCCCCCCAGCTCTTTCAGCAAGACCATTTGATGAAGGATGCCAGGGAGCTGTCTTTATGTGTTGGATGGTGTTCAGGTCTGTGAACCTCTGAAATTCTGCGCTGGTGAAAGATGTCCCATTGTCAAAGACAATGATCTCAGGCAACCCATGTATACTAAAGGAGTTATGTAATTTCTCAATAGTTGCTGCTGAAGTTGGCATCTTTGCCTCACAGACATCAAACCATTGCAAATTTGCATTGATGAGTAACAGGAACCTGGTGCCTCAAAATGGTCCCACAAAATCAATATGCAGGACTTCCGGTGGCGGTTATGAAGGAGTAAGTCGCACATTTTGTAACTCCCGCTATGGTTGGACTTTTGGACCTTTCCCCCGTTTTTCTACTGGACCTGAATTGTAAAACGGATGTTAGTGGCAATTGTTTACTGAATTCCCACTTTGGTGCATGGAGAGAAGGAATAGAAGTGTTCGCGAGGGCAGAAACAAAAAGACAGAGAAGGCTTGGGCTGTAGCTGCAACAGAAGACAGCATGGCGGAGGTTCGGACCTCTGGCTTGTCGACCCAGCAGTCTATGGAGCAGCTGATGCAAGTCATTCAGGAAGGCTTTGCTACGCAGAAACGGGACTGCTTGGACCCAATAAAAGAGTCGATTGAGCGATTGGAGCATAGATTGGATGCCCAGAAGCGGATGATCCAGAAGGTGGAGAAGGCGCTGGCTGAGCAGGAGGAACATCAGACTGCGGTGGAGCTGGAGGTGGGGGAGGCTGAGGGACCAGCAGAAGAAGCGCCTGGAGAAGGTGGAGGACCTAGAGAATGGGTCCCGCCGGCAGTACCTAAGAATCGTCGGGCTCCCGGAGGGGTCCGAGGGAACGGACGCTGGGGCAGACATCGCAGACATGTTTGTGAAGCTGCTGGGGGATGGGGCATTCTCCCGGCCCTTGGAGGTGGACAGGGCTCACAGAGCACTTGCGAGGAAGCCGCGAATGGGAGACCCCCCCCCCCGAGGGCAATGGTGGTGAGATTCCACAGGTTTTCGGATAAGGAGCACATTCTACAGTGGGCCAAGCAGGCACGGAGCTGTAAATGGGACAATAGCATCCTGCGGGTTTACCAGGACTTGAGTGTAGAGGTGGCTAGGCGGAGAGCAGGCTTCAACCAGATCAGGTCGATCCTTTTTAAGAAAAAGGTGAAGTTTGGACTGTTATACCCAGCCCATTTCTGGGTCACGCGTGAGGATCAGCACTTCTGCTTCGATCACCTGAGGACGCGTTGGACTTTGCGAGAAAGAAAGGGCTGGTGATGGATTGAGAACTTTTGAACTTGGCTGCAACGTTCATGTTTTTGTTTTTTCTTTTCATTTCTCTGTTTCTGTAAAAAGTTTCCCGTTTTGCATTTCATGGACGATTTTTGTGATGCCGTTTGCATTGATTTGGAACCAGCGGTAGAGCTGAGTGAGTTAAGGTTTTCATTTGCACTGTTGGGGAATGGTGGTGTGCTTGTTTTGATCTTGGTGTTTTTCTGTTGGGCAATTGTGTGGGGGTTGTTTGATGTTGTAGTCTGTTTGTATGAGCGGGGTGGAGGGGGGGGAGGGAACAATAGGTGGGAGACTATCTGGTGCCAGGGATGGGGGCCACCAAGCTAGCTGGGCGAGCTAGCTCTTGGAAGCGCAGTGGGGGGTGCGCATATATTTGGTTTAGTAAAGGGGTTGGGTTACAGGGTGTTGTTACAAGGCTGGGGAGGGGGGATGAATGTTCTGCTGACGAGGGAGGGTCTTGGGCTGAGGGACAGAGAGGAGGCTGGGGGCAGGGGCTGCCTGGGGATGGACCGGTGGAGGTGCGGAGCACGGGCTGGAGGCGGGCCTAATAAAGGGGATGGCAGATCGGCGGAGGAGGGGGGGGGGCAATGAGTCCCCCAACTAGGCTGATCACCTGGAATGTTCAAGGGTTAAATGGGCATGTCAAAAGGGCATGTGTGTTCGCGCATCTTAGGGGATTGAAGGCGGACGTGATAATGTTGCAGGAGACGCACCTTAGAGTTATGGACCAGGTTAGACTGAGGAAAGGCTGGGTCAGTCAGGTCTTTCACTCGGGACTAGATTCAAAGACTAGAGGGGTTGCGAGCCTGATCAATAAGCAGGTGGTGTTTGAGGTGGGTAGAATAGTCTCGGACGTGGAAGGTTGGTACATTATGGTCAGTGGGAAGCTAGAGGGGATGCAGGTGGTATTAGTAAATGTGTATGCGCCAAATTGGGATGATGTGGAGTTTGTAAAGAGGATGCTGGGGAAGATACCGGACATGGACTCGCACAGGTTGGTCATGGGAGGGGACTTCAACAGTTATGGACCCTGGCTTAGACCGGTCAAGCTCGAAAACGGGCAGGGTGCCAGCAATGGCAAAGGAACTAAGAGGGTTCATGGAGGGTGGGGGGGGGGGGGGGGGGGGGGTGGATCCATGGAGATTTGGGAAGCCGAGGGTGAAGGAGTTCTCCTTCTACTCACACGTGCATAAAGTGTATTCCTGGATTGATTTCTTTATTTTGAGCAGGGCCTTGCTGGCTGGGGTGGTTGACACGGGGCACTCGGCCATTACAATCTCCGACCATGCTCCGCACTGGGTTGGCCTGCAGGTTAGTAAAGACAGTAACCAGTGCCCGCACTGGAGGTTGGATGTGGGACTATTGGCTGATGAAGAGGTGTGCGAGCGGCTGAGGAAATGTATTCAGAGCTACCTGCAGGTCAATAATATGGGGGAAATTTCAGCAGCGGTGGTGTGGGAAGCACTGAAGGCGGTGGTCAGGGGGGAGCTGATCTCGATCCGGGCCCACAGGGAGAAGGTGGACAGGGCGGAGACGGACTGACTGGTAAAGGAGTTACTACACATTGAAAGGAGGTATGCGGATTCCCCAGGGGAGGGCTTTTAAGGGAACGGCGGAGGTTACAGGCGGAGTTTAGCTTGCTGACCGCAGGTGGAGCAGCTGAGAAAGGCGAGGGGGTTGGCCTACGAACGTGGCGAGAAGGCCAGCAGAATGCTTGCACAGCAGCTGAGGAAGAGGGAGGCAGCTAGGGAGATAGGGAAAGTAAAGGACGGAGATGGGAACCTGGTTGGTGATTCAGTAGGGGTGAATAAGGCATTTAGGGATTTCTACAGCAGGCTGTGCAAATCCGGAGGGGATGAGGCACTTCTTGGAGGGGTTGAATTTCCCAAAGGTACGGGGAGCGGGTAGAAGGACTGGGGGCCCCAATCGGGCTGGAGGAGATAGTGGAGGGCTTGAAGGCCTTGGTGAACCACTGTAATAGGAGATGTAAGGTAGGACCTGCACTACAGGTTCGCCAGTAGCTCCTGCCGGCTGGCTCCGCCCACGGAGAACTGTATAAATATGCATGACCTCCAGTCCCTGGCATTTCGCCAGCTGCAGCAGGAGGCCACGCATCTGACTGTAATAAAGCCACAGTTGTACCCAACTTTAGTCTTTGTGCAATTGATCGTGCATCAATTTATTACAGTCAGATTTTCCACAGAATGGATATCAGAATTAAGCCCGATCGCCTGCAGCTGGATCCGCACTCGCCCGATGCCAGAAAAGACTTTATTCACTGGCTAGCATGTTTTGAGGCCTACATCAAGGCTGCGGACCCCGCGCCAATGGAGGCTCAGAAGATAAACGTCCTGTACTCCAGACTGAGCTCCAGCGTGTTCCTGTTGATCCAAGACGCCACGAATTACACAAAAGTAATGGAACTCCTTAAGGGACACTACGCGCAGAAGGTGAACACGCTCTTCGCCAGGCACGTACTCTCCACCCGCTCGCAACTACCTGGTGAGTCCATCGAAGACTTCTGGCGGGCTCTAATTCCACTCGTCAGGGACTGTGACTGTCAGGCCGTTACGGCCACTGAACACGCAAATCTCCTCATGCGCAATGCCTTCGTGACGGGGATTGCGTCGGACCGCATCCGAGAACGATTACTGGAAGGGTCCACGCTCGAACTGGCGGAGACAAAAACCTTGGCGCTCTCCATGACGGTCACATCCCGTAACGTACAATCGTACCTCTCCCGCCGCGCTGCCCACCCTTCTACTCCTTCCTACCCTTCCTGGACCCCACCGACAACCTCCTCAGCCGAGGCCCTGCCTTCCCAATACGCCTGTGCCGCACGCCGATCTGCGCACCCCGGGGGTCCCTGCTGCCACTTCTGCGGTCAGCAGAAGCACCCCTGCCAACACTGCCCGGCCCGAACTGCAGTTTGTAAAGCCTGCAGTAAAAAGGGCCACTTCGCGGCTGTGTGCCAGGCCCGCGCAGTCACTGTGATCGCGCCCGCTTTCGCCCCCTCCCCCATGCCAGGCGCACAATGGGAGCCGCCATCTTCTCCTCCTGGGTCCATGTGCGCCCCATGGGCGCCGCCATCTTGTCCCGACCCCGCAATGTGCGCACCATGGGCGGCGGCATCTTGTCCCGACCCCGCAATGTGCGCACCATGGGCGCCGCCATCTTGTCCCCCACATGCTCTCTGGACATCTCGACATCGGAACCGCACACGCTCGTCACCCGAAGCATCCGATGGTTACCCGCAGCTCGCTTCGATGACACTGGACCAATCTCGCCCGCACAATCTGGCCACCGCATCGACGATGGTTAAAATCAACGGCCACGCGACCTCGTGCCTGCTGGACTCCGGGAGCACCAAAAGCTTCGTTCACCCAGATACGGTAAGGTGCTGCTCCCTCGCGGTCCGCCCTGCCAATCAAAGGATTTCCCTCGCATCCGGATCCCACTCCATCCCGAACCGAGGCTTCTGTACAGTCACCCTCACCGTCCAAAGCGTAGAATTTAGTAACTTCCACGTCTATGTCCTTCCTAATCTCTGCGCTGCACTCCTGCTGGGCCTGGACTTCCAGTGCAACCTCCGGAGCCTCACCCTCAAATTCGGCGGGCCCTTACCCCCCCTTACCGTTTGCGGCCTCGCGACCCTCAAGGTCGATCCCCCCTCCCTTTTTGCCAATCTAACTGCGGATTGCAAGCCCGTTGCCACTAGAAGCAGACGGTACAGCACCCAGGACAAGACCTTCATCAGGTCCGAAGTCCAGCGGCTGCTTAAGGAGGGTATTATCGAGGCCAGCAACAGCCCCTGGAGAGCCCAAGTGGTAGTGGTTAAAACTGGGGAGAAACACAGGATGGTCGTGGACTACAGCCAGACCATCAATCGCTACACGCAGCTCGACGCGTACCCCCTCCCACGCATATCTGATATGGTCAATCAGATTGCGCAGTGCCGGGTCTTCTCAACAATTGACCTGAAATCCGCCTACCACCAGCTCCCCATCCGGAAGTCGGACCGGCCATACACTGCCTTCGAGGCGGACGGTCGCCTTTACAACTTCCTTAGGGTCCCTTTCGGTGTCACAAATGGGGTCTCAGTCTTCCAAAGAGAGATGGACCGAACGGTCGACCAGTACGGTTTGCGGGCCACCTTTCCGTACTTAGATAATGTCACCATCTGCGGCCATGACCAGCAGGACCACGATGCCAACCTCGATAAATTCCTCCGCACTGCCACTCTTCTCAACCTGACCTACAACAAAGAGAAGTGTGTGTTCAGCACGACCCGGTTAGCCATTCTCGGCTATGTAGTCCAAAACGGACTTCTCGGGCCCGACCCCAACCGCATGCGCCCCCTCATGGAGCTTCCCCTCCCCCACTGCCCCAAGGCCCTCAAACGCTGCCTGGGGTTCTTTTCCTACTATGCTCAGTGGGTCCCAAACTATGCGGACAAGGCCCACCCACTCATTCAGTCCACCCAATTCCCCCTCGCGGCTGAGGCACAACACGCTTTCGCCCGCATCAGAGCAGACATCGCCAAGGCCGGGATGCGCGCAGTGGTGAGTCACTGCCTTTCCAAGTAGAAAGTGACGCTTCAGACGTCGCCCTTGCCGCCACTCTAAACCAGGCAGGCAGACCCGTGGCATTCTTTTCCCGCACCCTTCATGCCTCTGAAATTTGACACTCATCCGTCGAAAAGGAGGCCCAAGCTATCGTTGAAGCAGTGTGGCATTGGAGGCATTACCTGGCCGGTAAGAGATTCACTCTCCTTACGGACCAACGGTCGGTAGCCTTCATGTTCAATAACACACAGCGGGGCAAGATCAAAAATGATAAAATCTTGCGGTGGAGAATCAAGCTCTCCACCTATAATTACGAGATCTTGTAACACCCCAGTAAACTCAACGAGCCCCCAGACGCCCTCTCCCGAGGTACTTGTGCCAGCGCACAAGTGGACCATCTCCGGGCCCTACACGACAGCCTTTGTCACCCGGAGGTCTCTCGATTGTACCATTTGGTCAAAGCTCGAAATCTGCCCTACTCCGTCGAGGAAGAAAGGACAGTCACCAGGGACTGCCAGGTCTGTGCGGAATACAAGCCGCACTTCTACCGGCCAGACCGTGCGCGCCTGGTGAAGGCTTCCCGCCCCTTTGAACGCCTCAGCCTGGATTTCAAAGGGCCCCTCCCCTCCACCGACCGTAACACGTACATTCTCAGTGTGGTCGATGAGTACTCCAGATTCCCCTTCGCCATCCCATGCCCCGATATGACATCTGCCACCGTCATCAAGGCCCTCAGCACCATCTTCGCTCTGTTCGGTTTCCCCGCCTACATCCACAATGACAGGGGATCCTCATTCATGAGCGATGAGCTGCATCAGTTCCTGCTCAGCAGGGGTATAGCCTCCAGCAGGATGACCAGCTACAACCCCCGGGGAAACGGGCAAGCAGAACGGGAGAATGGGATGGTTTGGAGGGCCGTCCAGCTGGCCCTACGGTCCAGGAACCTCCCAGCCTCTCGCTGGCAGGAGGTCCTCCCTGACGCTCTGCACTCCATCCGGTCACTATTGTGCACCGCCACTAATAACACACCCCATGAACGTGTTTTTACCTTCCCGAGGAAGTCCACATCCGTGGTGTCGCTCCCGACTTGGCTCGCAGCTCCAGGACCGGTCCTTCTCCGTAGGCACGTCCGACTCCACAAGGCGGACCCCTTGGTGGACAGGGTTCACCTGCTCCAACCCAACCCTCAATCTGCCTACGTTGAGTTCCCCGACGGCCGCCTAGATACTGTCTCACTCAGGGACCTGGCACCGTCAAGATCCACCCCAACACACCTCCACACCAATGCGCCCCCCCCCCCACCTCCCACCGCGCCACCAATATTGACCCCACCAGAGCACCCCCCCCCCCCCCCCCCCTCCCCTTTTCCGCACAAGTGGAGCTTTATAAAAAGTTCTCGGGGATATTGGGGCCGGTGTTGTTGAGGATGTTCAAAGAGGCAAGGGAAAGAGGGGTGTTTCCCCCGACAATGTCAGAGGCAACAATTTAGCTGATCCTTAAGCGTGACAAGAACCCGGAGCTTTGTGGGTCGTCCAGGCCGATCTCCCTGTTGAATGTAGCTGCCAAGTTGCTGGCCAAAACTTATCCTCCAGGATCGAGGATTGTGTTCCGGACGTTATTGGGGAGGACCAGACTGGGTTTGTTAAGGGCTGGCAGTTGGTGGTCAATGTAAGAAGACTGTTAAAAGTGATCATGATGCCCCCGGAAGGTAGGGAGGTGGAGGTAGTGATCGCAATTGATGCGGAAAAGGTTTTTGATCGGGTAGAATGGGACTATTTGTGGGAGACACTGGGATGATTTGCATTCGGGCGGGGCTTTATTGACTGGGTCAGGTTGACTCCTTTGGCAAGTGTACGGACGAATAGGACAACGTCGGACTATTTTAGACTGCACCAGGGGACGAGACAGCACCCAATAGAGGGGATGGAAGAAATCCTGAGGATTCTAGGGGAGTTTGGCCGGTTTTCGGGGTATAAGCTTAATATGGGAAAGAGTGAGATGTTTGTGGTCCAGGCGAGGGGGCAGGAGAGGCGACTGGGAGAGCTGCCGTTTAGGTTAGTAAAGGAAAACTTTAGGTATCTAGGCATCCAAGTGGCGCGGGAATGGGACCGGCTGCATAAATTGAATCTGGCCCGGCTGGTGGACCAAATGAAGGACGATTTTCGGAGACGGGGCGCGCTCTGTTGTCTCTGGCTGGGAGGGTGCAAACGGTGAAGATGACAGTCCTCCCGAGATTCCTGTTTGTATTTCAGTGTCGCCCCATCTTCATTCCGCGGCCCTTTTTTAAGCGGGTCAACAGAGTGATCACTGGCTTTGTCTGGGCGGGCAAGACCCCGTGAGTAAGGAAGGTGATGCTTGAGCGGAGTCGGGGAGAGGGCGAGCTGGTGCAGCCAAATTTTAGTAACTATTACTGGGCGGCGAATATAGCCATGAGCAGGAAGTGGGTGGTCGGGGAGGGCGCGGCATGGCTGCATATGGAGGCGGCTTCATGTAAGGGCACCAGTTTGGGGGCGTTGGTAACTGCACCTCTGCCATTCCTGCCGGCACGGTACTCCACCAGTTCCAGTGGTGGTGGCGACCCTGAGAGTTTGGGGCCAGTGGAAGCGGCATGTGGAAGCAGTGGGACCATCGGTCTGGGCCCCAGTCTGTGATAATCACCGGTTTGCCCCGGGGAGTATGGACGGGGGGTTCCGGTATTGGCAGAGAGCGGGGATTGGGAAAATGGGGGATATGTTCATATAGGGGAGCTTTCCGAGTATGAGGGTGCTGGAGGAGAAGTTTGGGTTGGCGAGGGTAAACAAATTCAGGTATTTACAGGTGCGGGACTTCCTTCATAAACAGGTGTCAACCTTCCCGCTCCTACCGCTAAGGGGTATTCAGGACAGGGTAGTTTCTAGAGGGTGGGTAGGAGAAGGGAGCATCTCAGACATTTATAAGGAGCTTATGTTGTGGGAGGAGGAGACGCAGACCGAGGAGCTGAAGCGCAAGTGGCAGGAGGAGCTGGGAAATGAGTTAGAGGATGGTCTATGGGCAGACACGTTATGTAGAGTCAACGCATCCGCAACATGTGCCAGGCTCAGTCTGATACAATTTAAGGTTGTTCACCAGGCTCACTTGACAGTGGCCCGGATGAGCAGATTCTTTGGGGTAGAAGATAGGTGCGCCAAATGTGCGGGAGGACCGGCGAACCATGCCCACATATTTTGGACATGTCCAAAGCTTGGGATATTTTGTCTGGGGTTTGCGGACGTCATGTCCATGGTGTTAAAAACAAGGGTGGCACTGAGTCCAGAGGTGGTGATTTTCGGGGTGTCGGAAGACCCGGAAATCCAGGAGCAGAAAGAGGCAGACGTTCTGGCCTTTGCTTCCCTGGTAGCCCGGAGACAGATACTATTAGCTTGGAGGGACTCAAAACCCCCGAAGTCAGAGACCTGGCTATCGGACATGGCTGGCTTTCTCTGTTTGGAGAAAATCAAGTTCGCCTTGAGAGGGTCACTGTTAGGGTTCACCCGGAGGTGGCAGCCATTCGTCGACTTCTTTGCGGGAAATTAATCGTCAGCAGGCGGGGTGGGGGGGTGGGGGGAGTAGTTTAGATTATAGTGGGGGGTCAATAACGGTGGGACCGTACGAGAGGTAAATCGCTTTTGCACTATGTTTATGGTTTCATGTATATTATTTATTTTGTTGTTGTTACTATACCGAAAATACCTCACTAAAATGCTTAGTAAAGAAAACCCATTTCTGACAAGTTCTCACCATAGTCACAGTACTCCGCAATCCTGCGTAGCCTGGATAGAAACTGCAAGGAATTCTCCTGGGGTCCTCTCAGCGGTATTAAACCGGTAACGCTGGACTATCGTGGAGAGAGTTGGGTTAAAATGTTGTCCAACTAAGTTCATAAGTTTATCAAAGGTCTTGGTGTCCGGCGCAGCTGGGTACGTAAGGCTCCTAATCACCCCAAACGTATGCGGGCTGCAGGCGGTGAGCAAAATGACCATCTGGTGCTTGTTTTCGGTGATGTCGTTTGCCCGGAAATAATAACGCATCCGTCGTGAGTACTGGTTCCAACTTTCCAGCACACCATCAAAAACATCCAAATGTCCATACAGAGGCATGGTGTAACAGAAACAAAACTTCCGACCTGTATCCAACAAGAATCCATGGCGGTGTCTTCAGCAGCATAGACAACTATTGTCATGTGAGAGTACCTTTAAGAAATGGATGTTTAAGCAATGTACCTTTAAGAAATGGAGCTGATCATATTACTGACGTGATGTCAGAGGGTGGGGGGAGCTGAGCTCACTTCTGCTTTTTGAGTTTCAGTTTGAGAACGCAGCTGTGAGTGTCTGTGTGTTTTGCTGTGAGCTGCAGGAAGAAACACAGAGCTGGTCTGTTGATTTCTGCAATCCAAAGACTATAAATATATTGAGTGTAACCTAATGTGCTCCTATTTTTGAAGGTTTGAAGTCTTTTGGATGTTTAAAGGAACAGTTTGAAGGATTATTTAGTGTTGTAGTATTTTGGGATTCTCTTTGAAGTAATGGGCGTTAAGATATTCAATGTTTGTTTTAAAAGGTTAACTTGAGTTCATAGAATAAACATTGTTTTGTTATAAAAACCACTTGTCCATTTCTGCTGTATCACACCTGGAGAGTACGCCGTGTGCTTCCCACACCACAATCTATTAAAAGTTGTTGGTCGGTTGAATTCCATGAAAAACTTTGGGGTTCGTAAACCCAGACCCATAACACTATCCACTTTAACCCTTGTCGCCAGTTTTGTGAGGGTCACGCAGAATCCAGCACGAGTTGAAGAATAGAAAGAAATAACATTTATTTACAATAATATATATATACAACAGCAGCAGTAACTCCCTTGCTGCTCACTCCTCTCTAGCTGGTTCCAAACTGACCAGCTCTATTTATGCAGGGAATCCGCTAATGATTTCTCCGCCACTTCCGGGTGCGGCGATGACCAGCTGAGTCGCACGTTTCGGCAGCTCCCTGTGAAACGGACTTTTGGGCTCTTGATAGGAGCCCCAACGGCAATTTTGACGGCTAAAAACACTGTGCGGTAAACCAGAAGGGAATCCCCCCTGGATACGGATGGAAAAAGGAGGAGAGAGTGGCCAGATTGCAGTGGATCCTTTAGAACAGCGGCAAGGAAGGCAAGCAAAAACCAAGATGGCGTCGGAAGGTGGCAGTTTAACATGGGGCCCTGAACAACAAGAGTTCTTGAAATGCTGTGTGGAAGAGATCAAAAAGGAAATGAAGAAAGAGCTGTTGGCCCCGATACTACAGGCGATTGAAGGGCTAAAGGAGGAACAAAAGACCCAGGAGCGGGAGCTTCGGATCGTGAAGGCAAAGGCAGCCGAGAATGAGGACGATATACAGGGCCTGGTGGTGAAGACGGAGACGCAGGAGGCACATCAGAAACGATGTGTGGAAAGGTTGGAGGCACTGGAAAACAACGCAAGGAGGAACAACCTGAGGATTCTTGGTCTTCCTGAAGGTGTGGAGGGAGCGGACGTCGGGGCATATGTGAGCACGATGCTGCACTCGTTAATGGGAGCGGAGGCCCCGGCGGGTCCGTTGGAGGTGGAGGGAGCATACCGAGTGATGGCGCGAGGACCGAGAGCAGGAGAAATTCCCAGAGCCATAGTGGTGAGATTCCTCCGTTTTAAGGATAGAGAAATGGTCCTTAGATGGGCGAAGAAAACTCGGAGCAGTAAATGGGAGAACGCGGTGATCTGCGTTTATCAAGACTGGAGTGCGGAGGTGGCGAGAAGGAGGGCAAGCTTTAATCGGGCCAAGGCGGTGCTTCATAAAAAGAAGATAAAATTTGGAATGCTGCAACCGGCAAGACTGTGGGTCACATATCGAGGGAGGCACCACTACTTTGAGACGGCGGATGAAGCGTGGACTTTCATTGTGGAAGAAAAACTGGAATGAGCGGGTTATTAAAAAGAACGTTCGAACAAAGTGGTGGGGCGAATGTGGGGGGCAAAGAGGGGTTTTATGTACTAATCCTGCGATGTGGTAACTTTTCTCTCTCCCACAGGTGGTGATGGGGGGAGGAGGGGAGGTGGAGGAGATGGGGCGTTGGCCATTGGGGGCGGGGCCAAGGGAGACCCTCACAAAACTGACCCTCACAATCCTTGGTTCCCGCGCTATGATAATCATGGCGGGAATAGAGAAGCAGGAAGGAGGGGGCGTCGCACGGTGCGAGCCGAGGTCACGGGGGGAAGCCGAGGTCAGCCAGAGTTTGCTGACTTCTGGGAGCAACATGGGGGGAGTAATTACGCTAGCGGGGGATCTAGCGGGGGGGGGGTGGGAGGGGGGAATTACTGGGTTGCTGCTGCTGGGGAGAGGGGGGAGCTGGTATGAGAGAGGATGGGCGGGGGGGCACCGCCTGGGGGAGATACAGCTGCGTGGGAACCGGGTGAGGAGCTGGAAAAAGGTGATGGCTAATCGACAAGGGGGGGGGGGGGGTAGGAAGCCCCCCAACTCGGCTGATCACGTGGAACGTGAGAGGGCTGAACGGGCCGATAAAGAGGGCACGGGTACTCGCACACCTTAAGAAACTTAAGGCAGATGTGGTTATGTTACAGGAAACGCACCTGAAACTGATAGACCAGGTTAGGCTACGCAAAGGATGGGTGGGGCAGGTGTTCCATTCGGGGCTAGATGCGAAAAACAGGGGGGTGGCTATATTAGTGGGGAAGCGGGTAATGTTCGAGGCAAAGACTATAGTGGCGGATAACGGGGGCAGATACGTGATGGTGAGTGGCAAACTACAGGGGGAGACGGTGGTTTTGGTAAACGTATATGCCCCGAACTGGGATGATGCCAATTTTATGAGGCGGATGCTAGGACGCATTCCGGACCTAGAGATGGGAAAGCTGATAATGGGGGCAGATTTTAATACGGTGTTGGAACCAGGGCTGGATAGGTCGAAGTCCAGGACTGGAAGGAGGCCGGCAGCAGCCAAGGTACTTAAAGATTTTATGGAGCAGATGGGAGGTGTAGACCCGTGGAGATTTAGCAGACCTAGGAGTAAGGAGTTCTCGTTTTTCTCCTATGTCCATAAAATCTACTCGCGAATAGACTTTTTTGTGCTGGGTAGGGCATTGATCCCGAAGGTGAGGGGAACGGAGTATACGGCTATAGCCATTTCGGATCACGCTCCACACTGGGTGGACTTGGAGATAGGGGAGGAAACAGGAGGGCGCCCACCCTGGAGAATGGACATGGGACTAATGGCAGATGAGGGGGTGTGTCTAAGGGTGAGGGGGTGCATTGAAAAGTACTTGGAACTCAATGATAATGGGGAGGTCCAGGTGGGAGTGGTCTGGGAGGCGTTGAAGGCGGTGGTTAGAGGGGAGCTGATATCAATAAGGGCACATAAAGGGAAGCAGGAGAGTAAGGAACGGGAGCGGTTGCTGCAAGAACTTTTGAGGGTGGACAGACAATATGCGGAAGCACCGGAGGAGGGACTGTACAGGGAAAGGCAAAGGCTACATGTAGAATTTGACTTGCTGACTACAGGCACTGCAGAGGCACAATGGAGGAAGGCACAGGGTGTACAGTACGAATATGGGGAGAAGGCGAGCAGGTTGCTGGCACACCAATTGAGGAAAAGGGGAGCAGCGAGGGAAATAGGGGGAGTGAGGGATGAGGAAGGAGAGATGGAGCGGGGAGCGGAGAGAGTGAATGGAGTGTTCAAGACATTTTATAAAAAATTATATGAAGCTCAACCCCCGGATGGGAGGGAGAGAATGATGGGCTTCTTGGATCGGCTGGAATTTCCCAAGGTGGAAGAGCAGGAAAGGGTGGGACTGGGAGCACAGATCGAGGTAGAAGAAGTGGTGAAAGGAATTAGGAGCATGCAGGCGGGAAAGGCCCCGGGACCGGATGGATTCCCAGTCGAATTCTATAGAAAATATGTGGACTTGCTCGCCCCGGTACTGACGAGGACCTTTAATGAGGCAAAGGAAAGGGGACAACTGCCCCCGACTATGTCTGAAGCAACGATATCGCTTCTCTTAAAGAAGGAAAAGGACCCGCTACAATGCGGGTCCTATAGACTATTTCCCTCCTAAATGTAGATGCCAAGGTCCTGGCCAAGGTAATGGCAATGAGAATAGAGGAATGTGTCCCGGGGGTGGTCCACGAGGACCAAACTGGGTTTGTGAAGGGGAGACAGCTGAACACGAATATACGGAGGTTGTTAGGGGTAATGATGATGGCCCCACCAGAGGGAGAAACGGAGATAGTAGTGGCGATGGATGCCGAGAAAGCATTTGATAGAGTGGAGTGGGATTATTTGTGGGAGGTGTTGAGGAGATTTGGTTTTGGAGAGGGGTATGTTAGATGGGTGCAGCTGTTGTATAGGGCCCCAGTGGCGAGCGTGGTCACGAATGGACGGGGATCTGCATATTTTCGGCTCCATAGAGGGACAAGGCAGGGATGCCCTCTGTCCCCATTATTGTTTGCACTGGCGATTGAGCCCCTGGCGATAGCGTTGAGGGGTTCCAAGAAGTGGAGGGGAGTACTTAGGGGAGGAGAAGAGCACCGGGTATCTTTGTATGCGGACGATTTGCTACTATACGTGGCGGACCCGGCGGAGGGGATGCCAGAAATAATGCGGATACTTGGGGAGTTTGGGGATTTTTCAGGGTATAAATTGAACATGGGGAAAAGTGGTTGTTTGTGGTGCATCCAGGGGAGCAGAGTAGAGAAATAGAGGACCTACCGTTGAGGAAGGTAACAAGGGACTTTCGTTACCTGGGGATCCAGATAGCTAAGAATTGGGGCACATTGCATAGGTTAAATTTAACGTGGTTGGTGGAACAGATGGAGGAGGATTTCAAGAGATGGGATATGGTATCCCTGTCAATGGCAGGGAGGGTGCAGGCGGTTAAGATGGTGGTCCTCCCGAGATTCCTCTTTGTGTTTCAGTGCCTCCCGGTGGTGATCACGAAGGCTTTTTTTAAAAGGATTGAAAAGAGCATCATGGGTTTTGTGTGGGCCGGGAAGACCCCGAGAGTGAGGAAGGGTTTCTTACAGCGTAGCAGGGATGGGGGGGGCTGGCACTACCGAGCCTAAGTGAGTATTATTGGGCCGCTAATATTTCAATGGTGAGTAAGTGGATGGGAGAGGAGGAGGGAGCGGCGTGGAAGAGATTAGAGAGGGCGTCCTGTAGGGGGACTAGCCTACAGGCTATGATGACAGCCCCATTGCCGTTCTCGCCGAGGAGCTGCACCACCACCGGGGTGGTGGCTACACTGAAGATTTGGGGACAGTGGAGACAGCATAGGGGAAAGACTGGAGCCTTGGGGGGGTCCCCGATAAGAAACAACCATAGGTTTGCCCCAGGGGGAATGGATGGGGGATGTGGAATGTGGCAAGGAGCAGGAATAACGCAACTGAAAGATCTGTTTGTGGATGGGAAGTTCGCGAGTCTGGGAGCGCTGACCGAGAAATATGGGTTGCCCCAAGGGAATGCATTCAGGTATATGCAACTGAGGGCTTTTGCGAGGCAACAGGTGGGGGAGTTCCCGCAGCTCCCGACGCAGGAGGTGCAGGACAGAGTGATCTCAGGGACGTGGGTGGGGGATGGTAAGGTGTCAGATATATATAGGGAAATGAGGGACGAAGGGGAGACTATGGAAGATGAACTAAAAGGGAAATGGGAAGAAGAGCTGGGGGAGGAGATCGAGGAGGGGCTGTGGGCAGATGCCCTAAGCAGGGTAAACTCGTCGTCCTCGTGTGCCAGGCTAAGCCTGATTCAGTTTAAGGTATTACACAGGGCACATATGACTGGAGCACAGCTCAGTAAATTTTTTGGGGTGGAGGATAGGTGTGCGAGGTGCTCGAGAAGCCCAGCGAATCATACCCATATGTTTTGGTCATGCCCGGCACTACAGAGGTTTTGGATGGGGGTGACAAAGGTGCTTTCAAAAGTAGTAGGAGTCCGGGTCGAACCAAGCTGGGGGTTGGCTATATTTGGGGTTGCACAAGAGCCGGGAGTGCAGGAGGCGAGAGAGGCCGATGTTTTGGCCTTTGCGTCCCTAGTAGCCCGGCGCAGGATATTGCTAATGTGGAAAGAAGCCAAGCCCCCGGGGGTGGAGACCTGGATAAATGACATGGCGGGGTTTATAAAGCTAGAGCGGATTAAGTTCGTCCTAAGGGGGTCGGCTCAAGGGTTCACCAGGCGGTGGCAACCGTTCGTCGAATACCTCGCAGAAAGATAGACGGAATGGGAAAAAGAAGGCAGCAGCAGCAGCCCAGGATCGGGGGGGGGCGGGGGGGGGGGGGGGGGGGGGGGGGCGGGGGGGGGGACCAGAAGGACTCTCAGGGTTGTTAATATATACTGTATAGTATGTATAGGTCGTTGCTCCAGATAATTATATATTGGACAGTTAAATTATATTTTTGGAGAGTGTTACTTGTGACAAGGCAGTTGCCAATTAGGGCTAGTTTTCATTTTTGTTATTTATTATTTATTCATTTTTTGTTTATAAAATAGGTCATTGTTATTTGTGTTGTTATAATATTGTGTAAAGGATGCACAATGTACTGTGTTGGTTGACCAAAAATTTTCAATAAAATATTTAATTTAAAAAAAATAACAGATATTATGCTTGTGTCCACAGGAAATCCAAAACACCATAAGACAGAGGAAGACCAAGAGAAAAATGAAGACGGACATCATGACCTACATTTGGATCATCATGGGATCACTACAGTTGCGCACGGAAGCGACCCCCCAGACCCCTACCCCACAGGCCGTGAATGTTTCCCATCACTGCCACACACCACACCCAGGACAGCCAACTGACACACCAACCTGGTGAGACAACCTCATAAAATAGTATTCCCTTTCATACATCGTAGAACCCTATTAGTGATAGCAATACTCTGCAATGTCATCCAGACACTGCGACTTCGGAAATGGCGAAGGAAAGCCTCCCGCACTCCGGTATACACACTTAGACCCCCTATTTTCGGACTCCAACAAACCCCCCACTCTCTCTAAATGAATAAAGTGCATCGATTACCTTTTTGTTTTGTTCTAATAAAGAAAGGATGTGAATTTTCTGTACTTGACCGCCAAGATACAGAGAAATGTAATGCTGCTATTGTATAGTTTTATACTGTTTGTAAATTCTTTTTATTGGCTAAACAGCCTGAAGATAGTTTAGAGAAAGATAGTTAGAGGTTCCCGTGTTTAAAAGAAAACACGCTTGAATATTATAGCGCCCTTTAGGATTTTATAATGATGTGATGTAAATAAAAGCTATTTAGGTGAAGGTTCGAATCCATAGGACAGAGTAGGATAGAACCTGTCCTTGATTGCGGGTGCTCAACTTAGGCGGAGAACAAAGAAGATTCAGTAATGTGATCCTTCACGCTTCGCGTTGAGGATCGTAAGGAGGGAGTGTATCCATCTGGGATGGCCACTTTCAGCATATAAAATGGACACTCGCAGAGCATACAGGGAAAAATGGACAATGCAAAGTAACAAGCAGGCACAGAGCCCGAATGTGTATTTAGAAGACAGACTGCAGACGGAACCGGAACTCTTGGCCGATTTGCACATTGATGGCCCATCTCCGGTGAACAAAGACTAGTGCTCAGGTAGCTGGTACCGTCCCAGACATTCCGGCGCCACTACCCCAGCAAGAAGACACAGACAAAGCAAGGCCAACGGCCACTTAGGACACGCCCAGCCATCAAGTCACCCGCCCTTTATTGGCTCAGATTGATGGCAGTGATTGAGAAGCTGCCCAATTAATTGGGACCAAGTTTAAGGCCCGCCTAAAAGCACGCAAAGCCCCCCGAAAATAAGAAGGAACCCTCGCCATGTGTTCCCTCTCTTGGATTCAGCTCTCAACTGGAGAGACCCTTCCATCTACACCACCAGAAGCAAGTAAGTTCAAGTTCAATGCTCGCTGCCAGACGGACGACCTTAGCTGTATGTCTGTTATCTCTTCGAACCCAACAGCCTCAGATCCGAGCAACGGCCATTGTTCCTCTGACCTAAGCGGGTACCCGAAGTTAAGTATAGGTGTTAGTGATAGACATAGTTTAGCCTGTAGTGTTATTGTGCATGAGTAAATCATACTGTGTGTAAATAAAATATCATTGACTTTGAACTAACTAACTGGTGTATTGGCTCTTTGATCGGTATTTGGTTGAACCTTGTGGCGGTATCAAGAGATACCTGGCGACTCTGAAAGCATATTCATAATTAATATTAAGAAAGGCGACCTTATTAATCGCCATACTTATAGCCACCAATAGAGAGCAACAGGCTGAATTTCCCAAAGGTGGACGGGGAGTGGGTAGAAGGGCTGGGGGCCCTGATCGGGTTGGAAGAGATAGTGGAGGGTCTGAAGGCCATGCAGTCGGGTAAGGCCCCGGGGCCGGACAGGTACCCAGTGGAGTTCTATAAAAGGTTCTCTGGGATATTGGGGCTGGTGTGATGAGGATGTTCAATGAGGCAAGGGAAAGAGGGGTGCTGCCCCTGACAATGTCACAGGCAATAATTTCGCTGATTCTTAAGCGGGACAAGAACCCGGAGCTGTGTGGGTTCTACAGGCCGATGTCCCTGTTAAATGTGGATGCCAAGTTGCTGGCTAAAATCTTGTCCTCCAGGATTGAGGATTGTGTTCCGGACGTTATTGGGGAGGACCAGACGGGGTCTGTTAAGGGCAGGCAGCTGGTGGCCAATGTCAGAAGGCTGATAAATGTGATCATGATGCCCCCAGAAGGTAGGGAGGTGGAGGTAGTGATCGCAATGGATGCAGAAAAGGCTTTTGATCGGGTAGAATGGGACTATCTGTGGGAGGTACTGGGACGGTTCGGATTCAGGTGGGGCTTTATCGACTGGGTCAGGTTGCTGTATCAGGCTCCTGTGGCAAGTGTACGGACGAATAGGACAACATCGGACTATTTTAGACTGCACCGGGGGACGAGGCAGGGTTGCCCCCACTCCCCACTGTTGTTTGCGCTGGCTACAGAGCCGTTGGCAATTGCTCTGAGAGCCTCGAGGAGCTGGAGAGGACTGGTCTGGGGGGGGGGGCTTGGGAGTTGGAGCACAGGGTTTCGCTCTATGCGGATGACCTGCTTCTGTACCTTTCGGACACAATAGAGGGGATGGAAGAAATCATGAGGGTTCAAGGGAAATTTGACCGGTTTTCAGGGTATAAGCTTAATATGGGAAAGAGTGAGATGTTTGTGGTCCAGGTGAGAGGACAGGAGAGGCGACTGGGAGAGCTGCCGTTTAGGTTAGTAAAGGGAAGCTTTAGGTATCTAGGCATCCAAGTGGCGCGGGAATGGGACCAACTGCATAAATTGAATCTGGCCCTGCTGGTGGACCAAATGAAGGACGATTTTCGGAGATGGACGCGCTCTGTTGTCTCTGGCTGGGGGGGTGCAAACGGTGAAGATGACGGTCCTCCCGAGATTCCTACTTGTATTTCAGTGCCTCCCCATTTTTATTCCGTGGTCCTTTTTTAAGCGGGTCAACAGAGTGATCACGGGCTTCGTCTGGGCGGGCAAGACCCCACGAGTAAGGAAGGTCGGGGAGAGGGCGGGCTGGCGCTGCCAAATTTTAGCAACTATTACTGGGTGGCTAATATAGCCATGATCCGGAAGTTAGTAGTGGGGGAGGGGTCGGCATGGTGCGCAAGGAGGCGGCTTCATGTAAGGGCACCAGTTTGGGGGCGTTGGTAACTGCGCCTTTGCCGTTCCTGCCGGCACGGTACTCCACCAGTCTAGTGGTGGTGGCGGCCCTGAGAGTTTGAGGCCAGTGGAGGCGGCATGTGGGAGCAGTGGGAGCATTGGTCTGGGCCCCAGTCTGTGATAATCACCGGTTTGCCACGGGGAGTATGGACGGGGGGTTCCGGTTATGGCGGAGTGCGGGGATTGAGAGGATGGGGGATATGTTCATAGAGGGGAGCTTTCCGAGTATGAGGGTGCTGGAGGAAAAGTTTGGGTTGGCGAGGGGAAACAAATTCAGGTATCTGCAGGTGCGGGACTTCCTTCGCCAACAGGTGTCAACCTTCCCACTCCTACCGCTAAGTGGGATTCAGGACAGGGTAGTTTCCAGAGGGTGGGGAGGAGAAGGGAGCGACTCATAAACTGACAGCATTTAAAAAATCAATATGTAGCCTGCCCTTCCCATGAGTGAAGAGGAGCTGAATAAGGTTGTTTCTGGTGCGGCTGGCAAAGGGAACAGTGTTTAACCATGTTCTCAGTGTTACTGTCTGACCTTGGCCGCCAGACATAACTATGTGCCAACATCCTCATCCTTGACAAACCTGGGTGTGCACCATGGATCCGTCAAGAATGCCTCCTTGTCCTGTGGGAAGGCACCACGACTCTGCAACCCCTACATCCTGACTACTCTGTTCAGTGATTCTGGAATAAAAGGGACACAGGTCATCAGACACAACTGTACCTGGCCAACCTTATAAAATGAAGTCTCTAACTTTTGACAGCACTGTGTCTCTGCTTGTCAAATTCCTGATCTCTTTGGTGCAAACAAGTGATGAATCCAATAAATTTAACAACACTAATTCTTGTGCAACGGATGTGTTCGCAGAACTGCTCAGTAACTGAAGATGACTAAGTGCATTTGCAATGGTCATATGTGAGCCAGCGCAATACATGAATGTGTACTCATAAACTGATAGCATAATAACAATAATCTTTATTGGTGTCACAAGTAGGCTTACATTACATTGCAATGATGTTACTGTGAAAATCTCCTAGTCGCCATACTCCGGCGCCTGTTTGGGTACACTGAGGGAGAATTCAGAATGTCCAATTCACCTAACAAGCACATCTTTTGAGATTTGTGGGAGGAAACCGGAGCACGCGGAGAAAACCCACGCAGACAGGGGGAGAACGTGCAGGCTCCGCACAGATAGTGACCAAGCCGGGAATTGAACCCGGGTCCCTGGCGCTGTGAAACAACACTGTGGTACCGTGCTGCACTTCAGGGACCAACGCTGGATTCTCAATGAAGCTATAGGTGGTAGAGCTTAAATGTCGCTGAATAGGCCTGTCAGTGGCTTATGGTCAGATATAATAATAAAATGTTGCCTATGCAGATATTGGTGAAATCTCTTGACACCAAACACAACCAACATCACTCCTTTTGCCAGCTGCCAGTAAGGGGGGGTGGTGTTCTCGAAACATAGCTGATGGGCTTTTCTGACCCGTCCTCCATTTGATGGGGCAGTACGGTTCCTATGCCACAAGGGGAAGCATCTCACAGAATTGCACGGTGCAGAAGGAGACCATTTGGCCCATCGTATCTGCACTGGCTCTCCGAACGAGCATCACGACTCAGTGCCATTCCCCTGCCTTTTCCCCACCCCCCTGCACATTGTTTCTATTCAAATTATCATTTAATTCCCTCTTGAATGCCTTGACTGAACCCGCCTACACCACACTTCCAGGCAGTTCATTCCAGGCCCACACCACTGGATATGTGAAAAGGCTTTTCTCATATCACATTTGCTTCTTTTGTAAATCATTTTCAATCTCTGCCCTCTCATTCTTGGTCCTTTTATGAGCCAGAACAGTTTCTCCCTGTCCGCTCTGTCCAGCCCACTCAAGTTTTTGGATATCTCTACAAAATCTCCTCTTAACCATCGTATCTCCAAGGAGAACAGTCCCAAATTCTCCAATCTATCCTCAGAACTGAAGTTACCCATCCCTGGAATCATTCTTGTAAACCTCTTCTTCTGCACTTCCTCCAATGTGTTCACATCCTTCCAAATTTGTGGCGCTCAAAACTGGACACAATATTCCAGCTGAGGTTTAACAATGCCTTGTGTAAATTCAGCAAAATGTCCAGGCTTTTATACTTTATGCCCCTATGAATTAAGCTCAAAATAATCTAAGCTTTGTCAACTGTTCTTTCGATCTGTCCAGCCACCTTCAATGATCAATGCACAGATACTCCCAGGTCCATAAGACCATAAGAAATAGGAACAGGAGTAGGCCATTCAGCCCTTTGAGCCTGCTTTGCCTTTAATAGGATCATGAATAATCTAACACTCAATAAGTCCACTTTCCTGCCTTTTCTCAGTAACCCTGAATTCCCCCACTGATCAAAAACTTATCGATCTCAGCCTTGAATTGATCAAAAATTGGCCTCCACAGCTTCTTGAGGTAACGAATTCCAAAGATTCACCACTCATTGAGAGAAGAAACTCTTCTTCAAATCCTTAAATGAGCACCCCCTTAGTCTGTGACCATGCCCTCTGGTCCTACACTTTCCCAGTAGTGGAAACATCCTCCCAGCATTTACCCTGCCCAATTCCCTCAGATGACCTTCTGCGGGATTCTTCGTCAGCGGGATCCTTCGCTTCGCCGGCATTGCACTCATGCCCACAGGTTTCCCAACGGTGTGGGATGGCCACAATGGGAAATCCCATTGGCCGGCTGCCGGGACGGAGGATCCCGCTACCGGCAGGGGAGCGCTGCGCCGGAAAACGGGGCTGGCAGGACGGAGAATCCCAACCCTTACATGTTTCAAACATATCATCTCTCATTCTTCTGAACTCCAAGGAGCACAGACTCAACCTGTTTAATATTTCCTCAGTTGGCAGTTCCTCCATGCCTGTGATCATTCTAGTAAACATTCTCTGTACTGCCTCCAATGATAATATATCTTTCCTTAAATAAGGGGACTTGCGGAGCTGGGTCAGAGGGGTTGATTCCCAGTGGGTCAGAATGGAGGAGAGTTTGTGCAGGGGGTCGGGATTGAAAGCACTGGCAACAGCGCCGCTCCAGATAGCCCTGGGGAAATATTCAGGGAGTCCGGTAATAACAGCTTCATTGAGAATTTGGAGGCAGTTTCGCCAACACTTCGGGTTGGGGGCATGGCCAAGGGAAATGCCGATTCAGGGGAACCACAGATTTGAGCCAGGGAAGTGAGATGGAAATTTTCAGAAATGGGAGGAGAAGGGGATTAAGACACTAAAAGATTTGTTTCTTAAGGGTCGGTTTGCAGGATTGAAGGAGCTGGAAGTGAAGTATGGGCTGGAGCAGGGGGAAATGTTTAGATACATGCAGGTTCGAGATTTTGCCAGAAAGGAGATTCAGAGCTTCCCGGTGGAGCCGGCCTCCACATTGCTGGAGGAGGTGCTGACGACAGGGGGACTGGAGAAGGGGGTAGTGACGGCGGTTTACGGAGCTATTTTGGAAGAGGAGAAGGCACCAGTGGAAGGGATCAAAGCAAAGTGGGAGGAAGAGTTGGGAGAGGATATGGAGGAATGGTTCTGGTGTGAGATGCTCTGGAGAGTGAACGCCTCCACTTGGTGCGCGAGGTTGGGGCTGATACAGCTGAAGGTGGTATACAGAGCACACCTCACAAGGGCGAGGATGAGCCGATTCTTTGAAGGAGTAGAAGATGTGTGTGAATGTTGCGGGGGGGGGGGGGGGGGGGGCGCTAATCACGTTCATATGTTTTGGTCCTGTCCAAAGCTAGAGGATTACTGGAAGGAGGATTTTAGGGTAATTTCTAAAGTGGTGCACGTGAAACTGGACCCGGGCCCCCGGGAGGCATATTTTAGGTGTCGGATAAGCCAGGGTTGGAAACGGGTGCGGAGGCAGATGTTGTAGCCTTCGCCTTGTTGATCGCCCAAAGACGGATCCTGATAGGTGGGACAGCAACCTCTCCACCCTGTGCCCTGGCGTGGCGGGGGGACCTGTTGGAATTCTTGACTCTTGCGAAGGTTAAGTTTGAACTGAGGGGAAGGATGGAGGGGTTCTACAATTCATGGGCATTATTCATTATGCACTTTCAACAACTGGATATCATCGAACATTAGGGGGGTTGGTGGGTGGGAGGGTTGGGGGTCGGGGGTCGGTGTGTGTTAATGGCAACTATGGGTGATCCCCGATTCCTTTTTGTCATTTGATTGTGTGAACATGTGGGCTAATGTTTGGGGTTTGGTGGGAGGATGGGATTGTTGTTATTGACATGGGGATTGATATATTTGTTACTGATTATTGTTTATTGTTGGGGGGTGTAAATTTGGGGGGAAATGTGAAAAAGGAGAATAAAAAAAAAAATTTTTTAATTAAGGGGACCAAAACTGTCCACAGTATTCTAAATGTGGCCTCACTAGTACCTTGAACATTTGCAGCAACACCTCTACTTTTATATTCCAGCCCTCTTGAAATAAAAGCCATCATTTTATTTGCCTCTCCTATTACCTTCGGCACCTGCATTCTAGCTTTCTGGGTTTGAACCCCCCCCCCCCACCCCCACAAGTCCCTTTGTGTTACATCTTTCGGCAGTGTCTCTCCATTTAAATAATAATCCGCCGTTTCATTCTTTCTTCCAAAATGAGCAATCTCACATTTTCACACATTGAATTCCATTTGCCAATTTTCTGCCCACTCACTTAACCTATCAATATCTCTCTGTAAGCTATTTATATCCTCCTTACACCCTGCCTTCTCTCCCACCTTTGTATCACCTGCAAATTTGGCACAGTGCACTCTGTTCCTTCCTACAAATCATTAATATATATTGTGAAGAGATACGGTCTCAGCATTGATCCCTGCGGCACCTCACTGGCTACTGCCTGATGCACGATCAATTGCACAAAGACTTGAGTTGGTTACAACTGAGGCTTTATTGCTCTAAGATGTGTGGCCTCCTACAGCAGCTGTCGAAATGGCTGCAGCATGGAGGACACACATATTTATACTCTGCCTACTGGGCGGAGCAAGCAGGCAGCAACTACCAATGTACCAGTAGTACAGGTCCTACCTTACATCGCCTAATAGAGGTGCAACAGTGGTTTACCACATTCACCCCCTGTTAAAATTGAGTCCGGCGGTGGGGGGGGGGGGGGGGGGGGGGGGGAGAGAACTATATATAACAATGGTTTTCATTTTACATTTACATTTACATTTTTGGAAAAAAAATGTCTTTTGAAGTCCAGTGGACCAGTTAGAGGTTTAACCAGTCCGGGGCCTTGATGTGCCGCTGGCAGCGACGTACTGGTGGTGGCGATGCCGATGCTGGTCTGATGTCCGGAGCCTCCGGGAGCGTGCCAAAATCCTCTTCATCCTCGAGCGTGGGAAGGGAAGGATGGATGGTCCCGGGGCAGGGGGTTGCTGTTGGGAGCGCCGGGGGAGGGGATGATGGTGCCGGGCCGGGTGTGTGTGTGTGACCTGCTGGTGCCAGGTCCCTGAGAGAGACAGTGTCCTGGCGGCCGTCGGGGTACGTCACGTAGGCATACTGGGGGTTTGCATGAAGCACCCTTTCCATCAACGGGTCTGCCTTGTGGGGTCGGACGTGCCTACGGAACAGGACGGGTCCTGGAGCTGCGAGCCAAGTCGGAAGCGACACCCCGGATGTGGACTTCCTGGGGAAGGCAAAAAGACGTTCATGAGGTGTGTTGTTAGTGGCGGTGCACAATAGTGACCGAATGGAGTGTAGTGCATCAGGGAGGACCTCCTGCCAGTGGGAGGCCGGGAGGTTCCTGGACCGTAGGGCCAGTTGGACAGCCCTCCATACCATCCCATTCTCCCTCTCTACCTGTCTGTTTCCCCGGGGGTTGTAGCTTGTCGCGATACCCCTGCTGAGCAGGAGCTGACGCAGCTCATCACTCATGAATGAGGATCCCCTGTCACTGTGGATGTAGGCGGGGAAACTGAACAGAGCGAAGATTGTGTTGAGGGCTTTGATGACGGTGGCAGACGTCATGTCGGGGCATGGGATGGCGAAGGGGAATCTGGAGTACTCATCGACCACACTGAGAAAATACGTGTTACAGTCGGTGGAGGGGAGGGGCCCTTTGAAATCCACACTGAGGCGCTCAAAGGGGAGGGAGGCCTTCACCAGGCGCGCACGGTCCGGCCGGTAGAAGTGCGGCTTGCACTCTGCACAGACCTGGCAGTCCTTGGTGATTGTCCGTACTTCCTCAACGGTGTAGGGCAGATTGCGGGCCTTTATGAAATGGTACAACCGTGTGACAAAGACTGTCGTGCAGGGTCCGGAGTCGGTCTACCTGTGCGCTCTGGATGGGGCGTCTGGGGGCTCGTTGCGCTTGCCAGGGCGATACAAAATCTCGTAATTGTAGATGGAGAGTTCGATCCTCCACCTCAAGATCTTATCATTCTTGATTTTGCCCCGCTGTGTGTTATTGAACATGAAGGCTACCGACCGTTGGTCAGTGAGGAGAGTAAATCTCCTGCCGGCCAGGCAATGCCTCCAATACCGCACAGCTTCAACGAGCTTGGGCCTCTTTCTCGACGAATGAGTGCCGAATTTCTGAGGCATGAAGGGTGCGGGAAAAGAATGCCACGGGTCTGCCTGCCTGATTGAGGGTGGCGGTTAGGGCAACGTCTGATGCATCGCTCTCTACTTGAAAGGACAGTGTCTCGTCTACTGTGTGCATGCCGGCCTTGGTGTTATCGGTTCTGATACGGACAAAGGCCTGTTGTGCCTCGGCCGTCAGGGGAAAATGGGTTGACTGTATGAGTGGGCGGGCCTTGTCCGCATAGTATGGGACCCACTGAGCGTAGTACGAAAAGAACCCTAGGCAGCGTTTGAGGGCCTTGGGGCAGTGGGGGAGGGGGAGCTCCATGAGCGGGTGCATGCGGTCGGGATAGGGCCCCAGAACTCAGTTCTGGACCACATAGCCGAGGATGGCTAAGCGGGTCATGCTAAACACGCACTTCTCCTTGTTGTAGGTGAGGTTTGTGAGAGTGGCGGTTGTAGCGCACAAAGACTCCATGAGACGAATAGAGTGAAGTCGATGAGGCTTTATTAAGCGTGTCTGTTCCCCCGCAGCTCGATAGTAAACTGGCCTGCGGGGGAAGACTCCGGCTTCTTATACACCGCCTTCAGGGTGGAGCTTGAGGTCAACGGCCAACCAGGACCCGGGATCTGTCAGCCAATGACATTAGGGCTTCCAGTCCCACATGACCCCCAATACATACTACCACAGCGGTGTGGAGAAATTTGGCTAGGTTGGCGTCGTGGTCCTGCTGATCATGGCCGCAGATGGTGATGTTGTCTAGGTACGGAAAGGAGGCCCGCAAATCGTACCGGTCGACCATTCGGTCCATCTCCCTTTGGAAGACCGAGACCCCGTTGGTAACGCCGAAAGGAACCCTGAGGAAGTGATAGAGGCGGCCGTCTGCCTCGAAGGCAGTGTATGGACGGTCCGATTTACGAATGGGGAGCTGGTGGTAGGCGGATGAGGTCTACAGTTGAGAAGACCCGACCATATCAGATATGCATGGGAGGGGGTACGCGTCGAGCTGCGTGTACCAATTGATGATCTGGCTGTAGTCCACGACCATTCTGTGTTTCTCCCTAGTTTTAACTACTACCACTTGGGCTCTCCAGGGGCTGTTGCTGGCCTTGATGATGCCTTCCCGCAACAGCCGTTGGACCTCGGACCTGATGAAGGTCCTGTCCTGGGTGCTGTACCGTCTGCTCCTGGTGGCGACTGGTTTGCAATCCGAAGTTAGATTTGCGAAGAGGGAAGGCGGATCGACTTTTAGGGTCGCGAGGCCGCACACAGTGAGGGGTGGTAGGGGCCCGCCGAATTTCAGGGTTAGACTCTGGAGGTTGCACTGGAAATCCAGTAGGGCAATGCAGAGGTTAGGGAGGATGTAGAGGCAGAAGCCGCTGAATTCTATGCCCTGGACCGTGAGTGTGACCGTACAGTACCCCCGGATCGCCACGGAATCGGATCCAGAGGCCAGGGAGATTCTTTGATTGGCGGGGTGTACCACAAGGGAGCAGCGCCTTACCGTATCCGGGTGGATGAAGCTTTCGGTGCTCCCGGAGTCCAGCAGGCAAGAGGTCACGTGTCCGTTGACTTTCACGCTGCTCGATGCGGTGGTCAGGTTGTGCGGATGAGACTGATTGATGGTCACTGAGGCGAGTCATGGTCAGTCGTCGCTGGTGTAGGATGACGGAGAGCCCGGGGGGGCCTGGTCCTGGAACGCTGGCGGTGCCCATGTGCCGTGGGGGAGACAAGATGACGGCGCCTGAAGCTCTCGAGGAGTACAAAATGGCGGCTGAAGATCTAGAGGAGTACAAAATGGCGGCACCCATGGGCCGCTCGTGGCCGGGGTTGGACAAGATGGCGGCACCCATGAGCCGCACGTGTTGCTCGGGGGGGGAGATGGCGGTGCCCACTGGCCACGCTTGGTCTGAGGGAGTGAAGATGGCGGCGCCCATTGGCCGCGCGTGGTCCGGGGAGGTGAAGATGGCAGCACCCATTGTCTGTAAATGAGTGGGGTGGGGGCGATAGCGGCATCTGTATGGGCCCCGCACACCGAGGCGAAGTGCCCCTTCTTGCCGCAAGCCTTACAAAGGGCAGCGCGGGCTGGGCAGCGATGGTGGGGGTGCTTCTGCTGGCCGCGGAAATAACATCAGGGACCCCTGGGGTTTGCTGTCTGGCACGTGGCGCAGGCGTATTGGCTGGGTAAGGCCCCCGCTGGGGCGGCCGTCTGTGGGGTCCACGATGCGTAGGAAGGGTGGGCAGCGCGGCTGGGGGTGTAGGCCTGAACGTTGTGTGAGGCGACCGTCATGGAGAGCTCCAGTTTCTTTGTCTCCGCTAGGTCGAGCATGGCCCCCTCTAACAGTCGCTGGCGTTATGAGGCCCTATCCAATCCCCGTAACGAACGCGTCCCACATAAGGAGGTTTGAATGTTCAGTGGCCGTAACGGCCTGACAGTCACAGTCCCGGACAAGTGGGATTAGGGCCCGCCAGAAGTCTTCTATGGACTCATCAGGGAGTTGAGAGCGAGTGGCGAGTACTGCCTGGCGAAGAGCATGTTCGTCTTCTGAGCGTAATTCTCCTTGAGAAGCGTCATGGCTTCGGCGCTTCCTGGATTAGCGGAAAGACGCTGGAGCTCAACCTTGAGTACAGGATCTGTATCTGCTGAGCCTCCGAGACAGGGGTGGACGCCGAGTTGATGTACGCCTCGAGGCAAGCTAGCCAGTGTTGAAAGTCCTTTTTGGCGTCGCTTGAATGCGCATCCAGCTGCAGGCGATCCGGTTTGATACGGAGGTCCATCTTTTGAAAATCTTAGAGCAATAAATTGATGCACAATCAATTGCACAAAGACTTGAGTTGGGTACAACTGAGGCTTTATTGCTCTAAGATGTGTGGCCTCCCACAGCAGTTGGCGAAATGGCTGCAGCATGGAGGACACACATATTTATCCTCTGCCTACTGGGCGGAGCCAGCAGGCAGGGACTACCAATGTACCTGTAGTACAGGTCCTACCATACATCACCTAATAGAGGTGCAACAGTTGTTTACCACACTGCCCTCCAACCTGAGAAAGACCCCCGTAGTGCTACTCGCTGCTTCCTGTTAGCCAATCCTCTAACCATGCCAGACCTCCAACGCCATGAGCGTAGTAACCTTTCGTGTGACACCTTACCAAATGTTTTTTGAAAATTCATATATACATTGACTGGTTCTCTGGCTGATACCATAGAATTTACAATGCAGAAGGAGGCCATTCAGCCCATCGAGTCTGCACCGGCCCTTGGAAAGAGCACTCTACTTTTTTTTTTTTGAAAATATTTTTATTTTTCATTTTCACATTTTCTTCAGAAAATACCCCCCACCAACACACAGTAAATGGTAACGAATACAATGTCAATCCCCCTACCAACAACAAGGATCCCATCCTCCCACCACCCCCCAAATAACAGCCCATCTGACAAAATAAGCATCAAATAAAACTAAACCTCCCAAGGAGGAAAAAAGAAAAAGGAATCAGGAATTGCCCCTGGTCACCGTTGACACATATAGTCCACCCACCCAACCCCCCCTAATATTCAATGCCATCCAATCCCCAAAAGAGTACCATGAATGGCACCCATGAATTGTAGACACCCCCCCACCCAGACTCCTCCCCTCCACTTCCTCTTGAAAAGTCCTCCCCCCAACCTCGGTTCCTTCCCCCAATTGTTCACCCCAGCTAGACTCACCGAAACCTGTTCTACCAGGCTCCGATGGCCACAGCCCCTCCCCCACCTCACTCCCGTTCACTGGCCGGCTTAAACCGGCCAGCGTAGAGGCCAGCGAAGAGCACTCTACTTAAGCGCATACCTCCACCCTATCCCCCTTTATCCCTGCAACCCCACCTAATCTTTTTGCCTAAGGGCAATTTAGAATGACCAATCCACCTAACCGGCACATCTTTGGAGTGTGGGAGGAAACCGGAACACCCGGAGGAAACCCATGTACACACGGGGAGAACGTGCGACTCCACACAGACAATGACCCAAGCCGGGAATCGAACTTGGGACCCTGGAGCTGTGAAGCAACTGTGCTAACCACTATGCTACCACGCTGCCCATACCTCCTCAAGGAACTCTAGTAAATTTGTCAGACATGATTTCCCCTCCATGAAACCTTGCTGACTCTGATCATATTGTGAATTTTGAAATGCACTGCTGTCCTTAATAATTGATTCTAATATTTTTTCAACAACTGAAACTAGACTGACTAGCCTGTAGTTTCCTGTTTTTTGAACAACGGTACCACATTGACAGTTTTCCAACCCTTTGGCACAGTTCCAGAATCAAGGACTTTTGGAAAATGACAATCAATACATCCAACAATACATCCACAATCTCTGTAGTTGCCTCCTTTAAGATCCTGGGGTGCAAACTATCAGGTCCAGGGGCTGTAACCCCATTAATTTGCCTAAAATGAATTGTCTAGAATCATAGAATCCGTACAGTGCAGAAGGAGGCCATTCAGGCCATCGAGTGTGCACCAACCCTTTGAAAGAGCACCCCACCTAGGCCCACTCCCCCGCCCTATCCCCGTAACCTCACATAACATTTGGACACCAAGGGCAATTTATCATGGCCAATTATCAGGGCCTAACCCGCACATCTTTGAACTGTGAGAGGAAACCAGAGCATCCAGAGAAAACTCTTGCAGACACAGGGAGAACGGGCAAACTCCACACAGACAGTCACCCAGGCCAGAATCGAACCTGGGCCCCTGGTGCTGTGAGGCAGTAGAGTTAACCACTGTGCCACCATGACACCCATTCCTCCTTCATTTTATCATTGTTTCTGGGATGCTTATTGTTGTATCGGTCCAATTCAGATACTTCAACCAGCTCCTTAATTAAAGTTTACCCCAGATGTCTTTATTTATGAGTAGAACAAAGTATGGATATGGATATAATGCAACACACTTTATTAAATATACTTAACCTGTAAATTACCCAACAAACAAACAAGAAACACCCAGGATTCAACTATATTACCCGCAAAGGTGGCTTGGTAAGTTGTAGATCTGATCCCTGAGTCCCTCTGGTTCGTCTTTGTGGTGATTCTCGCTGGCTGTTTCTTGCTTGCTTCCTTCTGGTCTGGTCAGGTCATCTCACACACCGAGTCTTTGCTTCGATGCTTTGAGTCTTTCCATGCGCTTGTCCTTTGCTTGTTTTCTGCCTCTGGTGTCTCTGAGGTGCCTACTTTTATCCCCCTCCACTTGCTTTTCTAGAAACTTCTCTGGCTTCCGGCCAATGAGGACTTGGGAGTGGGGTCCCAGCAGCCAATAGTCCGGTTGATGACTCTTTGACAGGTCACCTGAGCCCACCCTAGGTGTCCCATCTCAGTGGTGTGGACTGCACTTGACCTGTTCCCATATAAGGTAACAGTTGCTACTCTTGGTGACGGAAAGTCTGGCTCAACCTGGGCTACGAACAACAGACTTTCTGAGATTTGACTGCAGTATGATTTTAAAATGACCACTTTATAGTCCATTACAGTAAAGCCCAGTGCAAAATATCTGGTGGCACGGTAGCACAGTGGGTAGCACTGTTGCTTCCCGCTTGGGTCACTTTTTGTGCGGTCTGCATCTTCTCCCCGTGTCTGCATGGATTTCCTCCGGGTGCTCCAGTTTCCTCCCACAAGTCCCAAAAGATGGGCTTGTTAGGTGAATTGGACATTCTAAATTCTCCCCCTGTGGTCCCGAACAGGCGTCAGAATGTGGCGACTAGGGGATTTTCACAGTAACTTCATTGCAGTGTTAATGTAAGCCTACTTGTGACACTAATAAAGATTATTGTTATCATTATGTAACTCCTCTGCTATTTCTTTGTTCTCCATAATTACTTCCCCAGTTTCATTCTCGAAGGGGCCAGTGCTTTCGTTTACTTCGCTCTCCCTTTTAATATACTTTAAAAAGCTCATATTGTCAGTTTTCATGTGTCTCGCTAGCTTGCCCTCATAGTTTATTTTTTCCGCCCTGATTATTTTTTTAGCCCATTTGTGCTGCATTCCGAATTTATTCCACTCTTCTGACCTACCACTAACCTTTGCCATCTCATATGTTTCCACTTTCAACTTAATATCCTCCTTAACTTCCTTGGTTATCTGTGGTCAGTTCCTCACTTTTGCTGGGAGTCATGAATTATCTCCTCAAATGTCTGCCACTGCTCATCTATTGTCTTACCTACTAATCTATATGACCAGTCCACTTAGACCAATTTCATCCTCACCTTCTTTAAGTTCAACACTGATATTTCAGTCGCAATTTTCTCACACTCGATGAATGTTAAATTCTATCCCATTGTGATTGCTACTTCCCAGTGGATCCTTAACCTTGCGATCATTTATTAAACCTACATCACTACAGATCCAAAATACCCTGATCCCGAGATGGTTCCAGAAAGCAGTGCTCCAAAAAAACACCCTGAGTGCACTCTGAATTCAAGGCTGAAAGATTATGGCCAGCACCCTTCCAATTTCCATTTTAATTTTCTTCACTATCCTTGGATGCATTTCATCCGCTCCTGGTGTCTTGTCAAATTTTAGTACCGACTGTCTATTCAACACTTCCTCCTTATCAATTTTGACCCCTTCGAGGAATGAAGTTTCCTTGTCTGTCACCATGTCTTGGGTAGCATCTACCTCATTGGTAAAGCCAAGTGCAAAGAATACATTTAATACCTCAGCCATGCTGTCAGCTTCCATGTGAAAATGCCCTTTTAGGGCCCTAAAGGTACTATTGCTCCTTTTACCACCCTTTTACTATTTATTTTAAAGGGATTCTCCTTTATGTTGGCTGCCAATCTTTTCTCGGGATCCCTCTCTCTTGGGGTAGCACGGCGGTGCAGTGGTTAGCACTGCTGCCTCACAGCGCTGAGGTCCCAGGATCAATCCCGGCCCTGGGTCACTGACTGTGTGGAGTTTGCACATTCTCCCCCGTGTTTGCATGGGTTTCGCCCCCACAACCCAAAGATGTGCAGGGTATGTGGATTGGCCACGCTAAATTGCCCCTTAAATAAATTAATTGGGTACTCTAAATTTATGAAAAAAATAATCCCTCTTGTTTCTCTAATGTGCATTTTCACCTCCCCTCTGAACCTCCTGTACACCCCTTGGTTCTCAACTGCATTTTCTACCTGGCACCTGCCTTCAGCACAGTAAGAAATGGCTGTAGTAATATATCATCCATAGGAATAACTTAAATTCTGTCACATTGCAGGGTGAAGGTGTGTCCTTGATGGTTTGAACTTCTCTTCAACAGTATGCAACAGCATAGCATCCACTCTGTGGCCCAGGTAGGTTACCTCAGATACCTGGAATGTGCATTTCTCTCACTTCAAACACACACCTGCTTCCTTTCCAGCACTTCTTTGGGGTTGGCTAAATGTTCAACTTCAGGCAGTCCAGTGAGCAGGACATCATCTAAGTATACAACCACATATGGTTCCTGCAGGAGACTCTCCATAGTTTGCTACAAAATTACACATGATTGTCACGTACTCCCTGTTATAACCTGCCTGCTTACCACTGGCTGGGGACGAATGGCAATCCCACAATCCTTAGGGAGTATGAGCTTCCCCAATGAGGGGGGGGAGGGGCGGAGAAATCTTTTTTTTTAAATTAAATATTTTATTGAAAATTTTTGGTCAACCAACACAGTACATTGTGCATCCTTTACACAATATTATAACAACACAAATAACAATGACCTATTTTATAAACAAAAAATGAATAAATAATAAATAACAAAAATGAAAACTAGCCCTAATTGGCAACTGCCTTGTCACAAGTAACACTCTCCAAAAATATAATTTAACAGTCCAATATATAATTATCTGTAGCAACGACCTATACATACTATACAGTATATATTAACAACCCTGAGAGTCCTTCTGGTTCCTCCTCCCCCCCCCCCCCACCACTCCCCCCCCCCCCCCCCCCCCTCCCCCCCCCGATCCTGGGCTGCTGCTGCTGCTGCCTTCTTTTTCCCATTCCGTCTATCTTTCTGCGAGGTATTCGACGAACGGTTGCCACCGCCTGGTGAACCCTTGAGCCGACCCCCTTAGGACGAACTTAATCCGCTCTAGCTTTATAAACCCCGCCATGTCATTTATCCAGGTCTCCACCCCCGGGGGCTTGGCTTCTTTCCACATTAGCAATATCCTGCGCCGGGCTACTAGGGACGCAAAGGCCAAAACATCGGCCTCTCTCGCCTCCTGCACTCCCGGCTCTTGTGCAACCCCAAATATAGCCAACCCCCAGCTTGGTTCGACCCGGACTCCTACTACTTTTGAAAGCACCTTTGTCACCCCCATCCAAAACCTCTGTAGTGCCGGGCATGACCAAAACATATGGGTATGATTCGCTGGGCTTCTCGAGCACCTCGCACACCTACCCTCCACCCCAAAAAATTTACTGAGCCGTGCTCCAGTCATATGTGCCCTGTGTAATACCTTAAACTGAATCAGGCTTAGCCTGGCACACGAGGACGACGAGTTTACCCTGCTTAGGGCATCTGCCCACAGCCCCTCCTCGATCTCCTCCCCCAGCTCTTCTTCCCATTTCCCTTTTAGTTCATCTACCATAGTCTCCCCTTCGTCCCTCATTTCCCTATATATATCTGACACCTTACCATCCCCACCCACGTCCCTGAGATCACTCTGTCCTGCACCTCCTGCGTCGGGAGCTGCGGGAACTCCCCCACCTGTTGCCTCGCAAAAGCCCTCAGTTGCATATACCTGAATGCATTCCCTTGGGGCAACCCATATTTCTCGGTCAGCGCTCCCAGACTCGCGAACTTCCCATCCACAAACAGATCTTTCAGTTGCATTATTCCTGCTCCTTGCCACATTCCACATCCCCCATCCATTCCCCCCGGGGCAAACCTATGGTTGTTTCTTATCGGGGACCCCCCCAAGGCTCCAGTCTTTCCCCTATGCTGTCTCCACTGTCCCCAAATCTTCAGTGTAGCCACCACCACCGGGCCCGTGGTGCAGCTCCTCGGCGAGAACGGCAATGGCGCTGTCACCATAGCCTGTAGGCTAGTCCCCCTACAGGACGCCCTCTCTAATCTCTTCCACGCCGCTCCCTCCTCCTCTCCCATCCACTTACTCACCATTGAAATATTAGCGGCCCAATAATACTCACTTAGGCTCGGTAGTGCCAGCCCCTACCTATCCCTGCTACGCTGTAAGAAACCCTTCCTCACTCTCGGGGTCTTCCCGGCCCACACAAAACCCATGATGCTCTTTTCAATCCTTTTAAAAAAAGCCTTCGTGATCACCACCGGGAGGCACTGAAACACAAAGAGGAATCTCGGGAGGACCACCATCTTAACCGCCTGCACCCTCCCTGCCATTGACAGGGATACCATTTCCCATCTCTTGAAATCCTCCTCCATCTGTTCCACCAACCGCGTTAAATTTAACCTATGCAATGTGCCCCAATTCTTAGCTATCTGGATCCCCAGGTAACGAAAGTCCCTTGTTACCTTCCTCAACGGTAGGTCCTCTATTTCTCTACTCTGCTCCCCTGGATGCACCACAAACAACTCACTTTTCCCCATGTTCAATTTATACCCTGAAAAATCCCCAAACTCCCCAAGTATCCGCATTATTTCTGGCATCCCCTCCGCCGGGTCCGCCACGTATAGTAGCAAATCGTCCGCATACAAAGATACCCGGTGCTCTTCTCCTCCCCTAAGTACTCCCCTCCACTTCTTGGAACCCCTCAACGCTATCGCCAGGGGCTCAATCGCCAGTGCAAACAATAATGGGGACAGAGGGCATCCCTGCCTTGTCCCTCTATGGAGCCGAAAATATGCAGATCCCCGTCCATTCGTGACCACGCTCGCCACTGGGGCCCTATACAACAGCTGCACCCATCTAACATACCCCTCTCCAAAACCAAATCTCCTCAACACCTCCCACAAATAATCCCACTCCACTCTATCAAATGCTTTCTCGGCATCCATCGCCACTACTATCTCCGTTTCTCCCTCGGGTGGGGCCATCATCATTACCCCTAACAACCTCCGTATATTCGTGTTCAGCTGTCTCCCCTTCACAAACCCAGTTTGGTCCTCGTGGACCACCCCCGGGACACATTCCTCTATTCTCATTGCCATTACCTTGGCCAGGACCTTGGCATCTACATTTAGGAGGGAAATAGGTCTATAGGACCCGCATTGTAGCGGGTCCTTTTCCTTCTTTAAGAGAAGCGATATCGTTGCTTCAGACATAGTCGGGGGCAGTTGTCCCCTTTCCTTTGCCTCATTAAAGGTCCTCGTCAGTACCGGGGCGAGCAAGTCCACATATTTTCTATAGAATTCGACTGGGAATCCATCCGGTCCCGGGGCCTTTCCCGCCTGCATGCTCCTAATTCCTTTCACCACTTCTTCTACCTCGATCTGTGCTCCCAGTCCCACCCTTTCCTGCTCGTCCACCTTGGGAAATTCCAGCCGATCCAAGAAGCCCATCATTCTCTCCCTCCCATCCGGGGGTTGAGCTTCATATAATTTTTTATAAAATGTCTTGAACACTCCATTCACTCTCTCCGCTCCCCGCTCCATCTCTCCTTCCTCATCCCTCACTCCCCCTATTTCCCTCGCTGCTCCCCTTTTCCTCAATTGGTGTGCCAGCAACCTGCTCGCCTTCTCCCCATATTCGTACTGTACACCCTGTGCCTTCCTCCATTGTGCCTCTGCAGTGCCTGTAGTCAGCAAGTCAAATTCTACATGTAGCCTTTGCCTTTCCCTGTACAGTCCCTCCTCCGGTGCTTCCGCATATTGTCTGTCCACCCTCAAAAGTTCTTGCAGCAACCGCTCCCATTCCTTACTCTCCTGCTTCCCTTTATGTGCCCTTATTGATATCAGCTCCCCTCTAACCACCGCCTTCAACGCCTCCCAGACCACTCCCACCTGGACCTCCCCATTATCATTGAGTTCCAAGTACTTTTCAATGCACCCCCTCACCCTTTGACACACCCCCTCATCTGCCATTAGTCCCATGTCCATTCTCCAGGGTGGGCGCCCTCCTGTTTCCTCCCCTATCTCCAAATCCACCCAGTGTGGAGCGTGATCCGAAATGGCTATAGCCGTATACTCCGTTCCCCTCACCTTCGGGATCAATGCCCTACCCAGCACAAAAAAGTCTATTCGCGAGTAGACTTTATGGACATAGGAGAAAAACGAGAACTCCTTACTCCTAGGTCTGCTAAATCTCCACGGGTCTACACCTCCCATCTGCTCCATAAAATCTTTAAGTACCTTGGCTGCTGCCGGCCTCCTTCCAGTCCTGGACTTCGACCTATCCAGCCCTGGTTCCAACACCGTATTAAAATCTCCCCCCATTATCAGCTTTCCCATCTCTAGGTCCGGAATGCGTCCTAGCATCCGCCTCATAAAATTGGCATCATCCCAGTTCGGGGCATATACGTTTACCAAAACCACCGTCTCCCCCTGTAGTTTGCCACTCACCATCACGTATCTGCCCCCGTTATCCGCCACTATAGTCTTTGCCTCGAACATTACCCTCTTCCCCACTAATATAGCCACCCCCCTGTTTTTCGCATCTAGCCCCGAATGGAACACCTGCCCCACCCATCCTTTGCGTAGCCTAACCTGGTCTATCAGTTTCAGGTGCGTTTCCTGTAACATAACCACATCTGCCTTAAGTTTCTTAAGGTGTGCGAGTACCCGTGCCCTCTTTATCGGCCCGTTCAGCCCTCTCACGTTCCACGTGATCAGCCGAGTTTGGGGGCTTCCTACCACCCCCCTTGTCGATTAGCCATCACCTTTTTCCAGCTCCTCACCCGGTTCCCACGCAGCTGTATCTCCCCCAGGCGGTGCCCCCCCCGCCCATCCTCTCCCATACCAGCTCCCCCCTCTCCCCAGCAGCAGCAACCCAGTAATTCCCCCCTCCCACCCCCCCCGCTAGATCCCCCGCTAGCGTAATTACTCCCCCCATGTTGCTCCCAGAAGTCAGCAAACTCTGGCTGACCTCGGCTTCCCCCCGTGACCTCGGCTCGCACCGTGCGACGCCCCCTCCTTCCTGCTTCTCAATTCCCGCCATGATTATCATAGCGCGGGAACCAAGCCCGCGCTTCTCCCTTGGTCCCGCCCCCAATGGCCAACGCCCCATCTCCTCCACCTCCCCTCCTCCCCCCATCACCACCTGTGGGAGAGAGAAAAGTTACCACATCGCAGGATTAGTACATAAAACCCCTCTTTGCCCCCCACATTCGCCCCACCACTTTGTTCAAACGTTCTTTTTAATAACCCGCTCATTCCAGTTTTTCTTCCACAATAAAAGTCCACGCTTCATCCGCCGTCTCAAAGTAGTGGTGCCTCCCTCGATATGTGACCCACAGTCTTGCCGGTTGCAGCATTCCAAATTTTATCTTCTTTTTATGAAGCACCGCCTTGGCCCGATTAAAGCTCGCCCTCCTTCTCGCCACCTCCGCACTCCAGCCTTGATAAACGCGGATCACCGCGTTCTCCCATTTACTGCTCCGAGTTTTCTTTGCCCATCTAAGGACCATTTCTCTATCCTTAAAATGGAGGAATCTCACCACTATGGCTCTGGGAATTTCTCCTGCTCTCGGTCCTCGCGCCATCACTCGGTATGCTCCCTCCACCTCCAACGGACCCGCCGGGGCCTCCGCTCCCATTAACGAGTGCAGCATCGTGCTCACATATGCCCCGACGTCCGCTCCCTCCACACCTTCAGGAAGACCAAGAATCCTCAGGTTGTTCCTCCTTGCGTTGTTTGCCAGTGCCTCCAACCTTTCCACACATCGTTTCTGATGTGCCTCCTGCGTCTCCGTCTTCACCACCAGGCCCTGTATATCGTCCTCATTTCGGCTGCCTTTGCCTTCACGACCCGAAGCTCCCGCTCCTGGGTCTTTTGTTCCTCCTTTAGCCCTTCGATCGCCTGTAGTATCGGGGCCAACAGCTCTTTCTTAATTTCCTTTTTGATCTCTTCCACACAACATTTCAAGAACTCTTGTTGTTCAGGGCCCCATGTTAAACTGCCACCTTCCGACGCCATCTTGGTTTTTGCTTGCCTTCCTTGCCGCTGTTCTAAAGGATCCACTGCAATCTGGCCACTCTCTCCTCCTTTTTCCATCCGTATCCAGGGGGGATTCCCTTCTGGTTTACCGCACAGTGTTTTTAGCCGTCAAAATTGCCGTTGGGGCTCCTATCAAGAGCCCAAAAGTCCGTTTCACAGGGAGCTGCCGAAACGTGCGACTCAGCTGGTCATCGCCGCACCCGGAAGTCCTAATATCTGTTATTACCTTGTTTAAGATCTCGTATGTCTGTCTGTCTCTCCTTTTATCATCAATTGCCCTTTAGAATTGTCACCATATGTGACTCCCTCATGTCTTTTTTTTACCAAATATTTTTGGAGACAAGACATCTAAAAAAGAAATACTGTCACAGTGCGAGCAGTGTCGCAGCCTGTGTGGTCGATGCGCTGAGTGGGCGGACAGTTTCTCCGTCCAGCAGCCAATTGTTTCATCCAAGTGTTTGAGGATGTAAATAGCATGTGGGGATAGCGACCTAAGGGTCGCCGGAAAGCAAAAAAACTTGTGGCAAAGAGCATTCTTTAAACCACAGTAAAAGAGTTTAGAAATATAAGATCCAAATGGGGTGCGTGTGGGCCGTGGCGGGGCAAGAATGGGTGGAATCCCCAGGTAGGGCGGTGACCAGTGCTGTAGGTGCATTACCCGAGTGTAGCTGACCAGATAGGGGTCCTCAGGCAGGGCTGGGACCAGTGCCATTACTCCACTGCCTGGGTGACCGGACAAGAACGGAAAGAATTTGTGTTCACCGTGGATAAACTGCCTCTTATGATTGCCGTCGAATCGGAAGAGTAGTTATGACTGTATCAAGTGGTGTCTGGCGACAAACTTGTTCCTCTAACTGCCATGTGGCATCAAAAGAGTAGTTGGGACTGCATCAGAATTTGGCGTGGGGCCATGAATAAACTGTATCAAAGGGTCGTACACAATACAAACATTCAACATGTAACATATCAAACTAAAATAACAAAACGGGCAGGCTCCATTAGAAAGGACATCATAAATCTCAATCGGGTCCTTTTTCCCATCATCTGGACACCTTGTTCTACTGCAAAAAGAGTGGCAAAGGGGCTAGTCTGGAGGGAGTCAGACTCTGAGTCATCATCTCCTCCCGGTTCCCAAACTCGTGAATGGAGTAGGTGTGCCAAGGCGGCCTGGGTCCATCTCATCGCCTTGGATGAGTCTGTAGGAATTGTCGCGGTGCCAATGCTTAGTGTCTAGGTTGGAGGTGGTAGGGGGCAATCCATCGTCATCAGGCGGTGGGTCCGGTTCAGGGGATTTTATATAAGTGGTCTCAAGAGGTCAAACGTATCATGTTCGGAGTCGCTGGGAGTGGGGCCTGGTGCAGAATTTAAATTGTGTGGTGGGACCATGAGGTCTGACGTATCAGTGCTGTCGCTGTTGCTGTTGGTGCTGGTCGAATGAAGGGAGAGGCGGAGTCTTGTATCTGGGGGTGGAGTCGAAGTGGTGTTCGAGGATGGGCTGGACTGGTTGGGGGAGGGTAGGAGTAGGTCGTGCATGGGCGGGGCGTGTTCATCTGCTGCTGCGAGTGAGATGTGGTGGGAGTGGTTGTTCTGTGTACCATAAGCCTTAAGCTGGTTTATGTGAAACTATCCAGACTTGCCATTAGGATAAGTGATCTTATAAACGGAGGGGCTGATTTTATCTGAAATTGAGTAGGGTCCTGCAAATTTGGGGAAAGAAATGAACTGGGGTTGTTCAGGGAGAGCATGACTTGCTGTCCAACTGAAAATTCCGTCGGGTGTACCGTCTTATCAAAACATGCTTTACTGTTTTTTCTGTGTGCGGCGAGCTGGGCTGCTTTAACATTTTCCAGGATTTGTTGTACTGCTTTCTCATGGGTGAGGGCGGTGACTGTGGGGCTGGCCAAATCAAGCCCTAAGAAGTATTCTGTTCACTTCATGGGCCGTCCGGTCATGAGGGTGTGGGGGGTGTACCCTGTCGAAGTTGATACCGTGTTCCTAATGAACATGAGTGAAAATGGGAGAACTATGTCCCATGTTGTATTGTGCTGTTGCACCATTTTCCTAAGGGTTGCTTTGAGGGTTCGATTCATACGTTCTACAATTCCGCTTGATTGGGGGTGATAGGCTATCGTATGCCGAAAATTGTGAGGACATTTTTCATGACGCGTCCTGTGAATTGTGAGCCTTGGTCTGACTCAATACTACGGGGAAGGCCCCATCTTGTGAAGATGTGCTGTGTTAGAATCTTGGCTGTCGTTTTAGCCATGTTAGTCCTGGATGGAAAAGCTTCCCATTTCGTGAAGGTGTCAATTACTACCAACGCATACTTAAAACCATTTTTGCAGGGGGGGAGGGGACCTATATAATCTATCTGTAAATTGGTCCAGGGGCCATTAACAGGGCGGGTGTGACTGAGTTGACCTTTCCTCGCATACCTGTCTGGATTGTTCTGGGCGCAAATCAAACAGTTTTCAATGTAATGAGTCACATTGGATTTTAAATCGGGCCACCAGCAGAGAGGTCTGAGGTGGGCAAGGGTTGCATCTATCCCTTGGTGTCCATGGTTTGTGGTGTTGGGTCTCTGGTGCACAGATGAGCCAACACAGTTGTATGTGGTACAACTCTATTTTATTTTAACACTTATAATACAGTTCGTTCTGGATACTCTGCACGTGCTGTCTCCCTGAGTGTTTCGTGTAGCAGGTCTGTCCTGGTCCTCCTCTCCAGCTAATACTGACCACCGGGTGTCGTGTTTGTGCTTTTATATCTTTCTGTGATTGGTTGTGGTGTTGTGTGTTCTGATTTGTCTGTTGGTGTGTCTATCATGATGTGTGTGTTTGAATATCATGACATCCACCCTTTTTACAAAGATATGTGCCTACGTGGTTATAAATATAATCGTGTCGTGAGTGCATCTAAGAGTGTGTTGTGTACAGCGTGTGTATATGACGTAACTATTTACATGGGGCGATGTCGGGTGCGTCACACTAACAAGGTTGTACCATAACAAAACATGAATGCGAGAGAAAAAAAAAAACTTGAACAGTGGTCCGATCAGACGATATCTGGAACAATAAACAACAACAGGTTATAATACAGAAGTGTTTGACTTTTTGAACGTATGAACAGCGTTATAAGTCCAGTCTAATGGGTGACCGCCTCAAGAATAGGCTGGTCCTCAAGCCGGTTCAGCTGTGGAGATTTGGGGTCACACTGGTTCACCTTGGACTGTTGGAGGTGATGCTGTTGCCGAAGTCTCTACTTTTCCATTTGTTGTACTTCGTGCAGTGCTTGGTTTTTCATTCGTGCAAATATAACATTCAACATCTTTGTTAGTGTTGCCTTGGCTGTGGTTTGGTTCTGGTGGCGATGGAAGGGGCATGATCCGTGGCATCTCCACGAAGTCATCCTTGGGAACCAGTGGAGGATCCGGCGTGTGCGTACGGTCAGTTGCGAGCGTGGAAGGCGGCGCAAAGCTCGCTGATTGCGCCTACGCACCAATCCATCCGCCCTGCATGCCAGGAACAAGGTGGAGTCTTTTTTCTTTTTATGTTTGTGGTGGATGGCATCTTGTAGCCGATGGGTCGTTGCCATCGAAGTAGCACCATCACTAATATCATGCAAGGCGATGACTGTGCCAGATGTGGAAGTTGGCCGAGACCGTGCACGCTGGTTCCGGCCACCTGCTGTGCCGGAAGGGCGACTCCGCAGAGAAACGTCGAAGCATGTCGCCTTGGAGAGAGAATTGTTGCTCGCATCAACGTCTGGCGATGGCGCGAATTGGTGTGTCCGTCTTGGACCGCCGGTGCTGGTCGCCACTGCCGACCCAGTGGGACTGCCACGCGATCCATTCCCTGTCGCCGTGGCATCCGCCGTCACCCTGAGCGTGCCATCACCGAGGCCGCAACACCGCCCGTCCGGAGCAAGGTCTGGCGTGCGCGAATCAGAGTCGGCGCTTGGCTGCTCCCCATCTGGAGTCCGGTCTGCCTTCCGTCGATGCTCCCCGTCCGGAGTCCCAACAGGTTCACTGGAGGCAGCCGAGATTCCATGAAGCTGCACTTCTGGAGTCGGAACATGCAGGAATGCACCAACCAGTGGAGAGGCTCGAGCCATCGAGGGTGGAAGCGGTGCGCCGCCACCGCAGTCGTCAGTGGTCCCACCGTGATCGTCGAGTGCCTCGGTACGCACTAGGCGAGGTCTGTCACCTTGCACCTTTTGCATGGGAAGTGGGATGCTGTCGTCACTCGTCTCACATCCCGTGGATAGATCCTCATTAGCTGCTTGCTGTTCACTAGGGTTGGGTAAATTGTCAGAGTTTTCATCTGGTGGTGCACACCATGTCGGTGGACTGTCATTGTCTTGCCGTTGTCCTTCATTTGGGCTTTTCTTCATTGGAATTTTAAATCTTCCCCCAGACATTGCAGAACCTTGTTTATTACCCCCAAATTCTCCCATATGTATGGTCTCGAATATAGGATCCAATCTTTCTATCGACATTGTACTATTTTCCAAAGAACATTCCGTTTCACTTTTCTTCTCAGGTACCTCATATGTATCTTTGTCTAATGTACATGCCTTCATGGTCTCTGGGTCTGATTTTGCTGGGACTGACATGGTCACAGTCTCTCTTTTACTGTTCTCAATTGCCCACATTATACTCCCCATACATAACTGCTTAATCACTGGGGTTAGTGTGGTACAATGGATAATCGGGTCGACCTTATCTGCATCTTCACCAGTGGAAAGCACACTTGGTTCACTTGAAACTGCTGCGGGTTTTAAATTCGTTATCTGGCTACTCGATGTCGGTGTCCTCAGGATTCTTGCTCCAATGTTCTGCTCATTTATCAGTGGAGTGTGTATAGGTTCAATGCAATTAATGTTCCCCTCAAGGTTTGAAGAGTCATTACTGACTAACTGCTGGTCTCCGAAGTTGGGACTTTGCGGCGTTGTGTTGAAGGGAGACATTTGTCCCTGCTGTAGATATGATTCAGGTTGTGTTATTTCCATTACCTGAGGATCAATGTCTTGTCCATTTTTTCGATCCGTACTAAAACACTGGCAATTCTCAGTCTGCACCTTGCAAGTTAAACATTCAATTAATTTCTTTAGCAAATCCTCAGCATCCTTCTGTGACCATGCAGCATTATTAATCTCTGTTCGGCTATAATGATCCTGAAGGTCAGCGCATAAACCTTTTTTCTTCGGGCTTGGAAGAGGCGATTCCTTTGGCTTGTCTTCAGTTGGGCTTGAACAGTCTTCAGCGCTGTGCCCTTCATTGTAGCATGAGAGACCGTCATGGTCATGCTGCTGTGTAGTGGAGCATGGTAGGCTGTTATAGCCTTCTTGCTGTTCACGTGAGCATGGCAGACTTGCATCGTCTGCCGCTGGTTGGTCAGGAGAGGTTGCTAGACCCTCATGGTCTTGTTCCTGCAAGGACTGCACATTGGAGTCTTGCGTTTCTGCAATTGTGGAGTCTGTCCACGAGCTTGCTGTGGAGGCTTGTGACACTGGAGTCACTTCTGGTTCATGCGAGGACTGCGCTCTGGAGTCTTGCATGTCTTCTTTCATAGAGTCGGGAACGTTGAGCGGGACGTGGACCACGCTCTGTGTGGCAGCAGGGCGCTCTCCGTGTGCTTGCAGCGCTCCCTGTCTGTTAATGTCAGGCTGCAGCATCATCCGGTACTGATAAGTTGGGACGTCATATCTGCTGGATTGAAGATCCTCAAATCCGAAAAATGAATCCGCATCTGCGTCGGATTCAATGTGGGGGCCGCCAATGTGCAACACGAAAGGTTCGTCCGAGTCATAGCCGTATAGGACCACGGAGCTATCATTGGGCTCGCGAGGTCCGGAAACACTGTAAAGATCGTCATCGAAGTATTCGAGGTCGGAATCATCGGCTTGTGCGTAGGTAACTGCTTGTCGGAGGGTTCTTCGGAGGTCAAATTCATCTCCTGGGTCAATTTGCGGCAATGTGCTGTCATTCCAGGTGAGGGAAGGTTGTTTTACAGCTTTAACAGATTTTTGTTTTTTTGATTTGGGACGTTTCCCTTTTAAATTGGATTTGGGACGTTTCCCCTTTAAATTGGTGCGGTCTGGGGCCTCTGACATCCTGACGCTCGGTATGTAGCACGTAGGAAGCGACTGCGCATGCTCAGATCGCTGTTCCTTTACCGATGGCCGTTTTCTTGACTGCGCATGCGCAGCATCTCGCACATGCGCAAACGATACTTCCGGTTCTGCGCACTGCTCGCGCAACTGTGCTAGCATGATACCTTTAGCAAGATGGCCGCCGACCTCGACCCAGCCCTCTCTCAGGCCCAGGATTTCGGCCTCTGGGAATTCGGGCTCCGGGATCCCAGCCACGAGGTGAGTACAGCCGCTTTTCTTACCTTTACTTGCCGATTGGATTGCGTTTTCTTCACAGTATTTGGAGAATTTGTCCAGGACTGCCTGGTAATCGTACCTTTGCTGCCTCCTGAAGAACCTGAACCTTGTGAATATTTCTCTTGCCCTTGCACCGGCGATGGTGAGGAGAAATTCAATTTTTTCGCTATCATCCAGGTCTTGGAGTTCAGCTGCCACCAGGAACAATTCGAACACTTGCCGGAATCGCCGCCAGTTTTCGCGGAGATCGCCGTAGCACTGGAGCGGCTGCGGAACCGGGAGCTCTATCATTTTGCCTGGGCACTGCTGGTTGTCTGTGTACACTGAGGTATGCCGGCAGGTATCGATCCACTCCTGTACCATGTGGTGTTGGGTGCTCTGGTGCACAGATGAGCCAACACAGTTGTATGTGGTACAACTCTATTTTATTTTAACACTTATAATACAGTTCGTTCTGGATACTCTGCACGTGCTGTCTCCCTGAGTGTTTCGTGTAGCAGGTCTGTCCTGGTCCTCCTCTCCAGCTAATACTGACCACCGGGTGTCGTGTTTGTGCTTTTATATCTTTCTGTGATTGGTTGTGGTGTGTGTTCTGATTTGTCTGTTGGTGGGTCTATCATGATGTGTGTGTTTGAATATCATGACATGGTTGTCATGGAATGGGCAGATAATCTGGTTTCTATCTTGGGTGGGGACCACATAACTACCATCTTTTAAAATTATGCCGTTGTGTGCTGTTAAAGCGTTTCTGTACTTATCATAGGGGGCTGGGAAGTTACCTTTAAAAACATCCCTGAGCTTTTCGTCTTCCTTCTGGGCTTGAGCTAAATCTTGAATATTGGTCTGTGAGACCTGGACCACCTGTACTGGGGCACTCTCGGGAGGATTCCAAAAGTGACCATGTCTGAAACCTGCTTTTGCTAGGGTGTCTGCCTTAATGTTACCAGGAGGGGAAGAACAATGGTGGCTGCGAACCTTAACGATACCGTATTTACGGCCTTTTGCTGTTTTGAGGATATGCTGGAGTAATGGGGCTGAGGGTAGGGGTTTTCCGTCTGCGGAAACAAAACCTCTAGATTCCCACAGGGGTAGGAACTCAGTTAAACTATTGCAGACATATAGGCTGTCGGAGTATATGTCGGCTGGGGTCGGGAACGATTCGGGGTGCTGTACAATGTATGCTACGGCTGCTAATCCGGCTGCCTGCGAACCAAGATGTCCAGGCAATTTCAGTGAGATTTCTTCTAACGCGCGTCCCTGTGCGTCCTCTACATAGATACCACAACCTGTGATTCTTTTACCATTTAAAACTGTGGAGGAGCCATCCACATAAATCCTAAGAGCTGCATCTGTGTCTGTGGGCTGGGGTCTCTGGGGTGTAGTACCTGGTTTCGGGGGAGCTGATTTGGGCACAAAGGGTCCTGTATGGTAATGATCTCACACTCATGCGGGGTGCATGCGTACTGTAAATTGTCTGCTAGAAACGTGTGTGTCTTAGTCCTTTTAACCGTAACTTGTAGGAGTAGGGTCCATCGTGCTGTGCAAATTTGGCTGACTGCCGTCCTTTAGTCTACCGTCTAGTAGAAGTTGGGTTGGGGTATGCTCTGTTAAAATGGTTACGGGTTGAGTCCTGTTATGTACGCAAAGTACTGAACAACCCAAAAAACTGCGAGCAAGTGCCTTTCGCAGGCAGAAAATCCTTGCTCTACCGGATCGAGAACTTGTGAGGCGTATGCTACGGGGCCTAAACGTCCGTGTCTTTCCTGAAGGAACACGGCCGAAAGGGTTCGGTTGGTGGATGCTGCTTCTATTGCGTATGGGGCGAGTGCGTCTGGTACCTGTAATGCGGGAGCTGTGCTCAGGGCACGTTTTAATGCATCCATGGCATCCGTGTGCTGTGGAAGCCATTTCCATGGGGTTTGCTTTTTTAGGAGCTCGGAAAGAGGGGCTACCTTTGTGGCAAAACCGACTATGTGATTCCTGCAGTAGCCAACCAGTCCTAGAAATGACCGGAGGGCTGTAACATTATGGGGCAAGGGTAATTTAACAATGGAGTCAATGCGTTTCTGCTCGATCTCACGTTTGCCATGCGTGATCACCGTGCCTAAATAAATGACCTTTTCCTGGAGAATCTGCGCCTTTATGGGATTAACTTTACATCCGATTTCGTGAAGGAGTCCTAATAATTCAGAGAGAAGCGAAATGTGCTCTCCCTTAGTGTCCGTCTGTAGAAGTAAGTTGTCTACATACTGGATGAGGCAATCGGGTCGGGAAAATTTAGCTAATCCATTTGCCAGCTGTCGGTGGAAAATGGAGGGGGAGTTGTGGATGCCTTGTGGTAGGCACTTCCACGTGTATTGCTGTCCCTGGAAGGTGAAAGCAAATTTGTATTGGCATGCTTTATCCAATGGAATGGACCAAAAGCCGTTGCTGATGTCCAGAACCGTGAAAAGTTTTGCCTGAGGTCCTTGTTTTAACATTGTCTCGGGACTCGTGGCTACGGTGGGGGCTGCTAATGGGGTGACTTTGTTTAGTTCCCTATAGTCGATGGTCAGTAGCCATGAGCCATTGGGTTTCCTGATGGGCCAAATTGGGGCATTGTTAGTTGAGGCTACTGAACGAAGTACGCCTTGGTCAAGTAAACTTTGGATGACTTTTGCAATTTCTCCCTCTGATTGTTGGGGGAAACCGTACTGCTTTTGGTGTTTGGGGTCAGGTCCTGTGATGTTAACTAAACCAGGGATCCTGCCGCAGTCATGCTTGTGCTGGGCAAAAGCTGCTTTGTGTTTCTGTAAAACGTCTCTAACGTCTTTGTCCTGACTAATGGTTCGTGGATCAAACCAGAAGTCTCCTACTGCGCTATTCCTGTGTGCGTAGTCTCCCACTGTGAACGTGGCGGGGGCTCGTGCTGCCTTTGCCATTCTCCACACACATCTATTGACGGGGTCGAACGAAAGATTGTGGGAGCTCATGAAATCTATCCCCAAAATGTGTTTGGCTGTCTGAGGTAAATCTACTAGAACAATGTTGCCTATCTGAATAGCGACAGGGGCCGTAATGTGTCCCTGCTGTAAGTGCCCTGTGAAGCCGCTGAGGGTAATGGTGTCTGTGGTGGGCCATGTATCCCGTTGGAACATTGTGGAGGAATTTAACGTGGTACGGGACCCTCCTGTGTCCCAAAGAAATTCCACGAGGTGTCCCCGGACTGTGCCTGCTACTACCGGTCTTCCGGACTTGTCCCAAAGGGTGTCGCAGACCCAAGTTGGGGAGTCCGAACACCGTCAATCGGTGTCTGTGATCTCGGAACGAGCGCTAGCATTGTGAATGGGCTTGGTTCTGTTCTTATTTAGGGTATTTGCCTGCTGTTTCTGAGGGGCATTGCACTCTCGGTCGTAATGTCCTAACTGTCCACAATTGTAGCATTCTTGGGATTTACGCTGCTGTGGGCTGTTTCTTCCCTCGTTTACCCATGCAGGGTTTTGATGTGTCCTGACTGGATGCATGTTAGCATCTTCCTGCTCTTCCTTTACTTTTCCGTATTGTGACCTTCCCTAAAGGGACTGTTCCCAAGCTCGGGATAATCTCTTTAATACCCATTTCTCATTATGCGTGTCATCTGAGGGGTCATAATTGGCGCAAGCTCTCTGTCCTGCTTCGGTCGCGTGTGAGACTAGGATACGAGTCCATTTGGCCATATTTTCTGGTGTCAAATGGGCGCGGACTAACTCTCCAAATACTGCTGTAAAGTGTGTCCAAAGGCGTCCAGCAAACGCTGTTGGGTGCTCGGTCTTTTTCTGTCTGCATTTATTGAGTCCTTCTACGGGATCTCCCTTATTGTAGACGATCGCATCTAGAATCGCTGCATGCATTTCTTGGAGGATGCCTCCTCCTACATTTTGTGGGTCGGAAAGGGCTGCCACGACTGAGGGGTCGAGGCTCAAAACTGTGAGCATAACTTGCTCTCTTTCGTTCAGGCCGTACATGGTCGCCTGTTGTTTTACTTTCGCAAAATAATGGTGCGGGTCCGATGTGGGTTGGAACGGTTTGATTTTGTCACACGCGTCCCTTAATTGAGTGATGGTTAATAGGGTAGTGTACAAAAAAATCGGGGTCTCCGTTTGTGGTGGCCCTGCGCTGTGTGGTAACAGGGTTCATGGGATTGTGCACTACCTGTGCAGTCGGGGGTGGAGGTGCTTTCCTTTTCTGGGTTTTATCTGGAGGACATGTTCCATGCACATAGCGGTGGGCAGTTTCATTTAATTCTTGCCAATCGGGGCCATTTTCCTGATCTAGCTTGCTTTCGGTATTTGGCACGATCTACCGAACTCTGCCTTTGTTCCGTCGTGGAACTGTGGAGTGCCCATAGGGCTGCTTTTAAATCCTGACATTGCTTCTTTAATTGCTTGACTTGAAGTTCTGTCTCTTCTCGCACCAACACCGTGCGTTGCGTGTCTTGGTAGGCCTTATCGTACTGGGACTGAAAGCTGCTTAGGTGAGCGAGACAAGATTGGTGTGCCCGTTTGACATCCGCCATCTCCTTGTCCTTCGCTGCTAACTGCTCTCTGAGTTGCTTATTAACTTTCTCGCACTCGCTAACGTCTCGCTCACTATTATTCTCTCTGTCTCGAATCTCTCTGCGGAGCGTCTTCACGACCTCCTCTGTGCCTCGCAATTGTGCCAAGCAGGACACGATTGCCATCGGCTTACGAACTTTTCCTAAACTCTTCTTATGAATCTCGGTCAGGTTATCCCACCAAGTCTGTCCTGTACTTCCGGGACCTATTTCCTCATTTGCGCAAAATTCGCTCCAAAGGGGCAATCCTTTCCCTTTTAGATACTTCCGAATTTTCTCTTCCCATATGGGATACTGCTCTGCTCTACTGGTCGCTGCGACCTCGAATTCCTGGGAGTTCATAAGGCGTTCCAGTGCCTTTGCTGCCATTTCTACTGTAATCTCTGGGTTTCTACCGTAAATTTGGAACAGGGGGGAATAAAGCAGTGATGCTAACACGGGTACGGCTCAAGCTAATTTCCGATCTACAAAACTCCCGACAGTTTTACGCAATAAAATATATTGACGTTACCTTATATCCCTTGTTAGTACGCATGCAAATTACACACTTCCGAATCTTGGAGGTTTGATCGATATTGGTCTTACGCTTGTGGTTTTTACTTTTTCCAATTGGGTTTCTAATTCAAAGTTGGGTTCTCTCGGAGTGACAAAGTCACTTCTAGGTCGAGTCCCGTCAGATGTCGCCAGTAATGTTGCTCTCTTTTGGTGGCTATAAATATGGTGGTTAATAAGGTCGCCTTTCTTAATCTTAATTATGAATATGCTTTCAGAGTCGCCAGGTATCTCTTGACACCGCCACAAGGTTCAACCAAATACCGATCAAAGAGCCAATACACCAGTTAGTTAGTTCAAAGTCAATGCTACTATATTTACACACAGTATGATTTACTCATGCACAATAACACTACAGGCTAAACTATGTCTATCACTAACACCTATACTTAACTTCGGGTGCCCACTTAGGTCAGAGGAACAATGGTCATTGCTCGGATCTGAGGCTGTTGGGTTCGAAGAGGTAACAGGAGTACAACTAAGGTCGTCCTGTACCCAACCCCTTTTCTAAACCAAACATATGCACACACCCCACTGCGCTTCCGTGAGCTAGCTCGCCCAGCTAGCATGGTGGCCCCCATCCCCGGCGCCAGATAGTGTCCCACCTATTCCCCCCCCCGCTCATACAAACAAACTTCAGCATCAAACAACCCCCACACAATTGCCCAACAGAAAAACACCAAGATCAAAACAAACACACCTCCATCCCCCAACAGTGCAAATGAAAATCTTAACTCACTCAGCTCTACCGCTGGTTCCAAATCAATGCAAACGGCATCACAAACGTCTTCCATAAAACGCAAAACGAGAAACTTTTTACAAAAACAGAGAACCAAAAAGAAAAAAACCCAAAAACATGAACGTTGCAGCCAAGTCCAAAAGTTCTCAATCCATCACCAGCCCTTTCTTTTTCGCAAAGTCCAACGCGTCCTCAGGCGACTCGAATTAGAAGTGCTGATCTTCATGCGTGACCTAGACACGGGCTGGGTATAATAGTCCAAACTTCACCTTTTTCTTAAAAAGGATTGACCTAATCTGGTTGAAGCCTGCTCTCCTCCTGGCCACCTCCCCACTCAGGTCCTGGTAAACCCGCAGGATGCTATTGTCCCACTTACAGCTCCGTGTTTGCTTGGCCCACTGTAGAATGCGCTCCTTATCCGAGAACCTGTGGAATCTCACCACCATTGCCCTCGGGGGGGTCTCCCCTTCGCAGCATCCTCGCGAGTGCTCTGCGAGCCGTATCCACCTCCAAGGGCCGTGAGAATGCCCCATTCTCCAGCAGCTTCACAAACATGTCTGCACTGTATGCCCCAGCGTCCGTTTCTTCGGACCCCTCCGGGGGTACGACAATTCTTAGGTTCTGCCGGCGGGACCTATTTTCAAGGTCCTCCATCTTCTCCAGGAGCTTCTTCTGCTGGTCCCTCAGCATCCCCACCTCCAGCTTCACCGCAGTCTGGTGTTCCTCCTGCTCAGCCAGCGGCTTCTCCACCTTCTGGATCGCCCGATCTTGGGCATCTAATCTATGCTCCAATCGCTCAATCGACTCTTTTATTGGGTCCAAGCAGTCCTGTTTCTGCGTAGCAAAGCCTTCCTGAATGACTTGCATCAGCTGCTCCTAGACTGCTGGGTCGACAAGCCAGAGGTCCGAACCTCCGCCATGCTGTCTTTGTTGCAGCTACAGCCCAAGCCTTCTCTGTCTTTTTGTTTCTGCCCTTACAAACACTTCTAGTCCTTCTCTCCATGCACCAAAGTGGGAATTCAGTAAACAATTGCCACTAACATCCATTTTACAATTCAAGTCCGGCAGAAAAACAGGGGAAAGGTCCAAAAGTCCGATCAGAGTGGGAGCCACCAAATGTGCGACTTACTCCTCCATAGCCGCCACCGGAAGTCCCTTGTCAGAAATGTTACTCGACCATTTGGTTTGCGGTATTAACAATGCGGCCACACAGAGAAAGTTGTTAGCTGAGCCAACATTGACTTTTCAACAGGCCATTCAAATAGTATTGTCCCGAGAGAGCGCAGAATGGGGAGTGCAGGAGCTAAAGGGAATGGGGAGGCACGCCTTGGGGCGCAACTCCTTCCATCCAAAAGCGCCACCCCGCACCCCTGCGGTACCTTGGGCGGGGCGGCGTCCGGATCAACGCCAGTGGCCGCAGAACGTTCCTCCCCGAAGGGAGCCTTCTCCAGAACCAATGGATGAGGAGCAATGTCAGTGTCGGACATGTGGGTGCCGACCCTGTCACGGACGCCGTTCCGGGGGCCGTCGTTCCGACAGAAACTGGGGCCAGCCCAGGGGCCGTACCTTCCTTCGGATGAACCTGTGGTGACTACTCACGAGGACGTGGAGACGCAGGACGACTGCCTGCAGCTGCATTGTGTGGTAGCTCCCCGTGTGACCCCCATTAAGGTGACAGTACGGGTCAATGGTCACCCGCTTGAGATGGAGTTGGACACTGGTGCAGCGGTCTCCGTGATCGCCCAGAGGACATTTGACCGCATCAAGCAGGGTATACAGACCCTTACATTAATCGACACACAGGCCAGGTTGGCCACCTACATGGAGGAACCGTTGGACATTGCAGGAACTACGATGACCCCTGTTGTTTATGGACGCCAGGAGGGGCGTTTCCCACTTATCGTGGTGCGCGGCCATGGGCCCAGCCTGTTGTGTCGGGACTGGTTGCTCCATTTGCGGTTGCAATGGCAGCACATCCTCCAAACAGTTTCTGGAGGGTTGACTGAGGTGCTAGGACGATACCCAGATATATTCCAGCCCGGCTTGGGGAAAGTAAAAGCCCGTATCCAAATCGAACCAGGAGCCACGCCGCGCTATTTCCGGGGGCGCCCGGTGCCTTACGCCTTGCTTGAGAAGGTAGAAGGGAAGCTCTCTCATTTGGAGACTTTGGGTATTATCCGGCCCATCTGTTTCGCTGACTGGGCAGCACCAATTGTACCTGTAATGAAGCCAGATGCCACAGTTCGCTTGTGCGGCGACAGTGAATCCGGCTTCCCTGCTCGACCGATATCCAATGCCTCGCATAGAGGATCTCTACGCGAAGCTTGCAGGCGGACTCTCGTTCACAAAATTAGATATGAGTCACGCCTACCTACATTTGATGCTGTTCCAATCAAACAACATCCATATAGACTTAACCCTTTAAAATTGGCACAATCTTAACAAAGATTGAGAGTATGCTTAAAAATGGCATAATTGAGAACCACAAAGTGTATCATGGAGTTCACCTGATCCACAACTTTTACTAGATTGTGGTATGGGGAGCACACGGCCAACTCTACAGGTGTGGTACAGCAGAAATGGAAAAGTATTTTTTAAAGCAAAACAATGTTTATTCTATGAACTCAAGTTAACCTTTTTTGAAACATACAGTGAACACCTTTGCAACCATCAATTCAAATATAACCCCCAAAGTATACAACAATAAGTAATCCTTAAGCTGTCCTTTAAACACCCATAAGACTTAAAAAACATTTTTAACAGAAGCACATCAGGTTAAAGTCACTACTGAGAGCAGTTATTAGTTTTAAATCACCAAATGATCGATTTACAGTCTTTAGATTACAGAGAGAGGAATACACCTTCTGGCTGTGACTGCACCTATCCAGCTCTGAAAACCAAATTAAAACACACCCTGCGGCAAACAGCCTAAAACGAATGTGAAAAGCTGACAGACAGCCCAGCTCCACCCACACTCTGACATCACTGATAAACACCCATTTCTTAAAGGTACATTTATTAAAGGTGCTCTCACATGACATAAGTGGCATTTCAACTGTATTGTGTTGCTTACTTGGCGTTAGTAGCAGGTATAGATAGTAAGTTTATCTGTATGTTTAAGACCTGTTTAACTGATCATTACAAAACTATTTTCTTTGATGTTAATGTGATTAATTCTGCATTTAAATTAAAGTTTATTTTAAAATAAAAGATACTTATTGGTCAGAGTCATCAATTCTGGGGTGAAGTATCCTTTCTTCACAGCTTTACAAAAAAAAAAATTGTTAGGGGTTCTTGTCCGGTATCCTAACAAATGTTGGAGTCTGGTCCAGTATCCTAACAGTACTCAGTATTTGAATTGTATGGATTGACCCTTCCGCTCAACAGCATGATCAATTAGTCTTCTTTTTTCAAATTTGCTTCTGCGGGTGCTGGCTGTGTTATTTTGTTGTGTATGTTTGCCACTTTCAGAGCTTTGCCCCTTTAAGAAGTATCTTGCCTGTTGCGTCATTGTGCTTTTCCTGCCCTTTTCTGAGTTAGACAGACACCCCAGTGAACATGGGTTACTTCATCTCATTTAAAGTCATAGTGAACGTGGACCTACTGGGGCTGTTTAGCACAGGGCGAAATCGCTGGCTTTGAAAGCAGACCAAGACAGGCCAGCAGCACGGTTCAATTCCCATAACAGCCTCCCCGAACAGGTGCTGGAATGTGGCGACTAGGGGCTTTTCACAGTAACTTCATTGAAGCCTACTTATGACAATAAGCAATTTTCATTTCATTTCTTTGCCAGACTTGTGAGATAAGAATACTTCTTTGCCTTGCAGGTCGAGGTATGTTGAATTCTGTCAGCTTTCTTGGTATTTGATCTTCCCAATCTCAGCAGGTGCACTTTTTTTAAAGTTGCGAGCTGTCAACTCTGCAGCATTGTTTCCTTCATTTAACTTTCAAAACTGTGTTCTGACATAAAACAAACCCTGCAGCAATTTTATTTTTGTTCCTTCATGGGACATGGGCGTCACCGGCTGGGCCAATGTTTATTGCCCACCCTTAATTGCCCTTGAGGGGGCAGTTTAGAGTTAACCACACTGCTGTGGACCTGGAGTCCAGACATGTAGGCCAGACCAGGTAAGGATGGCAGATTTCCTTCTCTAAAGGGACATGAGTGAACCATAGTTTCATAGAATTTACAGTGCAGATGGAGCCCATTCGGCCCATCGAGTCTGCTCCGGCTCTTGGAAAGAGCACCCTACCCAAGCCCACACCATCACTCTATCCCTGTAACCTAGTAAACCCACCCTAGTAACCAGATGGGTCTTTACAACAATCGGCAATGGTTTCATCGTTATCATTAGACTTTTAATTCCAGATTTTTATTGAATTCAAATTTCACCATCTGCCCGTGGCAGGATTCGAACCCGGGGCCTCAGAGCATTACCCTGGGGTCCTGGTTCACTAGTCCAGTGACAATACTACTACACCACTGCCTCCCCAAATTTGTTGGATTTCAGGGCAATTCCTTGATCCATTTTTATAAAACTGCAGGTGGGTTTTTTCTCTCTTTGTTTCCTGTGTTTTTCCTGGAATCCTCTTCAAGCCTGCGCAACATTCAAAATTTCTTTGCTGTTCTTTGAACTGCGTGGTACTCATAACAAAGCACACAGCATCAGTCAGATTTAGCTTCATCGTCAGTGTGATAATTCGGGGCAGGAACCAGTTTGTTGGGAACACACATTGATATATTTCCAGGCTCGTACCATCTTACGACCTGGAGCACAGCACAGGCACTGTCCACCGATTGATTGGCAGGAGGAAGGTGCAATCATTCCCATTATCATATCCAGGAATTTGATAGGACTCCATAAGGGAGAGCAGTGTTTGTCAAACTTTTATTCCCGGTTCCCTCTATTACCAACTGGCAGACCTTCGGGACCCACGCTGGCCCACGTTCGCGACCGATGCCGGTCGTCCTTAGCGATCTATGCCGGCCGAACTTCGCGACACACCATTATTGCTCACCTTTAATGCGACAGGTGAGCCTGCTTGGTCCTCATTGCTTCGTCATTCAAAGTTACATTTTTGCTAAGGACTTCAGCTGACGATTTAAGTTCTCGCTGCATCCTTTGAAAACGATCAAGAGATTTGTCATCGAACTCGCTATGTTTAGTCTTCAGGGTGCCGTTGAAGATTGGAGGGTTTTAAACTTTCATTTGCCAGTACTTCCCTACATATAATACACATGGGCTTTGCATCCTGATTTGCATTGGCACAATTAAAGCCCTATCTCAAGAAAACATCTTGATGCTGCTTTGTTCCCGACTTCAGTTCCTTCTTAATGGGTTGTTCACCAGAGGCTGTGGTGCTCTTGTCTTTAGCTGACACCAGCACTGCTTTGTCCTGCCATGGACTCTCCTGTGAAACTCTCCAGTAGATTCAGTTGTGAGATCCTGGCGTGTTTGTTTGTCACTTCCTTATTGCAAAATAACCCATTTTCACGCAGGCCTGTTGCTTGCGTGCTGGCAGCTATAAAATGGAGGATTCTCTCCTTCATGATTTCACGCCAAAATCACGAAGGTTCAGGGTGTATGGCCTCAGTGTACATGCCGGGTGTGTGACCTTCTCTCTGCCCTCTGGTGGAAAGACTCCATTGTTTGTATTTAAAGGCTGGTCGGGGCCTGTATTTTCTTTTTACTTTGAAACTTTATTTCAATGCTTGATATTTCCAAGTTTAAGACTTTTTAGTACTCAAAGTTGAAACAATTTCAGTTGAACATGCGCATCCTTACATTTACACACAAACTTTGTTTTAAGTATATTCCCATTTCTTTAGAAATTTAAACAAGTATAGAAAAAAGTACAATCTTGTTTTTACTTCACAAACTATGACTTTAGACGAGATGAAGTAACTTGTCAAACACATACAATGTCACAATATTTCGTACTGGTTTCACTGCATCGCACTAACCAAACATCCAAGTCATTTGCTTCTCCAATCTCACCAAAAACACTGACTTCCTGATTTTCAGAGAGTGGCGACACAAAGTGATGACTGTATAGGTTTCTTCCAGTGTTGACATGTGTCAGCCGTATTGACTGGCCTCGTTTGATTGGTATTCCTGGCTGACAAACCTGGCCTGGCTTTCCCCTCACTGTCCAGTAGCTGCATCCACCCCAGTCACGGACTGCTGACCACTTCCCGATAGCGTTGGATTGGAAGAGGACGTTGTGCCGGCTGTAGAACAGCTTGACCATGGAGTCGCAAGTCGCATACTGCTGATCGGTGGCGGGGGATGAGCCGAGCTGCGCAGGGGTGAACACCAGAGCAGCAACCAATCGGGGACTGCCCGTGGCCGGCATTCTTAAAAGCTGGCCGTGTCCCTTGGGGTCTTCTTCCTACGATCGCTCCATGACCCTCCTACATCGTCCGCGACCCTGAGTTAACAAATCTCTGAGATAGAAAATTAATTTTTGAATTTTAGCAGCTGGATTTGAATCCAGCCAAAACTGTCATGTTGGTACACCAATGCTTAAAGTCAATTGTGTTTTTTAGAACAACATTATGGTGAAAGAATGTGGGCGTGGGAGCAATCAGATAACTCTTTATTAAAAAGCTAAAACAGGCAGAATGAACTGATGGCCTCTTTATGTGTTGTGCTTAGCGGTGTTCACTATTGACATGAGACAGGCGAGATTTTAACTTGCTCAAAGCTCATTCACTGAGTTAAAATCAAGCTTGAGGTATATTCACTGCCCCAGTGATTGCTATCTTTCATGTTAATATACCTCTCCAAAAATTACAAAAGAAATATAGTGCAAATGGGACAAGATGACTCTTCAAACATCTATACCATTTCTCTTACTTTGACAACTTAATTGATATTGGCCGGAATTCTCCGGCCATTGCAATTCACTTTTACCGCCAGCAGTGCACCCCCGCCTGTGGGTTCTCTATAGGCATGGGATGGCTTCAATGGGAAATCCTATTGACAAGCGGCAGAGGATAGAGTCAGGCTGCCAGCGAACAGAGTGGGGCTGAGAAACATGCGGCTGGGACCAGGGAATCTCGCCCAAATTATCTATTATGAGAGGATTTTTAAAAATTTCAATTCTCGGATTGCCATAGTCGATTATACATTTACAAAGCACTGGGGTGTTAGTTCAGTAATATGTGATGTTCCCCAATCTACACTCATAATGAATAAGTGTACATTTTGGAATGTACATTTGTGTGCATGGAGTCTTGCTTGTTCAAAGAGACAAACTAACTATTTCCTCTTGTGGGGGAATTCAGAACCAGGCAAGTTATCTTAAAATTAGAGTTGACCATTCATGAATGACATCAGGAAGCACTTTCTCACATATAGAGTAGTGGAAATATGAATTCCAATACATAATTTACATAATTCCAATATGAAATTCTCTCTCCCAAAATGGTTTGGATGCTGGAAGTCAGTTGAAATGTTCCAACCTGAAATCAATGGATATTTTTTATTGGTTAAAGGCAACAAGGAATACGAAACAAAGGCAGAAAAATGTAAGTTGAAGTTTAGATCAGTCAAGATCTAATTGAATGGTGGAACAGGCATAGGCTTGAAAGGCTGAATGACCTTCTCCTGTAGCTGTGTTCTCGGAGCATCAGTCCTACTGTGTTAGGGAAATTCACTGCAACCCATTTCTCAGTAAGTGAGGCCTGATGTGGGAGTGCACTGCCACTGAATTTACTTTCATGTGAAAATATGTATTACCGGAGGTTAGCAAAATGAAAGTCGCTTTAGTCCACTCTTTGCTTTTTGAGAGAGAGCTGGCTGGCGGTGATTTAACCTGAGGTCTACCACACATCAGCAGAGCCTTCATGAATAACCTCAACCGGTACAGGAATTGAACCCGCGCTGCTCGGCATCATCCAGCTGTCCAGTCAACTTAGCTAACCAACCCCCAATATGAATGGAATTTATATTGTCTGGTTGTTAGCATTCATACATATTCCCCTATATTACAACAGTGACGGCATTACAATATTATTTCATTTGCTGGAAAGCATTTTGGAATGTCCAGAGGTTGTGAAATGCGCTGCATAAATTCAAATCTTTCTTTAACAGTGAGAATTATCAAAGTATAAAAACAAAATACAAACCTATAAGATATTTTGTCATTTACAAGGCTATTTCTTCTTAAAATTCACTCTGAACTTTTTTTTATCTGATTTCTTTCTCTTAGAATCTTGATTGGTTATTTTTGAATAATAATCTAGCAATGCACTCGAGCCAATACAAATCCCAAAGGTTTTTTTGGGCAGGAGCACAACTGGTCATATAAATAATGTGGATGCTGTGGAACAGAGGAGAGATAGGAGATCCCTTCCCCACCAAAACCTGCCTGGTGAGTTTCACTATAGGATGCACAAGCAGGTCTTACAGGGGGAGATGTAGGGTTAGGAAGATTTTCCTGGGTTTGTTTTAATGCACCTTATAGTGGGTGGTTCAGTGTGACATCGGAAAAGGCCTGGCAATGAGTCTCCAGGATGTCTTCAGTTAGAGTATGGGATGGGGAGGTAAGAGAAGTGAAAATGATGGGAGAGTAAATTCACAAACACTCATACGTGCATAAAAAGGCAAACAAATACACACACAATAAACCTGGGATTGAGAACAGCGATATTTTCTGACATGCTGAGTGTTTCCAGTATTTTCTGTTTTTATCAGAGAATAACATGTTCCACGAGCTTGTCAAAACAACAAAGAAAAGGTTTATAATTTACTTGTTAGTGGCAGCGAAAAAAGAGGGAGTTGCGGAAGTTAATTACAGCAAACAGCGAGATTGCTATTATCAAACAAAACAAAGATAAATGACATGGGGGCCTTTATACTACTCTGGAAATGGAACTGAGGTACATTATTGTGACTATTATCACCCAGTGACAACCAGAATAATCAACAGTCGGAGCATCAAATTGGTCTTTCAGTGATTTTCCCCCTCTACTTTCTGTGGAAGTCAATTCCAGATTTTGGCCTGATTTTGGTGTCAATGGTAATGAATATTAGACAGGCAGCCAATTCAATATCTTCACCCAGTGATAAATGTTAACTTTGCCTCCATTTGCAACTTAAATTTACCTTTCACTAGTTTGCATTCATATCCTAGCAACATTCCTTTAACTGCCAGTATCTGACCATGCTATGGTCCCTTGAGGACTATGACTATTTATGGATAGATCACACCATACTTTGGTCCAAATCACTCAAGCCAACCAGAGGCTGAATTACTCAATTCAATGCTTATTTAGATGTTAATACATTTGTTCATTTTCATTCAATCTAGTTGTTATGGTGGTCACAAGGAGACAGGGGATCGTCAATATATCTCCCGGTGAACTTCGTGGAATATGAATTCCCCTATTAACCTGGGAGTGAGTCCAATGGGGATGGGGCAATGGGAGATTAAAACCTGATGCTTCAACCCGGGCTATTATTCTGTAGGTCCCCAAGCTTGGACTTGAGCATTGCAAGCCGTGGCCGCAGCCTCTTTTTGTTGCTTCAATGAAAGGGCCTAGTCCTGGCTGACTGGCCTTGGTGAGGATATTACACAAATCACAGAAGCTCGGATTGGATTTGTTTATTGTCTCGTGTACCGAGGTACAGTGAAAAGTATTTTTCTGCGAGCAGCTCAACAGATCATTAAGTACATGGGAAGAAAAGGGAAGAAAAGAAAATACATAATAGGGCAACACAACATATACAATGTAACTACAAAAGCACTGGCATCGAATGAAGCACACAGGGTGTAGTGTTAATGAAACCAGTCCATAAGAGGGTCATTTAGGAGTCTGGTGACAGTGGGGAAGAAGCTGTTTTTGAGTCTGTTCGTGCGTGTTCTCAGACTTCTGTATCTCCTGCCCGATGGAAGAAGTTGGAAGAGTGAGTAAGCCGGGTGGGAGGGATCTTTGATTATACTGCCCGCTTTCCCCAGGCAGCGGGAGGTGTAGATAGAGTCAATGGATGGGAGGCAGGTTCACGTGATGGACTGGGCGGTGTTCATGACTCTCTGAAGTTTCTTGCGGTCCTGGGCCGAGCAGTTGCCATACCAGTCTGTGATGCAGCCCGATAGGGTGCTTTCTATGGTGCATCTGTAAAAGTTGGTAAGGGTTAATGTGGACATGCCGAATTACCCTAGTTTCCTGAGGAAGTATAGGCGCTGTTGTGCTTTCTTGGTGGTAGCGTCGACGTGGGTGGACCAGGACAGATTTTTGGAGATGTGCACCCCTAGGAATTTGAAACTGCTAACCATCTCCACCTCGGCCCCGTTGATGCTGACAGGGGTGTGTACAGTACTTTGCTTCCTGAAGTCAATGACCAGCTCTTTAGTTTTGCTGGCATTGAGGGAGAGATTGTTGTCGCTACACCACTCCACTAGGTTCTCTATCTCCCTCCTGTATTCGGACTCGTCGTTATTCGAGATCCGGCCCACTATGGTCATACCGTCAGCAAACTTGTAGATGGAGTTGGAACCAAGTTTTGCCTCGCAGTCGTGTGTGTACAGGGAGTAGAGTAGGGGGCTAAGTACGCAGCCTTGCGGGGTGCAGGTGTTGAGGACTATTGTGGAGGAGGTGTTGTTGTTCATTCTTACTGATTGTGGTCTGTTGGTCAGAAAATCGAGGATCCAGTTGCAGCCAAGTCCTAGGTTTTGGAGCTTTGATATGAGCTTGGCTGGGATTATGGTGTTGAAGGCGGAGCTGTAGTCAATAAATAGGAGTCTAATGTAGGAGTCCTTGTTTTCGAGATGCTCTAGGGATGAGTGTAGGGCCAGGGAAATGGTGTCTGATGTGGACCGGTTGCAGCGGTATGCGAATTGCAGTGGATCAAGGCGTTCTGGGAGTATGAAGGTGATGCGCTTCATGATCAACCTCTCGAAGCACTTCATTACGACTGAAATCAGGGCCACTGGTCGATAGTCATTGAGGCACGTTGCCTGGTTCTTCTTTGGTACCGGTATGATGGTGGTCTTCTTGAAGCAGGTGGGGACCTCTGAGTGGAGTAGGGACAGGTTAAAGATGTCCGCGAATACCTCTGCCAGCTGGTCCGCGCAGGCTCTCAGTGCACGACCAGGGATCCCGTCCGGGCCCGTCGCCTTCCGAGGGTTCACTTTCAGGAAGGCCAATCTGACTTCGGAAGCTGTGATGGTGGGTATGGGTGAATTATGGGCTGCTGGGGCACTCGACAGCGGATTGTTGGTTACCTGCTCGAACCGAGCATAGAGCTTTGTAGCCCGTTATGTTGTTTAGTCCCCTACAGTACAGAAGGAGGCCATTCAGCCCATCGAATCTGTACCAACCCTATGAATGTGCACTCTACCTAGGTCCACTCCTCTGCCCTAAGCCCACAACTCCACCTGACTTGCACACGTTTGGACACTAAGGGACAATTTATCATGGCCAATCCACCTAGCCTGTACATCTTTGGACTGTGGGAGGAAACAAGAGCACCCGGAGGAAACACACCCGGACACGGGGCGAACGTACAAACTCCATACAGACAATCACCGAAGGCTGGAATTGAACTCGGGTCCCTGATGCTGTGAGGATGCAGTGCTAACCACTATGCTACCATGTCACCTTAAATTTGTTCAGTTAGGGAATCTGCACCCTCACCTTTTTCCAAAAATATTTTTACTCAAGGCTTTTCAACAAAATATAAATATACAAAATATTAGAAGGACAACCAATGACCAACAAAGAATCACCACAGCAACTCACCCAACAACCCCAACTCTCCAGCCCCTCTGACACCCACCCCCCACCATGTCCCGCCTTCACCCTTTTTAATCCCTTACCCCCCTCTGAAAACCCCCACCCTTGCTGACCCCTCAATCCTCCTTGAAGAAATTGTCATGGGAATGTCACTTTAAAAAATGTTTGTCTTCTCAAGTGGCTGCAGTGAGGTCACTGTGTTAGTGGAGCTGGGCTTTGGCTCTGCTTTTTACTTTCGATTTGAGCTGGAAGCTGTTTTTGGCTCTGAGTTGTGGTTTTGTTTTCAGTTGGAGAGCTGTATTCAAACCAAGGAGGGGTATTTTGGTCTCTCTCTCTGCATGCTAAAGAATGTCTCCAGATCACTTGATGATTTCAAAGTAATACCTGTTTCTGTAAGGAATGCAAACCTACTGTCTTTGTTAAAAAAGGGTCTTTGGCTTATGGATGTTGTGAGGAAAGTTACTGTATCTTTGGGGGGTGGTATCAGTGTTGGTAGTTGATAAGATGTTTACTGTGTGTTCATAAAATGTTAACTGGATTCATAGAATAAACATTGTTTTGTTTAAAAATACTTTAGATCTCTGTTACATCACAACTGGAAAGTTGGCCCATGTGCTCCTCATAATCAAAATCTATTAAAAGTTGTGGCTCAGGTGAACTCCATGATATACTTTGGTGTTCTCTAAACCCTGGGTCATAATAAAATCGATGAATAGTCTCTGCCTCCAAGTAAGCCCTTCAACCGATCCCCGCAGAGTGGACATGATTTTCTCTAACCGCAGGTATTCTGCCAAGTTGCTCACCCTCACCCCTGCCTTTGGCGACACGAGTCCCTCCAACATAACAAAGTCTGTCCCTGGGCTACCAGAGAGGCAAAGGCCAATACATCGGTCTCCCTCCCCCCTGCACTCATGGGTCTTCTGACACCACAAATATCACCACCTCCAGACACGGGGCCACCCCTACACCCAGAACCTCGGACATAACATCCGAGATCCCCTGCCAGAACCCCCTCAGTCTTGGACACGCTCAGAACATGTGGACGTGATTCACCGGCCTCCCAACCCACCGCCCACACCTATCCTCCACCCCCTCAAAAAAACTGTTCATCCTCGCCACTGTCATGTGGTATCTATGCACCACTTTAAACTGGATGAGGCTTAACCTCACACACGACGAGGATGCATTCACCCTCCGCAAAGCCTCAGCCCATTTCCCAGCCCCCAGCTCCTCTCCCAACTCCTCCTCCCACTTGCGCTTGACATCCTCCACCCGCCCTCCCACCCCTCACTCCATCAGTTCCTTGTCAATATCCAATACTTTCCCTTTCCCTAATTCATCCTCCAACAGAAGCTTATCTTGCAGCACCGAAGGCAGCAACCCCAGGAATGATGGCACCTCTCTCCTCACAACATCTCAAACCTGAGGGTATCTAAAACCCATTCCCCTTGGGCAACTCAAACAATTCATCCAACTCCTCCAGCTCCACAAATTTGCCCCCTATAAATAGGTCCCTGAAATACTCAACCCCGCCTGCTGCCACTCCCGGAACCTCACATACAGTCTCGTTGGCACAAACATATGGTTGTCGCCCACAATGACATGGTCTCCAACCCAAGGGCTGTCTACACTGTCCCCACACCTTCAGAGCCGACACCATCACTGGGCTAATGGAATTCCTGGCCGGCGAAAATGGCAGAGGCGCCAACAACAAAGCCCTCAAGCACACGCTCACCTTGCTGCAAGACTGTTTTTTTTTACAAATTCATAGAATCGCTACAGTGCAGAAGGAGGCCATTTAGCCCATTGAGTCTGCACCGAACCTCTGAAAGAGCACCCCACCTAGGCCCACTACCCCTCTATCCCCGTAACCTAATAATTTCAGAGAACCATAAAACAATCTGAAATATACACATTACTTAAAGTATTTCTCGCAATTAATTCGGAGAAAGCAATTAGACATGGTAGGCAGTCAGTGGAAGGAGCAACCCTCAATCTATCAACTTCCCGACTGTCTTCTTGGGTCCCATTGTGGAGTTGTACAATGGACCAATGCTATGTTCTGCTGGTCAGTGATATTGGGAATCATCATTGATTCCATTTCTCTCTTCACCGAGACAATATTAGTAGAAAGTTTGGGTGATTAATATTGTGAAGTCAATATTGGTAACAGACAGGGACAAATTAACACAGAGTCGATGTCACAGGACAGGGCTCCTTACAAATATAGAACCAAAGTAGAGCTCACCTTGATGCAAAACTAAAGCACATTTAGTAGATGAGACTGTGGTGTTACTTCTAAAATTTGTTTCCTCATTCATTCTTTGGATGTGGACATTGATGACAAGGTTGCCATTTATTGACCATCCTTAGTTTCCCTGAAAAGGTGACAATCGCCTTCCCTGAAATGCCGTAGTCTGTGCAGTGGACGTATTCATTGTCATTGTGTGATGTATCCAAATATATTGTGCTGCCACTTCAGGGGGCAGTTGACAGTTGATAATATTGATGTGCAACCAGATTCACATATAGGCTAGACCAGGTAAGGGTGCTCCCTCGCCAGCACAGTTACACTAACACAGTCCAAGGTGGGGTCATGCACAGATTGGGGGGCACAATCTGATGAGCACACAACAGACTTGACTCAGCAGCTGAGCAAGTATGGGACAGCAGAGTCCTAGGTGACTGAAGGACTGTTGAGATCAGTCTACTGAGGACTACTGAGCCCCACACTGATGATGGGCCTCTGGTTGCAGCAACAAGAAGCCTGCTTGACATAATAATCTTTATTATTGTCACAAGTAGGCTTACATTAACACTGCAATGAAGTTACTGTGAAAATCCCCTAGTCGCCACACTCCGGCGCCTATTCGGGTGCACTGAGAGAAAATTCAGAATGTCCAATTCACCTAACATGCACGTCTTTCAAGGTTTGTGGGAGGAAACCAGAGTGCCTGGTGAAACACCACGCAGACACGGGGAGAATGTGCAGACTCCACACAGACAGTGACCCAAGCCAGGAATCGAACCCGGGTCCTTGGCTCTGCAAAGCAAGAGTGCTAACCACTGTGCTATCGTGACGTCCATGCAGCAGAGGCTAAGGGAAAACATGGTGGAGATGTCAGGAATCAGATGCAGCTTTAAGCAAGCATCGGAGAGGATGAACGCCACGACTTAGTGCGCGAGATTAGTGTTGATTCAATTAAAGGTGGTACATCGGGCACATTTAACGAGGTCGAGGACGAGGCGGCTGTTTGAAGGAGTGGAGGACAAGTGTAAACAGTGTGGGAGGGGCCTGGCCAATGATGTTCACATGTTCTCGTCTTGCCCTGAGCTGAGGAGATTTTGGGGCTTGTTTTTCAGCACCATGTCGGCAATCTTGCAAATGGATTTGGAGCTCAATCACCTCGGAGCCCATATTTGTGGTGTCAGACCTGCAGAAGGGGGCGGATGTTTTCGCCTTCACCTTGCTGATTGCTCACAGGTGAGCCCTGTTGGTGTGGAGGTCAGCTTCTCCACCCTGTGTCTCAGTATAGTTGGGGGACTTAGTGGAATTCCTGCACCTTGAAAAGGTTAAGTTCAACTTGAGAGGGGTGATCGAAAGGTTGTGTAAAAAATGATGCCTGTTCATCCTGGAGTTCAAGGAGTTGGTCACCGTCAGCTACTAGGGATGTGGGGGTGCAGAAGGGTTTTTGGGGGGTGGGGAGGTGTTGTGGGTGTTTCTTTTTGTACTTCTGCTGTTTGGGGTGTGATGTGTTTTCTTTGTTATGTATAAATGTTAAAACCTTAATTAAAACATTGCAAAAAAGCGCAAGCCGTGGGTGGTTGGGGGTGGGGGATCATTTTATGGAGGCCGTAGCTGTTTAAAATTGGCGTTTGCGATGACTTGATTAGGTGGGATGCGACATTTCAATTTTCTGATAGGGTGAGATTCAGATATACAGGGCGAGATCTAACGGTTGCGTTGCGCTCAAATGGGGGCGCGATGTGCCCGGTAGATGCCGGGTTAAGCTGCCCACGTGCTTCCCGCCAGCCAGCATGCCTCGCGAGATCTGGGTATATCTCGCAAGGCATCGAGATAAAGAACCCGCCCACAATGTGCGTGACCAAGCCCTGCTCGCTTAAGCTGGTCTAAACTTACTAAGGCCTACTCACTTGGCATTTACCGCCTCCTGGCATCTAACGGCCTCCCCAGGGACCCCCTGCCTAGGACCGTTCAGTCTTGGTCCACACAAATGTGGACCAGGTGGAACAGTATCCGGGGGTTCTCCCACGCCATCCATACTCTGGGTGGTCAGGGATTGGGCGGGGGAGGGGGAGCCCTGACCCTACCCTTGGAATGTGGGCACCTTGGCGTGCCAGGCTAGCACTTTGGTGCTCCCATCCTAGCACTGCCAAGGCACCTGGGTGGCATTGACAAGCTGGCAGGAGCACTGCCAGAGTGGCAGTGCAAGGGTGCCGGGTACCAGCGTGGCACTGCCAAGGGTCAGGGCCCGAGGGTACAATGCCCATGAAAGGAGGATGGAGAGGGTATGAAGGGTGAGGTGGTGCAGGGCAGATAAGAAGGGGCCTCTGGGAGGGTGGAGGGGTGACGGGTAGGGGTCCTGGAAGGGGGTGTGGGGTGCCTGAAGAGAGGGGAATCCCAGGGACCACTCAGTGGGGTGTCCTCGCTTGGGGGATGTGGGGTAATTCCCATATGTGTGAGTGGTGACATTGCCCATGGGTGGGTGGGTGGGGAGGGGAGGATGGTGTGTGGGGGACCCACAAGCTCACTTAGAGATTGGGATGCCCTTTCAAAACGGTGGCCCGATCTCTGAGGAGCCGGTGTGGGCCAGCAAGTTCAGATCCCCAGTGATGAAAATAATTTGAAGAGTGGGCTTGACCCGTGCGAAATTCCCCAGGGCCCAAAAAAGTGTGGTTAGATAGTGGTGGGGAACTCACCGTCAATGCCAACGGAACATTCCCAGCAAAACCCGCTACAAAATACACTTCGGATGTGATTTAATGGAAAGTTTCTAAGTGTGGCAGCGAGCAACAAGGGGGAGCAGTACTTAAACCAATCCCGCAGAGCAAACCCCACACCACTTCAACACACGCAGTCTGTCATTTGGGGCTGGTTTAGCACACTGGGCTAAATAGCTGGCTTTTAAAGCAGGCCAGCAGCACGGTTCAATTCCCGTACCAGCCTCCCCGAACAGGCGCCGGAATGTGGCGACTAGGGGCTTTTCACAGTAACTTCATTGACGTCTACTTGTGACAATAAGCGATTTTCATTTCATTTTCATTTGTTCAAAAGACCAGCGATGCCTGTACACCTTGGGCTGTCGCCGGCCTCCCACTCTGTGGCTCAAAGAGGTGGATGTTGAAGGTTGGTGTTCAGATGCAGAGTCAAGGGTGATAAGGGCAAGTATGTGGGTGATTGAGGGGGGTGGCAGCAGGTTCTGTTTTCAAAAGTTACATGCACCATAATTTCAATGTGTCTTTTCAAGGGCAGCTTTTCTGAATTTAAGATCAGTTGAAGTAGAAGGAGGGTGTGTTTGAGTGATGTGCACAACTGGCTGATTCAAGCAACTCCCTAATAATTAGTTACATGGATGAAAATCATGGACGAGAATATTCTCACGCGGCGGACTGTCCTCTTCACACAGTGCAATTACTGTCATAACCATGGGTCTGAGTCATCATTTTTTTTTAAAAATATAAATTTAGAGTACCCAATTCTTTTTTCCAATTAAGGGGCAATTTATCAAGGCCAATCCACCTACCCTGCACAGCTTTTGGATTGTGGGGGCGAAACCCACGCAAACACGGGGAGGATGTGCAAGCTCCACACGGAGCCGGGATTGAACCTGGGACCTCGGCGCTAACTCACTGTGCCACCGTGCTGTCCTTGTCTGAGCCATCATAGAGAACACCCAGATGAAGAGCACGAGGAGCATCAGCCCTTCTCTGATTGTGAGAGTTTGTAGGAATGTGAGGAGGAGTCCATAAATCCACATGAGCCTTTCATGGACACCAGTACCATGGAGAGACAGCAAGGGATGTCTGAGACAACCTTATCTGCACAACGGCTGCACAGCAGTAACACATCTGCATGATCATTGCTATGTCTTCAGACCTCTAGCACCTTGGAGTGGACCATGCCTTGCCATCTTCCCTTGCTAAGTTAACTATAAACCTGCATCTTCTATCACTGAGAATATAATGAGCAGTGGAGCTTTGTCACACGCACTAACTACTGAGATCTGGTACCAAGAACATCTTACATTATGTGGAAATCCATGTAACAGCCTACCCTGCCCAATTATTCTGATTCTGAACCATCTTTGAAATGCTTTGAATGCAACTGCACCTATTTCATTTGCCCGTTAAAGTGAAGGGGGTAAATATATTCTAGAGTGCCTAGGCGGGGTTAGGGGTCGGGGTGGCAGCTGTGCCTTCTTATGAAGCCATGTTCCACAGAATGAGAATCAAAGAAGTAACAATTCAGATGAACATTCAATAAGGAATATACAAAAATCGAATGCATCTCATTCAAGAATAATATAGGTGTTGCTATTTCCTCTCTAACCATCACAAATTGGGAGACGTGGAGCCAGCCTTGACCATTACATCTGATATTATGACAGGCCCCAGAGGATGCCTGCCACAGTCAACTAAGGCAAATGTGGCATGACATTGAGCTGACTGTCTCCACCTCAGCTGGTGATGTCGGTTTGCACCTAGATGTAGTGACTAGAAAAAGAAAATTGAAAAACGTATGAGCATTAAGTTGGCATCGGTGATTTTTTTTTCCATGTCTATCTCACTTGTTAAATTATGCACAATAGAATTAGTTTACAATAACCATTTGTAATTATTGTGTCATGTGAGAGTACCTTTAAGAAATGGATGTTTAAGCAATGTACCTTTAAGAAGTGGAGCTGATCATATTACTGAAGTGATGTCAGAGGGTGGGGGGGAGCTGAGCTCACTTCTGCTTTTTGGTTTCAGTTTGAGAAGGCAGCTGAGAGTGTCTGTGTGTTTTGCTGAGAGCTGCAGGAAGACACAGAGCTGGTCTGTTGATGTCTGCAAATCCAAAGACTATAAATATATTGAATGTAACCTTATGTGTTCTTATTTTTGAAGGTTTGAAGTCTTTTGGTTGTTTAAAGGAACAGTTTGAAGGATTATTTAGTGTTGTAGTCTTTTGGGGTTATCTTTGAAGTAATGGGTGTTAAGATATTCAATGTTTGTTTTTAAAAGGTTAACTTGAGTTCATAGAATAAATATTGTTTTGTTTTAAAAACCATTTTGTCCATTCCTGCTGTATCACACCTGGAGAGTACGCCGTGTGCTTCCCACACCACAATCTATTAAAAGTTGTGGGTCAGTTGTGATGTGTTAAATAAGCTGGTTCAACGTTGACTGCAACTGGATGCAGTGAAACTAGAAACAGGCTTCTGACACAGGAGATGGTCCAACACAGTTTTATTGAACTTCCTGATTGCTGTACATAGTCTGCTGTGAGTTGACACTCTATCAATCTAACTGATAACCTCCTACTGGCTTGACCAGACTAACTCTCCACCTCATGGTGATAGTGCTCACTGGCTTGTGCACTCTTACTATCTCAGTAGCTGTGTCCTGTAGCGAGAGAGAGTCTTAATGCCCTGTGTGCTTTATAGTGGTGGTGTCCTGTCTGATGATTGGTTGTTATGTGTCATGTGTGTTCATTGGTTATCCTGTGTGTCAGTCACTGCCTGTCTGCATCTCATTATATACATGAGTGGATATCATGACATCTCCCCTTTTTGAAGTAAATTTTGGAACGTGGCGATATATATACATGCATGATTATTTACAAGTGGTGAGTGAATGAACATATGTACATGGGAAGGTGTCTATCGTGCCGATACAGAGCAAACTGAACAAAATTTACAAGATTTAAGTCTATCGATTCAGTCTTTGTGGCGGGCGAAGAATTCTTGTCGATCGCCTCAGAGGTGGAGGGGGGGACGCCGGCACTTGGACAGGCGGGATTGCTGCCATGTCGGTGGCCTCATGGAGAGGCGGGATCGCTGCCAGATCGGTGGCCTTGTGTTGCGAGATGTCCGGAGGTGGCATGATGACATGCGGAGAAGTGCGGCCAGGCGGTGGGCAGGGAACTTTTCGTAGCGCCCTCCTGTTGCGCCGTAGAATGGAGCCATCAGCAATTTGGACAACGAAGGACCTGGGGGCAGCCTGCCTGACGACAATAGCTGGGGCTGACCAACCTCCTCAGGCAACTGGACACGAACAACATCGTCTGGAGCCAGCGCAGGTAGATCCTTGGCATGAGCATCATACGTGATCTTCTGCTGGTCTCTGGATCGCTGCACTTTCTGCAGCACCGTGAGGCGGTCAAGGTCTGGAACATGGAAGGCTGGAACAGTCGTCCTCAGGTTGCAGTTCATGAGCAGCTGCACCGGAGACAAACCAGTCGACAGAGGGGTTGCCCTGTATGCCAACAGCGCCAGGTTGAAGTTCGAGGCTGAGTCTGCAGCCTTGCACAGCAACCGCTTGACATTATGGTCCCCTTTTTTGGCCTTCCCATTTGATTGCGGGTAATGGGGACTGGATGTGATGTGACTGAAGTGGTCGGATTGTGCAAAGTCCGACCACTCTTGGCTGTAGAAACATGGGCCGTTGTCACTCATTACTGTGAGTGGTATGCCGTGCCTGGCAAACGTCTCTTTGCAGGCTTTAATCACTGACTTGGACGTGAGGTCCAACAGTTTCATCACTTCCGGGTCGCTGGCGAAGTAGTCGACCAAGAGTACGTAATAACGCCCATTTGCGTGAAAGAGGTCTATCGCCACCTTGGACCACGGAGAAATCACGATCTCGTGCTGTTGCAGTGTTTCCTTGGGCTGAGCTGGTTGAAACTTCTGGCATGTTGTGCAGTTGAGGACAGTGTTGGCAATGTCCTGGCTGATGCCAGGCCAGTAGACTGCCTGCCGAGCTCTGCGTCGACATTTTCCGACCCCGAGGTGACCCTCATGGATCTGTCTGAGCACCATGGCTTGCATGCTTTGAGGAATGACGATTCTATCTAGTTTAAGAAGGATCCCCTCGACAACCGTTAACTCGTCCTTAACGTTGAAGAACTGGGGGCACTGCCCCTTTTGCCAGCCATGGGCAAGGTGTTGCATCACGCGCTGCAGTAGAGGATCTTTGGCAGTTTCTTGACGTATCTGGACAACTCGTTCATCAGTGGCTGGGAGGTTGCTGGCACACAACTGCACCTGTGCCTCGATGTGGCGAATGAAGTCGCCCGGTTCACAAGGCATGGTGATGGATCGGGATAGGGCATCCGCGACGATCAGCTCCTTGCCCAGTGTATAGACGAGTTCGAAGTCATATCGGCGGAGACGAAGAAGAATTCACTGCAGCTGAGGTGTCATGTCATTTAAATCCTTCTGGATTATGTGGACTAAAGGCTGTGGTCTGTTTTCACCGTGAACTTCGGCAGACCGTATACGTACGGCAAACTGTATACGTAGTCATGAAACTTGACTATTCTTGTCAGGAGACCCAGACACTCCTTTTCGATCTGGGCATACCGTTGTTCGGTCGGAGTCATGGCCCTGGAGGCATATGCCACTGGAGCCCAGGACGAAGAATCGTCTTGCTGTGTAAATTTGATTTTGGATGTGTTAAAAGTGGTACAATAAAGGTAACATCAGGCTGTCAGAAGAGTGTAGGAAGAGACCATGAGAAAGAGAAAGGGACTAGAGAGAGGACGGGGCGTGTGAGAAGGGAAGTACAGCTAGAACGTAGGTTACCGGGGGATACACTTAAGTTAATTAAAGGCCAAACTGAGGAAAACACGGGTAGTATGAATCTCTTCTACCAGATTTACCACCGTCTGTATGGCCAGGGACGGGTTGTCTGCTACCCAAACCCCGCAGCGGTGTCTAGGTTATTTTCTGTTTCACCGCTTTGGGGCACTCCCCAAACGGTGGTTCATTGTCAGCATTCCGAGCCATTGCCCGAGCAAGTCACTCTTCCTTACGATCCGGATTCAGCACCACCGGCTATTTGCCTTCCCCTTCCTCGGGATAATTCCCATTCACAGTACGATAGGCTGCGACGGTGGAGGGCGTACATACCTAGCCACTTCACTCCCAATAGGGATTCCCGGTCGTACGAGAATTGCTTCAGCAGTGAAGGATATGGCTGTTTGCTGGTAGAGGTGGACACAAATATAACATGTCTGTTTCCCACCTGTACGGACAGGAGGTGCCATATCACCCAGGCGTCTGGCCAATGCGTTTGTTACAACACCACTTGCGTTCCATTGAACGCCGGCCTCCAGCTCCTCTGTGGCTGGGCGAATGTCTCTCATATCACTGTTGGGACTAGGGCTTTCCGCATTGCTGGGCAGCCCGAATGGGCATTTCAAAGTTGGATAAACTGGGCTACTGGGAGGTCCTTACGCAACCGATATGCTGATTGTGATGCTAGTCTCCACACGGAACAAGGATACTACTTTTTATTTAATGGTACGGCGACCAACGTTTTGTCACCCCCATTTCCCCGCCGAATTGCTATAGGGACTCTAGTCCCTACCACAGTCCCCTGCCCTTCGGCGTGGAACCTGCATAATCAGTTAGCTCGCCGGGCAGTCTCTGCTGAATTTTGCGAGAACTGGAAAAAACCTCAGGTTCTTGCACCCAACCGGGGCCACTCAGCCGGGTGGGGCATTCTGAGCGTATTGACACTGGGAGGTGTGGGGGGTTCCTTGGCTGTTAGTGATCGGAATTATTTTATTTGCGGCCTTACCATCTTGGGAAATGAAACCTTGGGAGCCCTCGGGGCAATAACTAAGGAGTTGTCTCAGCTACGGTTGTTTGTAATGCAGAACCGGTATACTCTTGACTATCTTCTGGCCCGTGAGGATGGGGTATGCGCCATAGTACAGGGCAAGTGTATCATGGGGGTTCAGGACTTGACCGCTAACATCACTAAATTTATGGATCGCATACGGGATCACTTGGACGGGATGCAGGATCCTGGCTCTTGGGGTAACTGGGGATTTGGAGGATGGAAGGACTGGTTGATAAATATGGCCATGTATCTAGTGGTAGCTAGCGGCTGCATCTTTGTGGGCCTGGCCATCCTTAAATGTGTGATGGGTAGAATGCGGGGTGCACTAGATCAGATCACCGCCCCAATCACCGAAAAATTTTTTTTAACTGTTAAAATCCATGAGGGTGAGGCAGATGAAGGGGGGGCTAAGACAGGAATTGGAAATGCAGCGACGGATCTTTTTAGATGAGGAACCGTAGCTATGGATTGGATAGTTCGGTTATCATGGAATGATAAAAGGAGGGAATGACGAATGTGATATAAAATAGTTACTTTAGAGATACTAGTTAATGTAATGTAGAAATAAGCCACTTTGATTCTGGCAGTTAGGGACAAAGGGATTTGAGACCGCATGGAAAAAACAGGAAGAGGTGTGTCTATGAGAGTGATGCTGCATTGATCGGGGCCAGAGAAAGGGATTGGAAGTGAGCCAATCAGAATAGATCAAACAGGTCAGGAGGGACATAGGCTGACCTATGTCCGTCGAGTATGTGAAACTTGATACCATTTGAATTGATTTTGCAGAGATCCCTTTGTCTTTTAGTTCAGTCGTTTTCTGGAGTGTAAGAGGCTGGATGTCTCTTACGTTTCTGTAAGATGATTTAAGCTTGCAAGCTAAATAAATAACTTCTTTTTACGTGCGAATCCATCTCAACTTTTATTGAGGCCAGACTGACAGAGAAAGAAATTTGGGGATCTACAGCTGGAGGAGCACCGCCCCAATGCCGTCCTGTCTTGCGTCTGTGGATATCTTGGTATCCTTGGTTGAGTCAAAGAACGCCAGTCCTGGGGATGTGGTGAGCCTTCAGCTCAAGCCACACCGCTTGATGTGCGGGAAGCCACTGGAACACTGTCGACCTTTTAACGAGATGCCGGAGGGCCGTGGTGTGGGATGCCATGTTGGGAATGAATTTTCCGAGAAAATCTACCATCCCGAGGAAGCGGAGGACCGCCTTTTTGTCCTCTGGTGTCTTCATGGCATTGATTGCCAGCACCTTGTCGGCGTCAGGTTGCACACCTTGCTGTGAAATGTGGTCACTAAAAACTTGATAGCGGACCACCCAAACGAGCATTTGGCCCTGTTGAGCTGGAGGCCATTTTCATGAATCCTCTGGAAAACCTGTTTGAGGCGAGCAATGTGATCCTCGGGCATCGTGGACCAGATGATCACGTCGTCCACATAGACTCGCACCCCCTCGATGCCCTCCATCATTTGCTCCATTATGCGATGAAATACTTCGGAAGCTGATATGATACCAAAAGGCTGTAGCAATACCTGCCGAACGGAGTGTTAAAAATGCACAGCTTCCGACTGGACTCGTCCAGCTGAATTTGCCAGTAGCCACGGGAGGCATCCAGCTTGGTAAAGAATTTGGCGTGAGCCATCTCACAGGTCAATTCTTCACGCTTCGGGATCGGGTAATGCTCTCGCATGATGGTGCGATTCAGGTCTTTGGGATCAATGCAAATGCGGAGTTCGCCAAAGGGTTTCTTGACGCAGACCATGGAGCTGACCCAGTCTCTGGGTTCCGTGACTTATGAGATGATGCCCTGGCCTTGGAGCTCTTGTAGCTGTGTTTTCAGACGATCCTTGAGAGGAGCCGGCACCCGGCATGGTGCATGGATGACTGGGATGGCATTCGGCTTGAGCAATATCTTCTAGCGATATAGGAGCGTGCCCATCCCATCAAACACATGTGGTATTGTGTGAGAATGTCGTCTATCTCAGCTTGGAGATTCGCATTGGGCGAGGCTGTCACGTGTGTCGAGGACATGGCATGAACTCGCTGTACCAGATTTAGGAGTTTGCATGCGCGAGCACCGAGCAGGGATGCCTTGTCAGGCCGGACGATCTCAAATCTCAACGTCGCCTTGACTTCCTTGTGAGAGACACCTAGCTGACATGACCCACTGGCAGCTATGGCATTACCATTGTAGTCAAGGAGCTGGCAGGCTGGTGGAAGAATGCTAGGTTGGTGTCGGATGCTGATATGAGGTTCGCAGACGCGCCAGTGTCCAATTTAAATCGGATGTGAGACTGGTTGACCGTGATGACGGCACACCACTCATCGTCAGGATCCACACTGAGGATCGAAAGGCGGTTTGCAGGCTCGGTAGAGACCAACTCGCGTGTGCTGATGATGCCCACCCGAAATGGAGACTCGAGGCAGTCAGTATCGGGGTCCGTTGGGCTGTCTGGATCAGAATCCTGCATGCCTTGTTGTACGCAGCGGACACGTCTGCGCTGCAGCTGGGATCGCTGGCTGTTGTTCAGTGGAGCGGACCTGCAGAAGGCCGCGTAGTGGCCAGGCTTTCCAGTGTAGACATCGCCTGTCTTTGGCTGGACATTGCCGCTTTAAATGGACGGCACCACAATTCGGGCACGTCATGACGCTGACTTCAGCACGTTCTGTGTGCCACCATGCATGCGCAGTGCGGTCGGCCGACGTTCGCGCATGCGCCTCAGGGTCTTCGGCCTCATCGTCCACCCGGTCGTGGCGTGCATGCGTGGAGACCTGAGAAAAGCGCGCTTGACGGCCAGTCTCCTCGATGCTCAGGCCTTGCATTTTCACTATGGCCTACGCCCTTTCTGCCTCGTGGGAGGCCAGTTTTGCAGTTTCTGCCGCCCTGATGCGGGAGTAGCGATTTCTGGCATGCTCATGGACAACGCACGTTTCGATGGCGACGGAGAGGGTCAACTGTTTGATTTTGAGGAGCTGCTCCCGCAGGGAGTCGGACTGGACCCCGAAAACAATCTGATCCCGGATCATGGAATCAGTCGTCGAGTCATAATTACATGACTGCGCTAGGATGCGGAGATGGATCAAGAAGGACTGAAAAGGTTCATCCTTACCCTGAAGCCTCTGTTGGAAGATGTACCGTTCAAAGCTCTCATTCACCTCCATGTTGCAGTGGCTGTCGAATTTCAGCAGAACTGTCTTGAACTTTGTCTTGTCTTCGCCATCGGCAAACGTAAACGAGTTATAGATGTGGATGGTGTGATCCCCCACAGTCGACAGGAACAGGGCAATCTTTCTGGCATCCGATGCTGCCTCGAGGTCGGAGGCCTCGATGTACAGGAGGAACTTTTGTTTGAAGACTTCCACTTGGCACCGAGGTTGCTGGAGATCCAGAGTTGCGCAGGAGGCTGGATCCTTTCCATGCCGCTGGATGGCTGCTTGCTGGTCATTGCAGATGCACTCGAGATAGGTTTGTTAGGATTAATAGCACTCTGGTACCATGATGTGTTCAGTAAGTTGGTTCAACGTTGACTGCAACTGGATGCAGTGAAACTAGAAACAGGCTTCTGACACAGGAGATGGTCCAACACTGTTTTATTGAACTTCCTGATTGCTGTACATAGTCTGCTGTGAGTTGACACTATCAATCTAACTGATAACCTCCTACTGGCTTGACCAGACTAACTCTCCACCTCATGGTGATAGCGCTCACTGGCTTGTGCACTCTTACTATCTCAGTAGCTGTATCCTGTAGAGAGAGGGAGAGTCTTAATGCCCTGTGTGCTTTATAGTGGTGGTGTCCTGTCTGGTGATTGGTTGTTATGTGTCGTGTGTGTTCATTGGTTATCCTGTGTGTCAATCACTGCCTATCCGCATCTCATTATATACATGAGTGGATATTATGACAGGTTGAACTCCATGAAACACTTTGGGGTTCTGTAAACCCGGACCCATAACAAATGCGACTTGTTGGGGCCTGAACACCAACCTCTGTCCACACTCGTTTCCCTCCACCGCTCCGCTCCGCCCTGCACCCGAACACCAACCTTTCAACACCCACCACTTTGTGGCACAAATTCAACATGGAGAACTACTTACCTTAGTCACAACTGCACAAAGCCTCCTGATACAAGCCGCCATTAAATGATTGTGAATTCAGTGCCGAATGATTCTCATGTGGCGTTAATTTTATCCTGAAGTGGAGACTTCATTGAAAATTGTTTCACATCAATGACTATTCATGGCATGTGGGGCAGCACAGAGGCCCAGTGGTTAGTAGTGTTGCCTAAGGCGCTGAGGACCCGGGTTCGATCCCGGCCCCGGGTTCGATCCCGGCTCTGGGTCACAGTCTGTGTGAAGTTTTCACATTTTCCCCGTGTCTGCGTGGGTTTCACCCCCACAACCCAAAGATGTGCAGGTTAGGTGAATTGGCCATGCTAAATTGCCCCTTAATTGGAAATAAATAATTGGGTAATCTAAATTTGGAAAAGAAAATTCATGGCATGTAAAGGTACAAATACGAACCTGCCACAGGCCAACGTGGACTTTATTTCTGAAGCTCAACACACTGTCGGGAAATCAAAATGTTGCACTCCGCCGAATTACTTTTACCTGCGCCACATTTCTCACCCCTGTAGGCTTTATAAAATCCCCATATCTATATTCTGTCAAGTTTTCTATATATTCTGTACCTGACATATATCATAAGCCTCCACTTTCATTTCATTAAACCTCTATTTCCTTCGTCTTGTCAAAGCTCACGCTTTGGATGAATTCCCCATCTTTCTTCCTTCTGGGTATTTGACTTACATCCAAACAATTTCCACCTCGCTGGTCTCTCGTTGCTCAGTTGCTGTTTTTTTTAAAACAATCTTTGTTTCTAATTCAACTGTGTTAGATCCCTTCTCAAATCACTGAAATTGATTGGCTTCCAGTCATGTTATTTAATTTACAATTTTGCTTCATTCCTTTCCATAATTACTTTCAAGCTAATTATATTATGATCACTGTTACCCAGATGTTTACTCACTTAAATTCATTGGGCTATCCTATTTATTTTCCAATAATTTGCTCCATAGTTGCTTCAGTCTAGATTGGTCGAGAAACAGAATGATTTAGAAATTTCTGCAGTACATATTTTAGGCATACTTCACTTTTCTTTCTCTTTATACTGTTATCTGGCCAATCAACATTAGGGTAGTTGAAGTCGCTAACTATTGCTGCTGCACTATTTTACACTTCTCTGAAATTTGTTCCTCTGTCTTCTTCCCATTATTTGAGAGTCTATAGTAAATGCCTGTAATATAACGCTACTTTTCAGTTCCTGAACTCTAACCAATTAGATTCTGTCTTTTGAGTCCTCTACCACATCATCCCTTTGTAGAAATGTAATTTTATGCTTGATCGATACTTCCAGCCATGCCTCCTATCTTTTTCCCTTCCCCAATCCTCTTGAATACATTGTAGCCAGCAATGTTTAATTTGCATTCCTACCTATGTTTATGCCATTATAGCCATTGGGCGGGATTCTCCATCCCGCTGCATTGGTTTTCTGGTGCGGTGCACCCCTGCTGGCAGCAGGATCCTCCGGCCCGGCAGCTGGCCGATGGGGTTTTCCATTGTGGGCACCCCCATGCCGACCGGAAATCTGCAGATGTAAGTGCGCTGCCGGCGAAGCGGAGGATCCCGATAACGGAGAATTCAATCCAATATCTTAATCCCATGTGGCAACTAATGTCTGCAGTTCATCATTACAATTTATAACACTCCTCACTTGAACACAGTTCAGATGAAATACAATGGGTTGGATTCTCCGATTCTGAGGCTATGTCCCCACGCCGGCATGGGAACGGTGGCGATTTATGCCAGACAAAATAGAGTAAAACGGCTACCGATCCCCCATGTCTTCTGGTCTTCTGGTCTTATTTGGTGGGGGCTAGCATGCCAGCAGGGTAGAGCACCCGGCTCTAGCTGCCAATGCGGCCCGGAGAATTTCCGTGTCCTTGGCGCGCCGTGCTACATGGCGGAGGCCGCTCATGGACCTGGCCCGCGAAATAATGGCCCCATTTTGACCAGCTCGCGTGCTCCGGACCAACCCCCCCACAGTGCCCCTAGCCCCTGATGAAATCCCCCCCTGCCCGCGGATTGGCCCTCCCCTGATTGTGGTGGCGCTGGACTGAGTCCGCAGCCCCCAAACCGAGTTCTCGACGGATGAGACTACATGCGGCCGATGCCATCGGGAACTCGGCCGGTCGGGGGACGGGCCTTAGGCAATGTCCTGAGGCTCTCGATGTGTCACGTGGCGTACTCGGAGAGTACACCGCTTTGGAGGGGGCGGACCGTCGCGAAAGTGGCGCTGACCTCGATTCGGTTGGGAACTTTGATTCTCCGGCCGATCGCCGAATGCGATTTCGGCATCGGCGACCGGAGAATCCAGCCCCACAGACCTGAAATGCTAAGTAATGCTGCTGGAACTGCTGGTCATTTCCAGCATTTGCTGTTTTATATTTCACATTAACACAATGCATTACAACACTGCGCTAGTTGGCTTTGCGCTAGGTGACTTCGGTGGCGACCATGGAGTGAGCGGTCGCACATTTGGCAGCTCCCATTCATGGTGGTCTTTTTGTGGCCTTTACGCCGGTTTGTTGCAGGAATTTTGTAGAGGAAAGGTGTAGAAGTAAGAACAGAAGAAATTGACCCCTAGTTTATGGAGCTGCGGCCCAGAAGTAATCAGAAAAGAACAAACCAGGTGGTGGCGGCGAGTGAGGAGTGGACAACACGCGTGGAGATAGGGGACGAACAGGATCGGACCCTGTCATCTCAGTGGTCGATGGACGAGTTGGTGAGCTTCTTAAATGAGAAGTTCACCCAACAGCGGATGGAGAGTGCGGTGGACTTAATCAAGGTGGTGGTTGACCGTGTGGAGACAAGACTGGCAGCCCAGGGACAGGCGAACCAGAGGTTGGAGGAGCTGGCGGGAGAGCAGGAAGAACTGTCCACCTCGATGGCAGAAGAGATTGGAATGCCACGTGACCAGCAGAAGAGACTGCTGGAGAAAGTGGAGGACCTGGAGAACTGTTCTCGGAGGCAGCACATCCAGATTGTGGGTCTGTCGGTGGGAATCGAAGGATGGGATGCTGGTGCCATGTGGGGAAGATGTTGGAGAAGCTGGTTGGAGAAGGTACGTTTGATCGACCATTTGAGGTGGATCAGGCCCACAGGACAGTGATGCGCAAGCCCCAGGGGGGTGAGCCGCCGAGGGCGATGGTGGTACGATTACATTGGTTCCTGGACAAGGAACGTATTATGAGGTGGGCCAGGCAGACAAGGCGATGTACTTGGGCGGATGTTGAGATCTGGGTGTACCAGGACCTGGGAGCAGAGCTTGTGAAGAGAAGGGCGAGATAAGGTCAAGTCGGCCTTATACAAGAAAGGCATAAAGTTTGGTCTACTGTACCCGGCTCACCTATGGGTGACCTATGGGGGCCAGGAGTTGTACTTTGGCTTGGCGGATGAAGCAGTGGACTTTAAGAAGGAGAATAGGCTGGCAGGAGAAGGAGGACCTTGAATTTTGACTGAGGAGATCTGAACTATGTTCTGTTAATACTTTGGGTTTGCGTCGTTCGGATTTATTTCGGGGGTTTTGCTTGTTTCTTTATATTTTTTCGGTCTTGTTTGGGGTTAGGTTGATATATAGTTCTTTGTTAAGGGAGGAGGGGTAGGTCTTTGGGTTCGGACCTTGGGAGGGATGGTTTGTTTGTTTTTACTTCTTGCCTTTGTTTCGATTGTTTCGAATGTTTGCACTAAGAGCGGTGGGGAGGAACCAGTGGGGGGTAAGATGCTAGGCGCCATGAGCGAGGGCTGCCAGACCAGCTGGGCGGGCTAGTTCACGGAAGCAAAGTGAGTGGTGAGCTGAAGACCGATATGGGGAAGGATAGGGGGGGGGGTGGAGTGGGGGGATTAGGTGCGGGGGGGAGGGGAGTAGACTGCTGATGGGGAGGGGACATTCAAAGTGGAGGAGGAGGAGGGTTGATGACGGTAGTTGCCCGATGGCGGGCCAGGGGAGCTGCGGGACATGGGCCGAAGACTGGAGAGGTTATGGTTCATTGGCAGGGGAGGGGGGGCGGGGTTCCCCCTGACCAGGCTCGTCACGTGGAACGTTCGGGGACTGAATGGGCCAGTCAAAAGGGCCGGTGTGTTCGCGCACTTGAGGCAATTGAAGGCGGACGTGGCTATGTTGCAGGAGACACATCTGACGGTGGGGTCCAGGTTAGGTTAAGGAAGGGATGGGTTGGGCAGGTGTTCCATTCGGGATTAGACTTTAAAATTAGGGGGGTGGCAATCCTGGTCAATATGCGGGTGGCATTCAAGGTGGAGAATATAGAGGCGGACCTGGGGGCAAGATATGTTATGGTTAGTGAGAAATTGGAGGGAATGGCCGTGGTATTGGTAAATGTATACGCCCCAAACTGGGATGACGTTCAGTTTGTTAGACGGGTGCTGGGGAAGATCCCGGACCAGGACTCACAACGATTGATTATGCGGGGAGATTTCAACACGGACCTGGATCCGAGGCTGGATCGGTCGAGTTCCAGGCCTGGGAAGGTATCAGCTGTGGCAAAGGAGCTACGGGGGTTTATGGAGCGCATGGTGGGGGGTTGATCCGTGGAGATTTGGGAGACCTATGTGTAAGGAGTTTTCATTTTACTCCCATGTGCACAAGGTGTATTCACGGATAGACTTCTTTGTGATGGATAAAGCGCTGCTGGCTGAGGTGGTAGATGTTCAGCAATAGTGGTGTCAGACCATGCCCCACACGGGATAGACCTGCAAGTTAACAAAGGAAAGGCCCAGCGCCCGCAGCGGAGGTGAGGTTTCAGCTGGGGTGGTGTGGGAGGCACTGAAGGCGGTTATTAGGGGGGAACTCATCTCAATTTGGGCCAGTAACGAGAAGAAGGAGCGGGTGGAGATAGACAGGCTGGTAGGCAAAATTTTAGAGGTGAACAGGAGGTATGCGGAGTCTCCGGATGACGGGCTTCTGAAGGAGCGTCAGAGACTGCAGCTGGAATTTGGGCTCCTGTCCACAGGTAAGGCGGAGGGACAACTTAGGAGGGTAAAGTGGGCAGTCTGTGAATATGGGGATCCGGCGGGGGTGAATGATGTGTTTCGGGAGTTTTATAGTAAATTGTATAAATTGGAACCTCCAGTCGGGGAGGAAGGTATGAAACGATTTATGGAGGGGCTGGAGTTTACGAGGATAGGTGAGGAGTTGGTGGAGGGTTTGGGAGCCCCAATTGGGCTGGGGGACGCTATAGACGGGTTGGGGGGCGATGCAATCGGGTAAGTCCCTGGGGCCCGACGGGTACCCGGTTGAGTTTTCGAAAAGGTTTTCCGGGCTGTTGGGGCCGCTCCTGGTAAAGGCTTTTAATGAGTCCAAGGTGCTGGGAGTGCTTCCCCCAGCGTTATCGCAGGCATCGATTTCACTTATTTTGAAGCGGGATAAGGATCCGGAGAGTTGTGGTTCGTATCGGCCAATCTCCCTGTTGAATGTGGATGCAAAATTGCTGGCAAAGATCTTGGCCATGCACATAGCGGATTGTGTTCCGGGGGTAATAGGAGAGGACCAGATGGAATTTGTGAAGGGGCGACACCTGACGTCCAACATTAGGCAGCTCCGAAAAGCAATAATGATGCCTGCAGAGGCGCGCGAGGTCGAGGTGGTGGTGGCCATGAATGAATAAAGGCTTTTGATCAGGTGGAGTGCAAGTACCTGCGGGATGTCTTGGGAAGATTTGGGTTCAGACAGGGATTTGTGGATTGGGTCCGGTTGCTATATCAGGCACCGGTGGCGAATGTAAGGACCAACCGGGTTCGATCAGAGTATTTTAGTCTGTGCAGGGGGATAAGGCAGGGGTGTCCACTCTCCTCACTACTGTTTGCCCTGGCCATAGAGCCTTTGGAAATGGCGCTGAGGACATTGAACATTTGGCAGGGGACATAGAGGGGGGGTGGAACACAGAGGCCGTGATTCTCCAATAATGGAGCTATGTCCCCATGCCCGCCAGAAAACGGGCACAAATCACTCCAGGCTTTTTTCTAAAAAGTCCGGGGTGATTCTCCATTTTTAAGGGGGTTTGCAGAGCCCCAGCGTGCACCGCACAGCTCCTGCTGTGGATATGGGGCCCTGCACTTCCGGCCACGGGTCCGCGCATGCACGGGCCGGCGCGGAAGAAGGTAGGCCCCCCCCAGATCGCGCGCGCCCGCCGATCGGTGGCCCTCGATTGCAGGCCTGGCCGCTGTGGAGGCATCCCCCGGAGATTGATCCCTCCGCCCCCACCAGAACGGCCACCACAGCTGTGACGCCGCGCTCCCGCTGGGTGGAACCATCCGAGAACCACGCTGGCGAGAACTTGGCCAATTGACTGTGGAGAATTGCCGCGGAGGCCTCTTTCAACGACCCCCTACTGGCGCCGTGTCGACCGCGTGCAGCTGGCGGCATTCTCCGGCGAATCGCGCGAAGGCGTCACAGGTCCAACTCCCCATTCTCTGCCGCCGTGCCGGGACGTTGGGGGAATTGCAGGAATTATGGGAATACTGGAGGAATTTGGCCGGTTCTCAAAAGGTTTTTGTGATCCAGCAAGAGGGCAGGAGAGGAGACTGGGGGAGATGCCATTCAAGGTGGTGGAAAGGAGGTTTAGTACCTGGGGATTCAGGTGGCAAGGGACTGGGGTCAGCTGCATAAACTATATTTGGGCAGGGTGATTGAGCAAATGAAAGGGGATTTCCGTAGATGGGACGTGCTCCCACTGTCATTGGCGGGTAGGGTACAGACTGAAGGTGACAGTCCTCCCGAGATTGCTGTTTGTGTTTCAGTATCTCCCAATCTTCATCCCCAAGGCATTTATTAGGAAGATGAACGCGGCGATCTCGGGTTTTATATGGGCCGGGAAAGCCCCGAGGATTAAGAAGGTCCTCCTTGAGCGGGGCGCGGTGAGGGGGCTTGGCCCTTCCAAACTTTATTAACTATTACTGGGCAGCCAATATTTTGATAATTAGGAAATGGATAGTGCGGGAGTGGTCGTTGTGGGAGAGAGTGGAGGAGGCATCTTGCAAGGATACGAGTTTGGAATCTCTGTTAACGGCACCTCTGCCATTCTCGCCGGCTCGTTACCCCACATGTCCAGTGGTAGTGGCAGCCCTGAGAGTGTGGAGGCAATGGAGGCAGCACATGAGACTGGAGGGGGCGTCAGTGTGGTCACCGACCTGTGATAATCACCGGTTTGTTCCGGGGGGGGGCTAGGCGGGGCTTTAGGAGGTGGCATCGGGCAGGGATTGAGAGATTTGGGGATCTCTTCATTGAGGAGGGTTTCCCGAGCCTGGAGGAGCTAGAGCAACAGTTACCGGGTGGGAACGGATTCCAGTACCTGCAGGTACGGGATTTTGTCCGGAGGCAAGTTCCAAGCTTCCCTCACCTCCCTCTAAGGGGACAGTAAGAAGTCTTACAATACCAGATTAAAGTCCAACAGGTTTATTTCGAATCAGTAGCTTTCGGAGCACTGCTCCTTCCTCAGCTTCTGATCTTCAGGTAAGCGTTCTCCAAGGCGGCCTTCTAGACACGCAGAATCGCCGAGCAGAAACTTATAGCCGAGTTCCGCACACATGAGTGTGGCCTCAACCGGGACCTTGAATTCATGTCGCCCCCCACCAACTGGGCTGGGTTTGTGAAATCGTACCAACTGTCCTGGCTTGAAACAATTCACACCTCTTTATCCTGTGATTATCCCTCTCTCCAGTTGCTCCATCTGGACCTGTAGACTTAATTACCTGCAGAGACTCGCAGTCAAAGTATCGTATTGCATCTTTGACTTTGTCTATATATATGTTTCTGGAACCCACCTCTTCATTCACCTGAGGAAGGAGCAGTGCTCCGAAAGCTAGTGATTCGAAACAAACCTGTTGGACTTTAACCTGGTGTTGTAAGACTTCTTACTGTCTAAAACAGGGGTTAGGGAGGGGAGGGTCTCGGAAATATAAAAGGAACTGATGGAGTGGGAAGGGGTCCCAATCAGAGAGGCGAAGAGAAAATGGGAGGAAGAGTTGGGAGGGGAATTGGAAGCCAGGCTATGGGAGAAGGCCCTCAGGAGAGTCAATGCACTCTCGTCGTGTGCCAGGCTCAGCCTGATCCAGTTCAAGGTGTTCCACAGGGCTCATATGACGATGGCCCGGATGAGTAGGTTTTTTGAGGAGTTGGAGCACAGATGTAGGAGGTGTGGGGGAGGTCCGGCGAATCACGTACACATGTTTTGAGCTTGTCCGAAGCTGAGGGGATTTTGGCAGGGATTGTCAGATGTCATGTCCTGGAAGGGAGGGTGACTCCGAGTCCAGAGTTGGCAATGTTTGGAGTGTCGGAAGATCCGTGAGCCTAGGGGGGAAGAGAGGCCGAATTTTTGGCCTTTGCCTCCCTGGCGGCCCGGAGACGGATTTTGCTGGGATGGAGGGACTCGGAGCCTCCAAAGTCAGGGGTGTAGGTCAGTGACATGGCAGAGTTTCTCAGGCTAGAGAAGATTTACTTCACCTTAAGTGGTCCAATACAGGGGTTCGCTTGAAGGTGGCAGCCGTTCATCGACTTCTTTAAGGAAAACTATCTGTCAGCAGGTGGGGGGGGGGGGGGGGGGGTGGGGGGAGGCATGGAAGTGAAGAATAAGGGCAGGGAATCTAATATATGGGTAGCTAGGAGTTAGGGCGGGGGCTGTTGGGGATGTTCTTGTGGGTTTTTTGCTTGTGTTGGACTGCTCTGTTGTTTAGAATGTTAAAATGTTAAAATTATAAATGCGTCAATAAAATATTTTCTAAAATAAATTCGGTGAGCATTACATTTATATTAATGAAAATTTTCCAGAATGCTCCAAGCATTTTGAATTTAGGTAGTGGACCACAGCTGAGCTGCTCCTGTTTTGTGACAGTAAATTTGTGGTGAGAGCCGATGATCATCTCTCAAAGCAATCTAAATGTTTCCTGCATGCCCTTGTTTTTTTTCCCTTTCATTGATTATCATCTCCCTTGCTCAGGAAGGATGCCTGCATTAAAAAGTTGGACCCTGTTCAGAAACCACGCAGTAGATTACCATCTACAAACAGATCTTAGCCTGAAGGGCATTCAGTTAGCATATGTCATGTGATGTACTGGTATCTCTACTAACTGTCTTTTTATTATCAAATTGTGCAGCCAAATGATCAAAATGATATTCCAGAACAGGGGAAACATAACTCCTTCTGGTATCTGCATTTCAGATAAAGGGATAAAATAATGTTATATGTTAGTATTTGGCTAGTTTCCCTCTCAGTACCTCCCCCAGCCCCCTTGGCTGGCATTCTGCTGCTAGTGAGAATCAAGAATTTGGCGTTCAGATGAATCTCCCGGGTGGAATTCTCCATTTGAGAGACTAAGGGCTGGATTCGCGGATTTTACGGCTATGTCCGGATGCTCCGCCCGGTGGGGGGTAGCAGCCGCACCACGTAAAGCACCCGGCTTTACCTGCGGATACGGCGCACAGGCGCACACACGCTGTCGGGAAGTCAGCCCATCGGAGGTGGAGCATTGGGGAGGGCCTCAGGTGACATAAAGCGAGGAAGTTAGACGCCAGTTAAGTTGGTACAAGTGACGCACATAGGTTAGCAATAGGGGCGAGGGCACAACACATACATCACAATAGACATCTGTTCACCAATATTCCGACTTGCCTTGGTCCTCTGTCCGAAGGATGTGTGTGATGGGCTGGGCTGGACTGGGGGCAGCGGGTGTGCCAGGTGGGGGGTGGGAGTCCGCTGGTGTGGGGTGCGGGCGTTGAGGGTGGGCACGGGCCTGGGTCCCCAGGGCAGTTAGGGACACTGTCTCCTCCTCTGCCACCCCACGGGTTCCATGGGAAGGTGAGATGGAATGGCCAGCATGCACGCAGTAATCATCGGGCAGGAGTCAGGAGGCAGGAGTCAGATCTTGTGAAGCAATGCAGAACACCAGAGCTCATTGCGGAGCCAACCATCATCATCCTCCAACCCGTGGAGCAGACCCGCTGATACTGCCAGCCCAGGGCCAGCACCCTGTAGTGAAGGTAGGAAGCACGGAAAAGGGTGCTGGTACTCCGGGTGGGGTACAGAGATGGTGGATAGGGGAGGGCGTGACTAGCCAGGTGTGGGGGGGGGATAGTTTGTAGGGGTGGGGCGAGATGTTCACGCTGTCGCCGGTCAGGCCCCCTAGCCGGCGTACCTTTGCACAGCGTCCCAGGCACACAAGTCGCGCAGCCTCCTGTGGCTGCCCAGGTCTCATGCGTAGGCCATCCTGGCCCTCCTATGCATCCTCCTCAGCGGACAAGGCTTGGCAGTCAGCCTGCTCCTCCACTATGACACTCCTCTGCTGTGGAGGATGCAGCGCCGCTCGACACCCCCCCACCCCTGGTCACGGCATGGGCATCATTGTAATGGTTCTCCGCGTTGGTCTGTAGCCTCTGGATAAGTTTTGTCAGCCACAACCAGAGTGGATTTCCCCTGCCACCCAGGGGCCAACCCCTTACCAGGGGGAGCGCCTCAAATGTGTTGGGCATTGTCAAGTGTGCCAGGTTGAAGGTGTTGTGCAGGCTACATGGGTATTGGGCGCAGACGGGAACGATGTGCATCTTGTGGTCACACACCAACTACACGTTCATGGAGTTGTACCCCTTGCGGTTCCTGAAGTGTATCCCCTCATACAGCAGTGTCCATGGAGGGACATGCATCCCGTTGATCACCCCTGGACCTGGGGCATCCCAGCGATGGGGGCGAACCCCACTGCCTGGGCAACCTAGTGGACTCGGGGTCCACATTGAATTTGATGTATTGTGCCGACTGGGCATACAGGGCCTCCAGTGCGCTGTGTATTGTTATGGCCCAGGGTTTGGAAAACTCCAAAGTATATCATGGAGTTTACCTGACCTACAACTTTTAATAGATTTTGGTTATGAGGAGCACAAGGGCCTACTTTCCAGTTTTTATGCAACAGAGACCTTAAATATTTTTAAATAAAACAATGTTTATTCTATGAATTCAGTTAACATTTTATAAACACACAGTAAACATTTTATCAACTACCAACTCAAATACCCCCCACAGATACAGTACTCTATAGGTAACCCTGAATAACTTTCCTAACAACATCCATAAGCCAAACACCCTTTTTAACAAAGCAGTAGGTATAAATTCTTCACAGAAGATAGTTATCACTTTTAAATTACCAAGTGATCTGGACACCTTTTAAAATACAGAGAGAGACAAAATTAACCTTCCTTGTCTGAATTCAGCTTTCAACTGCCTAAAACGAAAGTTAAACACAAAGCCACAAACAGCTTCCAGCTCAAAACGAAAGTAAAAGCCAGAGACAAAACCTAGCTCCGCCCACACAATGACATCACTGCAGCTATTTGATTAACACTCATTTCTTAAAGGTATACTCCCATGACAGTATGCACTTGCGCACTGAGGTCTGTGAGTCACCCGACAGTCCCCACTCGCCACCTGGAATGGCCTCCCTCATACCCCCGCGGTTCCAGGTGTGGCATGATGCGTCAGATATGCTTTACGGTCTTCTGGGCAGCCGGAGTCTTCGATAACACGCCCGGTCTGGCAGGCCCTCAAATGACAGGCGCTGCAAGTAGGGCCTGATGTGGCGCCTCGGGCGTCATTCTCCGACCCCCCGCCGGGTCGGAGAATGGCCGTAGGCCGCCGTGAATCCCGCCCCCGCCGAAGTCTCCACTCCCGGCGATTGGGCGGGGTCGGGAATCCGGCCGCGCCGGTTGGCGGGACCCCCCGCTGGATTCTCCGGCCCGGATGGGCCGAAGTCCTGCCCAGAAATTGCCTGTCCCGCCGGCGTAAATCAAAGCTGGTATTTACCGGCGGGACCAGGCGGCGTGGGCGGGCTCCGGGGTCCTGGGGGGAGCGCGGGGCGATCTGACCCCGGGGGGTGCCCCCACGGTGGCCTGGCCCGCGATCGGGGCCCACCGATCCGCGGGCGGGCCTGTGCCGTGGGGGCACTCTTTCCCTCCTGCCTCCGGCACGGCCTCCACCATGGCGGAGGCGGAAGAGACTCTCCCCACTGCGCATACGCGGGAAACTGCCAGCGGCCGCTGATGCTCCCGCGCATGCGCCGGGAAACTGTCAGCGGCCGCTGACGCTCCCGCGCAAGCGCCGCATTTCCGCGGCAGCTGGCGGGGCAACAAACGCCATTTCCGCCAGCTGGCGGGGCGGAAATCCCTCCGCCGTCGGCCTAGCCCCTCAATGTTGGGTCTAGGCCGCCAAAGATGCGGAGCATTCCGCACCTTTGGGCCGGCGCGATGCCCGTCTGATTGGCGCCGTGTTTGGCGCCAGTCGGCGGACATCGCGCCGTTCGGGGAGAATTTCGCCCCTCATTCCTGACTCCTTCTCGGCCTGTTTGGCGGCCCGCTCTCCGTCCTCATCGGCTGCCGCCTGTTGCTCTGTGGCAGGTCCCACTGCTGCAGGGCCCTCCCCAAGCAGCCCCTGCTAGTACAGCCCCATGGTGTCCGCCTTGTCTGTGGCGACCAAGCAGATGCCAACCACTCTTGGTTGGATGCCAAAATCTATAGTCTGCAGGGGATTAAAGGCGGACATGTTCACATGGTGGTTACCTCTGTGCCCAACCAGGTTTGACGGACTACCCAGTGCCCCGGCCTGCATTACTGCACCATATACCCTCTTCCCCACTCCTATTCCCACCTCCACCCCTGGCAGCCCCCCTGTCACTTTTCCCTCCACACTGCACCCCTGCCTCGTTGCTGCCTGGCACCAGGGGGGCCTTTGACTCCAGCAATCGTCCTTACTGGCACATGTAGGGCAGCACGGTAGCATTGTGGATAGCACAATTGCTTCACAGCTCCAGGGTCCCAGGTTCGATTCCGGCTTGGTTCACTGTCTGTGCGGAGTCTGCACATCCTCCCCGTGTGTGCGTGGGTTTCCTCCGGGTGCTCCGGTTTCCTCCCACAGTCCAAAGATGTGCAGGTTAGGTGGATTGGCCATGATAAATTGCCCATAGTGTCCAAAATTGCCCTTAGTGTTGGGTGGGGTTACTGGGTTATGGGGATAGGGCGGAAGTGTTGACCTTGGGTGGGGTGCTCCTTCCAAGAGCCGGTGCAGATTCGATGGGCTGAATGGCCTCCTTCTGCACTGTAAATGCTATGATTCTATGTAGCAGTGGCTGCGGCAACCCCTGCCAGCGGTGCGCCCCCTGTTCTGTGCCCTCCTGCGGGGTTTACTGTGGGCATCCTCCTTGGGTGGGCTGCATGATGCCCTGCGGGCAGGGTGGCGCCTAGTTGTGGGGGGAGGGACGGCCGGTGACAATCTGCGGAACGACGGGCCACGGTGGGTGGTCAGTGGGGTGCACAGCCGGATGGCTGCCTTGCAGATTACAGCAATGCCAGCCCATACCTGGACACCCCGGTCCCGGGGTGACACTCTGACCCCACAACCCATCCATTGGTCGCCCCCTGCAACACCCCCAGCCCTGGCACCTGCCCCCACAGTCAGCGGTAGGGCTGGCAGCCCACAGCTGTGGGAACATGACTTACCTCCTCTCTCACCCTCAGCAGCCACGGCACCTGTTTCCCGATTTTAAAAACCGCAAGTGAATCTCGCCTTGCGCAGGCAGAGCATCGCGGGCGGCCCAGAGAATACCGGGTCCGGCCCATAAATGATATGCCAACGACTTTCACTGTACAATTTACATGACTATGTAGAACGCGTTCAGGCCACTGTCGAGGCACCGGAGCGCCCGGTGCCGGCCATGATTTTCGGCTCAAATGTGATTCTCCGCCCAACGGCATTGCACGGAGAATCCTGCCCATTCACTGCAATGGGACCGGAGAATCCCACTGCGATGAACGGATGGAGAATCCCGCTGCTTGTTTTTGAAGATTGCATTACATGGCAACAAGGAAAAGCAACAAACAACAGCAATGTTGGATAGATGTTTTACACCAGGGCTGCTGACAGTGCACAGTGCCTGGGAGAATCCTATTGTGGGGCGAAATTCTCCGGTATCGGCGCGATGTCCGCCGACTGGCGCCCAGAACGGCTCAAATCAGTCGGGCATCGCGCCGCCCCAAAGGTGCGGAATGCTCCGCATCTTGGGGGGCCGAGTCCCAACCTTAAGGGGCTAGGCCCGCGCCGGACGAATTTCCGCCCCGCCAGCTGGCGGAAAAGGCCTTTGGTGCCCTGCCAGCTGGCGCGGAAATGACATCTCCGGAAGGCGCATGCGCGGGAGCGTTAGCGGCCGCTGACGGCATTCCCGCGCATGCGCAGTGGAGGGAGTCTCTTCCGCCTCCGCCATGGTGGAGACCGTGGCGAAGGCGGAAGGGAAAGAGTGCACCCACGGCACAGGCCCGCCCGCGGATCGGTGGGCCCCGATCGTGGGCCAGGCCACCATAGGGGCACCCCCCGGGGCCAGATCGTCCCGCGCCCCCTCCAGGACCCCGGAGCCCGCCCGCGCCGCCTTGTCCCGTCGGTAAGGTAGGAGGTTTAATCTACGCCGGCGGGACATGCATTTTAGCGGCGGGACTTCGGCCCATCCGGGCCGGAGAATCGCGGGGGGGGGGGGGGGCCCGCCAACCGGCGCAGTGCGATTCCCGCCCTGCCGAATACCCGGTGCCGGAGAATTCGGCACCCGGCAGGGGCGGGATTCACGCCAGCCCCTGCCGGGTCGGAGAATCTCACCCGTGGTGTGAGTTGAGAGCCTCTCCATGGTGTAGCTCAGGGCAGATGATAATTAAACGCCACGATCCCAAAGACTGTTCGTAGAATCATCCAATGTGCAAAATGCGCATTACAGGAGCAGAATTCCACACGTCAGAGGTTATGCTGATATCATAGATTATCATAGAATTTACAGTGCAGAAGGAGGCCATTGGGCCCATCGAGTCCGCACCGGCTCTTGGAAAGAGCACCCGACCCAAGGTCAACACCTCCACCCTATCCCCATAACCCAGTAACCCCACCCAACACTAAGGGCAATTTTGGACACTAAGGGCAATTTATCATGGCCAATCCACCTAACCTGCACATCTTTGGACTGTGGGAGGAAACCGGAGCACCCGGAGGAAACCCACGCACACACGGGGAGGATGTGCATCCTTTGCTGGATCTGAAATGTTTCCATAATAAGACCAGGAGAAAGCCCCTTGAGCCCCAATCCCACCGCCAATGGGGAGCCAGAGCATCGCAAATGGATCGGCGTCCGACACCGACCCTGTTTTTACCCCGGACACCCGATTCTCGTCACATCGGGAACCCTGCTACTGGCGGCGGGGTGGCGGAGAATCCAGGCCTAGATCTTGGACGCTTTGTGCTGAAACTGATGTTCAGAAAGAATGAAACAAAAAGCTTTGCAGAAACGTAAAGTGATGATGTAGACCGAGTGATGATGGAGTGTCTTCGACAGACGAGGATTGGGAGGATGCCATTTACTGGGATGGTGTTAATTAAGCAAGCCAAGATTTTCCACGAATAACTGAATATTTTAACTCCATACCAATACACTTCAGGATGGTTAACCAAATTTAAAACGTGTCATGGAACAAGGCAATTGAAAGTGTGTGGAGATAAAGCCTAAGGTGATCATGAGGCAGCAAACAATTACTTAGATAAGTTTGCTAAGGTGTGGTGGTATGTATTAGGGGTCATGTGGGACTGTGAAGCCGTGATGCTATTGGCTGACAGATCCCGGGTCCTGGTTGGCTGCTGACTCCTGGCTCCGCCCTGAAGGCGGAGTATAAGAACCCGAGCTTCTCCCCGCCGCTTCATTCTGTTGCTGAACTGCTGGGGACAAGTCTCGCTTAATAAAGCCTGAATCGACTTCATCACTTCTCGTCTCTCTCGTAAGTCATTGTGCGCTACAATTTATTAAGCGAGCTTAAAAGACTATGGAGCTCCGGATCGCCCCGGAATGCCTGCGGATCAGCCCCCACGCAGCGAACTCGGCAGCAGTATTTAAACACTGGCAAGCATGTTTTGAAGGCTACCTCCGAACGGCCCCCGGCCGGATCACAGAAGACCAGAAAATGCAGGTCCTGCATTCGAGGGTAAGCCCGGAAATTTACCCTCTCATAGAAGACGCAGAGGATTTCCCGACGGCGCTCGCATTACTGAAGGGCATCTACGTTCGGCCCGTGAACCAGGTCTACGCGCGCCACCAACTCGCAACGAGACGGCAAAGTCCCGGAGAATCGCTAGAAGAATTCTACGCCGCGCTGCTAATTTTGGGACGGGGCTGCAGCTGCCCGCCGGTGAACGCGATCGAACACACGGACATGCTAATTCGCGATGCTTTTGTGGCAGGTATGAACTCTCCCCAAATCCGCCAAAGACTTTTAGAAAGAGAGTCGCTAGGACTCTCAGAGGCACGGGCCCTCGCAACTTCCCTAGATGTGGCCTCGCAAAACGCCCACGCCTACGGCCCCGACCGCGCAGCAGCCCCTTGGGCTCCGTGGACCCCCGTCGCGACAAACCCCCCCCCTCGCAGGCTTGCGCGGTTAAAGCGCCAGACCATCCTGGGGGGGTCCGCTGCTATTTCTGCGGGCAAGCGAAACACCCCCGGCAGCGCTGCCCGGCCCGCGCAGCTATTTGTAAAAGCTGCGGCAAGAAGGGCCATTACGTGGCAGTGTGCCGGTCCTGGGGGGTCGCCGCAATCCCCGGAGAAGAACGAGCCCAGCATATCCCAAACGCTCCCCAACCCCCCCAGCGCCCCATGTGCGACCCGCGGGTGCCGCCATTTTGGGTCCCGGGCACCACAAGGGGAGGATGGGCGCCGCCATCTTGTGACCCCCCAGCCACGTGCGATTCATGGGGGCGGCCATTTTGTCCACCCCGACCACGTGCGATCCATGGGGGCGGCCATTTTGTCCACCCCGGCCGCGTGCGATTCATGGACGCCACCATCTTGGTTGACAACAAAGGACACCAGCATCGACGGCTCCACGGGGTCCGAAGAAGACGCCGCGACACTACTACCACGACTGGCTTCGGTGACTCTGGATCAATCACGGCCCCGGACGCTCCAGACGACGACAACAATGGTGCTGATCAACGGACACGAGACACCATGCCTGATCGACTCCAGGAGCACTGAATGTTTTATTCACCCAGACACGGTAAGACGCTGTTTTCTGACCATCCATCCAAGCACGCAAAAGATTTCCCTAGCTGCAGGATCCCACTCCGTAGAGATCAAAGGGTTCTGCATCGCGAACCTAACAGTGCAAGGGAGGGAGTTTAAGAACTACAGGCTCTACATCCTTCCCCAACTCTGCGCGCCCACATTACTGGGATTAGATTTCCAGTGTAACCTGCAGAGCCTCAATTCGGCGGCCCAATACCCCCACTCACTATCTGCGGCCTCGCAACTCTCAAGGTTGAACCGCCGTCCTTGATTGCAAACCTCACCCCGGATTGCAAACCCGTCGCCACTAGGAGCAGACGGTACAGCGCCCAGGACCGGATATTTATTCGGTCTGAAATCCAGCGGTTGCTGAAGGAAGGCATAATCCAGGCCAGCAATAGTCCCTGGAGAGCCCAGGTGGTAGTAGTAAAGACCGGGGAGAAGCAAAGAATGGTCGTAGACTATAGTCAGACCATCAACAGGTACACACAGCTAGATGCATACCCTCTCCCCCGCATATCCGACATGGTAAATCGGATTGCCCAGTATAAGGTTTTCTCCACCGTGGACCTCAAGTCCGCCTACCACCAGCTCCCAATCCGCCCAGGTGACCGCAAGTACACAGCCTTCGAGGCAGACGGGCATCTATACCACTTCCTAAGGGTCCCATTTGGTGTCACAAACGGGGTCTCGGTCTTCCAACGGGAGATGGACCGAATGGTTGACCAGCACGGGTTGCAGGCCACGTTCCCGTATCTCGACAACGTAACCATCTGCGGCCACGATCAGCAGGACCACGACGCCAACCTCCAAAAATTCCTCCAGACCGCTAACGCCCTGAACCTCACATACAACGAGGAAAAGTGCGTTTTTAGCACAAACCGGTTGGCCATCCTGGGATACGTAGTGCGCAATGGGATAATAGGCCCCGACCCCGAACGCATGCGCCCCCTTATAGAACTTCCCCTCCCCCACTGCTCCAAAGCCCTGAAACGTTGCCTGGGTTTCTTTTCATATTACGCCCAGTGGGTCCCCCAGTATGCAGACAAGGCCCGCCCGCTAATACAGTCCACTACCTTCCCCCTGTCGACAGAGGCTCGCCAGGCCTTCAGCCGCATCAAAGCGGATATCGCAAAGGCCACGATGCACGCCATCGACGAGTCCCTCCCCTTCCAGGTCGAGAGCGACGCATCCGACGTAGCTCTGGCGGCCACCCTTAACCAAGCGGGCAGACCCGTGGCCTTTTTCTCCCGGACCCTCCACACCTCAGAAATCCGCCACTCCTCAGTGGAAAAGGAAGCCCAAGCCATAGTGGAAGCTGTGCGACATTGGAGGCATTACCTGGCCGGCAGGAGATTCACTCTCCTCACCGACCAACGGTCGGTAGCCTTCATGTTCGATAATGCACAGCGGGGCAAAATTAAAAATGACAAGATCTTAAGGTGGAGGATCGAGCTCTCCACCTTCAACTATGAGATCTTGTACCATCCCGGAAAGCTGAACGAGCCGTCCGATGCCCTATCCCACGGCACATGTGCCAACGCACAAATAGACCGCCTCCAAGCCCTCCACGAGGACCTCTGCCACCCGGGGGTCACTCGATTCTACCATTTCGTAAAGTCCCGCAACTTCCCCTACTCTGTGGAGGAGGTCCGTACAGTCACCAGGAACTGCCACATCTGCGCAGAGTGCAAACCGCACTTTTTCAGGCCGGATAGAGTGCACCTGATCAAGGCTTCCCGCCCCTTTGAACGCCTCAGTTTGGATTTCAAAGGGCCCCTCTCCTCCACTGACCGCAACGCATACTTCCTGAACGTGGTGGACGAGTACTCTCGTTTCCCCTTCGCCATCCCCTGCCCCGACATGACAGCGGCCACAGTCATTAAAGCCCTTGGCACCATATTCACACTGTTCAGTTGCCCCGCGTATATCCATAGCGACAGGGGGTCTTCCTACATGAGTGACGAGCTGCGCCAGTTCCTGCTCAGCAAGGGCATAGCCTCGAGCAGGACGACCAGCTACAACCCCCGGGGGAACGGGCAAGTAGAGAGGGAGAACGGCACGGTCTGGAAGACCGTCCTGCTGGCCCTAAGGTCCAGGGATCTCCCAGTTTCCCGGTGGCAGGAGGAACTCCCGTATGCTCTCCACTCCATCCGCTCGCTGCTGTGTACCACCACTAACCAAACGCCTCATGAGCGCCTCCTTGTCTTCCCCAGGAAGTCCTCCTCCGGAACGTCGTTGCCGACCTGGCTGGCGGCCCCAGGACCCGTCTTGCTCCGGAAACATGTGCGGGCGCACAAATCGGACCCATTGGTCGAGAGGGTTCACCTTCTCCACGCGAACCCGCAGTACGCCTACGTGGCGTACCCCGACGGCCGACAGGACACGGTCTCCATGCGGGACCTGGCGCCCGCCGGCAACACACACACCCCCCCCGACACCGATCATCCCCTCCCTGCCACCGGCGCACCCCGCGACCGCCCCCTTCCTGGGGGGATCGGTCCTCCTCCCGTGCCCGCCCAGGAGTGAAACAGGAACAAACACCGAAACGCTTCCGGAGACGACAACGCCTGAACAAGCACCTGCACCACCACCGGGGCTGAGGCGATCGACGAGGAAGACCAGACCGCCCGCTCGACTCGTGGCATCCGCGTGACACCAAGAATGTTGTTGTATTGTAACAAAAAAAAAATGTTTTTTTTCCGCTAATATTGTAAATAGTTTCGCAAACTTGTACATAGGCCAGTGTAGGGCTAAAACTGTAGTAACATGTCCGAAATTTTCCTTCCAGGGCCAGCCTTGTAAACCCCTACCACCATGCGAACCACCAACCCGCCGGGTTCCTTTTTAACAAGGGGTGAATGCGGTGGTATGTATTAGGGGTCATGTGGGACTGTGAAGCCGTGATGCTATTGGCTGACAGATCCCGGGTCCTGGTTGGCTGCTGACTCCTGGCTCCGCCCTGAAGGCGGAGTATAAGAACCCGAGCTTCTCCCCGCCGCTTCATTCTGTTGCTGAACTGCTGGGGACAAGTCATTGTGCGCTACACAAGGTAATTAATTACTTTTTTTTTATTCGTTCATGGGATGTGGGTGTTGCTGGCTGGGGCAGCATTTATTGCCCATCCCCGACAATACTTAAGAGTCAACCATATTGCTGTGGGTCTGGAGGCACATGTAGGCCAGACCAGGTAAGGATGGCAGATTCCCTTCGCTAAAAGACATTTGTGAACCAGATGGGTTTATTAAATTCCACTGTTTGCCCTGGTGGGATTCAAACCCATGTCCCCAGAGCATTACCCTGGGTCTCTGGATTACTAGCCCAGTGACAATACCAATACCCTACCTCCTGCCCCAATGATAAAAAACCTTTCTGGTGAACAAATCTACAAATCTTTATATCGGTGTTAGTGATAACTGAAGAGACGGCACCGATAGGTGTAAAAGATGTAAATGATAGGCTTACTGTGCTTAGTTGTGCTAATGTGGCTGGGACACGTAAGTAAAAGTTGATGTTCGGAAAAAGCCAGTGTGCAAGATGTTTCAAGGTGGTAAGAATATTTAAATTTCATTATTATATTAACAGGAGTACATGGACAACTAGACACATCTGTTTGGACTTGTTTGAGAAGCACTTTGGGCGGGATTCTCCGATCACCGACGCCAAAATCGCGTTCGGCAATCGGCCGGAGAATCCCCGATTACGGCGGAATACGGCAGCTGTTTTTGCGATGCTCCGCCCCTTCAAAAACGGCATACTCGGAGAGTACGGCACACGCTGTATGGACGGCCTCAGGATGTCACCTGAGGCGCTCCCCCGATGCACCGCCCACCCCATGGGCCGAGTCCCCGACGGCGTGGGGCACGTATGCTCACACCGTTAGGGGACCTCGCCTGGCGGCTGCGGACTGAGTCCAGCGCCGCCACAGTCTGGGGGGAGCTGTTTCACTGGCAGGGGAGCCTTCGTCGGGGGCTGGGGGTACTAGTGGGGGGTGGTCCGGGGGATGACGAGCCTGGTCACAGCGGGGCAGTTTTTGGAAGGCCAGGCCATTTTCCAGCCATATCCGCAGGTAAAGCCGGGGGCATAGCTGCAAGATCGGAGAATCCAGCCCTTTATTCCTGACGCCATATGCTCATTGTAATTCACTTGGGCGTGATGAAAAGTGAAGGATATTGCTGTTGCCTGACAATTTCTCAGCACAACCTGATGTTGAACGTCTCGTGGAAGACAAAACGATTGGCACATATTTACCTCCAAATATAATTGACAGCCAATGGACCAAAGAATTATAAATGTGAACTTATGAGGTGTATGTTCAGCACTGTGAGCCGCGGCCTGGGGATAGAAAGGTTCCAAAAAAAATTTCAGTGAAGCATGCCATCCCAGCTGCTGAGCACATGTGGAACCAAGCGACTGAAAACACCATGACCAATGGTTGGCACAGCACAACCGCTGCTGGCAATGATGTTTGATAATGATGAGGAGCTAATGCTAATTTTGAAGGAGCTGGTGTGTCTAATGAGAAGAAAATTGGTTTGAAACTGTTAGAGTATGCAAGAAAGTTGTCTTCTCAAGCTGCACAATCATAGAATTTACAGTGCTGAAGGAGGCCACATGTTAGGTGGAATTCTCTGAGTGTCAGTACTAGGATTCCTACTATTCTTGATGATTTGCCTCATTGCGTGGCCTCCGTATAGGCGTCATCAGCCACGATCGCAATGGGTAGCCCCTGTCGCCCAGCAACCAGCCCCTCAGCCGGGGATGGCGTACCTCGTACATGCCGGTGATGTATGTCCGCGACAACACGTATGAGTCGTGTACACTGCCCGGGTAACGGGCGCAGACGTGCAGGATCATCATGCGGTGGTCGCAGACCACCTGTATGTTCATCGAATAGGTCCCCTTCCTATTGGTGAACACGGCCCTGTTATCTGCAGGTGGCCGCACGGCGACGTGCATCCCATCAATCGCGCCCTGGACCATGGGGAACCCGGCCACGGCAGAGACGCCCATGGCCCGGGCATCTTGGCTGGCCCGGTCCACAGGGAAGCGGATGTAGCGGTGCGCCATGGCATATAGGGCGTCTGTCACTGCCCGGATGCACCGGTGCACCGATGTCTGCGATATGCCGGACAGGTCCCCACTCGGTGCCTGGAATGACCCCGTTGCATAAAAGTTCAGGGCCACCGTAACCTTGACGGACACGGGGAGAGGGTGTCCCCCACCAGTCCTACGCGGTGACAGGTGTGCCAGCAGGTGGGAGATGTGTGCCACGGTTTCCCGCCTCATCCGGAGTCTCCTGCATTCCCGGTCCGTGAAGTCCTGGTATGACTGCCGGGGCCGGTACACACGGGGCGCCCTTGGGTGCCTCCGTTGCCATGAGGCCGCGACGTCCTCCTCCCCCTCCTCGTCCTGTCGGTCAGGTGTCCCTCCAGCCTGGGCGGCTGCCGCCTGCCCCTCTGCGGCAGCCTGCGCCGCCTCTCTGGCACGCTCCTCCTCCTCATCCAGGGCAACATAGACATTAGCGGCTGCCGCCATGGCGGCCAACATCGCTGGATGATCGGAAAACATGGCGGCCTGGTGGGGGGGGGGCGGGGAACGACGACATGTCATCATTGCCCATACCCCCTCCTCCCCCTAGCCAGGTGGCATGGACCGCATGGGTCCAACTGTTGGAGGCTGGCACCTGGCCAGGTGGACCAACTCACTTGCCCTCGCACCCCCATCCTCCTCCCCAGCACGGACCCCATCCTCCTTCCCGGCACGGACCCCCCCATCCCCTCTCCCCGGCACGGACCCCCCCATCCTCCTCCCCGGCACGGACCCCCCCTCCCCGGCACGGACCCCCCCATCCCCCCCCATCCCCCCCCCGCCATTGACGCCCCGCCGACTTTTCTCCCTTCGGAGACTGCGGCGGGGGCGGAATTCACGGCGGCCAACGGCCATTCTCCGACCCGCTGGGGGGTCGGAGAATGACGCCCCCGATATCCCAGCTGAGCCTCTTCCTCAGGCTTCCCCTCACACCCAACCTTCAGCCAGCATATATGATAAATACAAGAAATTGTATTATTTACTTGTTTTAGATTTTGGGTCAACAATATTATGTATGCTTTGTTTTTTTTATCAACAAAAAATAATTTACTTTATTTAATATTTCTCTTGTTCATTGAATTTGGCCGAGGGGTAGGATACTTAGTGTATTGGGCAAAATGTGAGACATTTCAAAATCCAGCCTGATCTCGGTCCCAAGGGTTCGGATTCTGTTTTTAAAAAAATGTACTTTATTCCAAACGTATATAAAATGTTACAAAACATAAACTATTCGGGGGACAAACACATAACTACACAGTTTGTACACCGAGGTACAGTGAAAAGTATTTTTCTGTGCTCAAGGGAACATACACAGTACGTACATAGTAGACAAAAGAATAATCGAAGGAGGCCATTCGGCCCATCGAGTCTGCACCGGCCCTTGGAAAGAGCACCCTACTTAAGCCCATGCCTCCACCATGACGCCATAACCAAGTAACCCCACCTAACCTTTTGGATACCAAGGGAGAAATTAGCATGATTAATCCACCTAACTTGCGCATCTTTAGACTGGGACGAAGCCAGAGCACCTGGAGGAAACCCGGGCAGACACGGGGAGAAAGTGAAAACTCCACACAGACAGTCACCCGGGGCCGGAATTGAACCCGGGACCCCGTAGCGATGAGGCAGCAGTGCTAACCACTGTATCACCATGCCGCCCCACAAATGCCTTCTCCCCGTCCATAGACACCACTACCTCCAGCACCTGGGCTCTCGATGGGGTCATGATCAGGTTTAACAGCTGCCTTATATTACCAGAAAGCTGCCTGCCATTTACGAAGCCCGTTTGGTCCTCCGCAATCAACCCCCGGCACACAACCTTCCATCCTTTCCACCACCAACTTAGCCAGTTTCACCTCCGTATTTAACAACAATATGGACCTATACGACCCACATTCCAAAGTGTCTTCCCCTTCCTTGGTATTAATGTGATTGTTGCCTGTATCATCGTCCCCGGCAGCTCCCCCTTCTCCAATGCCTCATTACATGCCCCCAAGAGATGTGGTGCCAGGTCCATCGCAAACACCTTATAAAATGCACCCCCCCCGGTCCGCTTTGTTCAACTCCTTATGTAATCCCTAAACACCTTGTTTATCTTCCCTGGCTCCGACACCACATCCCTTGCCCCAGTCCGTATCTCCAATATTTCCCTGGACGCGGCCTGCCTCCGTAGCTGATGCGCTAACATTGGACTCGCTTTCTTCGTAATCATACTGCACCCCTTTCGCCCCTCGCAGCTGTCCTCCGCCCTCCCCATCGTCAACCTATCAAATTGCCCCTGTCATTTTTTTCCTCCTCACCAATCCCTCCGTGGTGGGCGCCCTCGAGTACTCCCTATCTACCTCTACTATCTCATTCGTTAACCATTCATATTCTTCCCTCCTTTCCCTATCCGCATGTGCCTGGAACAAGATAATCTCCCCTTGCTCGAACCACCGCGTTTAGCAATTCCCAAAATGTGGCCGCCGACACCTCCCTGTTTTAGTTCAATTCCACATAGTGTTTGATCACAGCCCGCACTTTATCACAAAACCCTCTACCTGCCAACAACCCCCAACCGAGTCTCCACCCCAGCCTCGGCTCCCATCCGAGTCTAAGCCGAATCTTCAGTAAGTGGGGCGCTTGGTCCGAGATTACTAATACGTGTATTCTGCCCCTCCACCCCAACCAAAACCTCCCGGCTCACCACAAAACAGTTGATTTGTGAATACACCCTATACGTGTGAGAAAAAGGAATACTCCCTTCCCTTTGGGTGCTTGAAGCGCTACAGGTCCACCAAACCCACCTTTTCCATATACCCGCCTAGCTCCTTTGCCATTCGTTTTCTATCCATTGACCTGGGGCTCAATCTATCTACCCTCGGCTCTAGGACACGATTAAAATCTCCTCCCATAATCAACTGGTGCGTGGCCATGTCCTGGATCGCTGCCAGTAACCCCCTCATAAAAGCTAGATTGTCCCAATTCGGTGCATACACATTCACCAATACCACCGGTGTCCCTTCTAATACCCCACTTATAGTAACACATCTCCCACCCGGGCCCCTCACTTCCTTCTCGCTCACAAACCCCGTTTTCTTCCTCATCAAAATTGCCACCCCCGCGACTTTGAATCAAACCCGAGTGGAAAACCTGACCCACCCACTCCTTCCTCAGCCTAACCTGGTTCTTCACGCGGAGGTGCGCCTCCTGCAGAAAGACCACCTCCGCTTTTAAACTCCTTAGGTACGCAAATACCCGAGATCTTTTCACCGGTCCATTGAGCTCTCGCACTTTCCATGTAATCAGCCGTACCGGGTACTTACGCTTCCATTCCCCTCTACCGTCCACTATCCTCACCGTTCAGCTCTACCCCCATTAATTTCACCCTGTACCTGGCCCATCCAAGGTGGCCCCTTTCTCCGCCCCTGACCATGTTTCTTCTCCAACCTCGCCTCATCGCATTATCCTCCCTTCCCCTCCTCACCCTCCCCCTCCCCCCCCGCCCCCTCCCCCTGCTACTGCCACCTCTCTCGGCCTTCTCCCCCACCTCACTTCCGTTTACCAGCATTATCTGCCAGCGTGGCAACTCTTGCCCAAAGGCTCTTTCTACTGACCCCCCACCATCCCCCGGCCTCACTTGTCTGTTCTATGAAGAAGCCGGCCCGCTGACCTCCCCCTCCCCACCCAAACGAAGACTCACCTCGAACCACAGGTCACCTCCCCCAAAGACAAACCAAAAGACAAAAGAAAAAATACAGCCCTAGGCAGCAGATGGGGTGATGGGGACAGCTGTCCCCTTACAAACTTTTCATCCCTGCTACCCTTTGTCGACCTGACAGTAAAAAGAAGAAAAAACCCTCCACATGGGAGGAAACAAAACCACCCCCCCCCCCCAAACCCCACCCGTGTTCTCAATTATGTCAAAGTGCCAGCACCTCCATCTCCCAAAAGTGTACAGTTACGTTCTCCCCCAGATTATGCCCCTTGATAAAGTCATTGGCCACGTTTGGGGTCTCAAAATAGTATTCCCAGCCTTCGTAGGTCCCGTAGTTTTGCCGGGTAGAGCACCCCAAACCAGATCCATTGTCGATACAGTACTGCCTTGGCCCTGTTGAACCCTGTACGCCATTTTGCTAGCTCAGCTCCAATGTCCTGGTATATTCGGACCTTGTTCCCCTTCCATTCACTGTTGCGTTTCTCCCTGGTCCACTGCAGAATCTTCTCCTTCTCCACGAACTTGTGGAGCCTCACGATTACCACCCGCGGCGCTCCCTTGCTCTCAGCTTCTGCCTCAGAGACCTGTGCACTCTGTCCACCTCAAGGGCCTTGTCCAGCGCCCCTTCCGCCACCAGCCCTGCCAGCATCCTCGAGATGTACCTCGTGGCACTCGCACCTTCCACTCCTTCAGGCAGGCCCACTATCTGCAGATCCTGCCTTCTCGACCTATTTTCCTGCTCCTCCACCTTTGGTCTCAACATCTTGTAAAGTTCACCGAAGAGCCCCACCTCCGGCTCCAATGGCACCACCCGATCGCTGTGGTCCAACATCACCCTCTCAGTCTCTCGGATCTGCGAACCCTGCACCTCCAATAATTTCTCCACCCTCTCCCTTGAGCCCTTCAGATTTGCCACAGCCCCCTTGATGGCCTTTGAGCGATCCTCCTGCATCTCTTTCCTCTGCTGGCGGAACTCTTCCTTGATGAAGGCCATCAACTGTTCCATTTGCCCCCCCCCCCGGCCATCATTCCACTGGCTGCTGCACCACTCTTCCAAATCCTTGGCCAAATCCTTGAACTTCTTCTGCCGCGTTTGATAACCAGCAGACATACCACTCCCGGGGGGAACTTATCCTCCGACCTACAGTTACAGTCGAAGTTGCACCCAATTGTGGGTAGGGCAGCACGGTAGCATTGTGGATAGCACAATTGCTTCACAGCTCCAGGGTCCCAGGTTCGAGTCCGGCTTGGGTCACTGTCTGTGCGGAGTCTGCACGTCCTCCCCGTGTGTGCGTGGGTTTCCTCCGGGAGCTCCGGTTTCCTCCCACAGTCCAAAGATGTGCAGGTTAGGTGGATTGGCCATGATAAATTTCCCTTAGTGTTGGGTGGGGTTGCTGGGTTATGGGGATAGGGTGGAGGTGTTGACCTTGGGTGGGGTGCTCTTTCCAAGGGCCGGTGCAGACTTGATGGGTCGAATGGCATCCTTCTGCACTGTAAATTCTATGACATCTATGACATTTTCCATGCCTTCGAGCAGGAGCTGCCCTGTGTGCAACCACTCATACCATGGCCGCCACCGGACGTCTCCAGGGTTCATATTTTGGACATCCTACCTGTATTTTGAAGAAGAGCAATGGAGTACTCCCCAGTGTCCTGTGCAACAATTGTCCTTCAACCAACATCAGTAAAACAGATTATCTAATTGGGCGGGATTCTCTGGTCAGCCAGCCGTGTTTTTCTCAGTCACGCGCCCTTCGCTGGCGGCAGAAATCAGTCTTCCCGACGATTGTCAATGAGATTTCCTATTGTAACCACCCCACCCTGCCGTGAACTCTGCTGACGGGACTGTGCTGTTGACAGGAATATTGAATTGCTCGGACTGGAGAATTCTGGCCAATATTATCTCATTGCGGTGTGAGACCTTGCTGTGTGAAAATTGACTGTCATGCTTTTTTCATGACACCAATGACTACACTTCCAAAGAACTGAATTGCCTGCAAGCCACCTTGAGGCATCCCGAGTTTGTGAAAAAGCTATACAAATGCAAATTCTCTCTTTCTTGTTTTGCATGCAGTTAAAATGAGGACATAATTAGAACCTGTGTGTAATGCTGCCTGTTTAGGAAATGTTTTGATTATCCTGTGCGAGACTGAAAATCTGCAATTCATAGTCCCCATAAATTCTTTAGGCATTTAAGCAGTCAGGAATTAGTAATGCGGAATTAAAGTCCATCCATTTTGTATCCAGAGATCTCAGTTGTTTAAAGTAAATATAACATATACTCAAGTTATCTTTTGACGAAAGTTAATTATTACCTTTTCTTGAACATTATTTTATTTTATCATTTTATTTTACGATCACAATCAGTTCCGTACATCATCCCCCACCGAAGTCTCCAGGCTAGGTGGAAAGAAAGTGAGTCAACAGCACCTGCTCCAGTCCCACGCACTCCCTGTGAAACAGGATCAGGCTGGGAATGTGCGGCTCGAGCCTGCTCAGTCCACCCACGCGCACAACGGCAGCCTTACTGGGGCGACAGGCGTTCTGCTCCACTTTGTGACTAATTAAAAAAAAAAAAGAAAAATCATTTGGCAGACTGTTGGGTAATATAACAGGGGGCAAAGCTCCACTGGTACTAGCGTGTGTTAGTTTTGTATTAGCTGTTTTGATACAATTAGGTGTCTTGCTGGGCCACTTCAGGGAGCCGTTAAAAGTCAACCATGTTTAATGTGGAACTGATGTCACATATATGCTAGACCAGGATAGCAAGTTTCCTTCGCGCAAACATCAGGTTGGGTTCTTCCAACACTCTAACAGTTTTTCATGGGCTTCCTTACTGACAACAGTTTTTTTATTCCCAGATTTTTATCCTGTTGCGACATCATCATGACACTATTACATCCAGTTGAACAATAAAACAGTAAACTGTTTGTGCTGAGTAATGTTATGGTTCTTTTAGATTTAAAAATGTAGGAAAAATGCCACTCTATGTTAGCAGTCCTAAAAACAATTGTACCCCCCTCCTCCCCACACTCATGGGCTCAGTTAACCCCTGCAGTCCTGGCCTGCCGAACCCTTCCAACAACACCCTTTGCTGGGCAACCGTAGAGGAGAAGGCCATAACATCGGCCCTCCTCCCCTCCATCAGCTCCGGCTTCTCCGATATCCCAAATATCGCCACCAAAGGGTTCGGCTCAACCTCTTCCCCCATGATCCTCGTTTGTGCCGAGAACACTCCCGCCCAGTATCTTTCCAACTTCTCGCAGCCCCAAAACATATGCACGTGATTTGCTGGTCTTCGCCCACACCTCTCACACTCGTCTGCTACCCCCTGGAAGAACCCACTCATTCTCGCCTGAGCCATATGCATCCTGTGTACCACCTTGAATTATATAAGGCACATCCTCGTGCATGAGGAGGTCTTATTTACCCTACGTAGCGCCTCGCTCCACATGCCACAGTTTATCTCCCCGCCCGCCTCTCCTTATTCTTCACCTCCTGCTCACCTCCCTGCTCTCCCAGCCATCCACATATGTCTCCGATCCTGCCCTCCACTTTCATGTCCGGGAGTAGCAGCCGCTCCAGCAGGGCATACTTCGGTAACTTAGGGAACTCTTTCCAGACCTTCCGCGCAAAGTCCCTTCCCTGTAAATATCTAAACTCACTTCCTTTTGGGAGCTGGACCCTCTCCTTCAGTTCCTCTATACTGGCAAACCTCTTTTCCAGGTACATATCCCTCACCCTGACCAGCCCCACTTCTCTCCACTTCCTATACATACAATCTATCCCCCTGGCTCAAATCGCACGACTTTAACACCGACATCCCCCCTATCCTAAAGTGCCCCCTCAACTGGTTCCACATCTTCACTGTGGATTGCAGCACTGGGCTCTCTGTATATCTCCTTGGCACCAGTGGCAAGCCGCTGTTACCATCGCCCTTCAGCTGGATCCCCTCCAGGATTCTTCCTCCTTCCTAACTCACTCTGTCCCCTCTCCTTCCCACCACTGCCTCCCTTCTCCACATTCCCCACCCAATAGAAATGCAGGAGGTTTGGCAATGCCAACCCCTCCTTGAGTAGCTACCTAAAATGGCTGATTCCCGATTAATTTGGCCAAAACCCGATATAAAATGGCTAACCGAAAAGGCTGATGGGAAAAGCAGCCAACAGGGCACAAACGGACAGCTGCAGACAGAATAGCATATTCGGCTCTGGGGAAGTCGGCCCAGATCGATACCTGCGACCATTAGCAGCACATCAACACAGACATCTGCAGTTTAATCGGCTATCCCCGGGAACAATTGCAACATATTAGCAATTGAATGCCGGGCCAGACCTCGCGGCGCCAGCAGTGGCCGAGACAAAGACAGGTGAACGACCACCCCCCGATCAAGGAATCGCCCCATTATTGGAGCATATTGAACCTAGTGATTGGGAACAAGTCCAATCACTTGGGACTCAGGGTCAGGGTCCCCCCCGAGAGGCGGTAAGCCCCTGGGCCCTATAAAGATAGGGGACAAGTTCAGATCGACCCTTCTCTCCCTTCTTCTCCTGCTCGCAACCTTCGCAAGAACCATCGACCAGCAACCGTAAGTTTGACTCCAGCGATCGCTACCCGATAGAGACTCCTAGCCATTGACCTGTATCAGCCTTTGAATCCCGCAGGCCAGACCCAATTCGATAAGCCATTTGTTTCCCTGACCTGGTGGGCCATTCCCAAAAGTTAAGTATTGGCCAGTAGTGGTAGGTAGTAGTCTAGAAAGTAGGATTATTGTATAAGTATTTATTGCTGTATATAATAAATGATCGTTGATTTAACTCTTACTAAGCGGTGTGCTGTCTTATTAATCATAACTCGAGCTTGAACCACGTGGCGGTATCAGAAAGATACCTGGCGACTCGTGAGCAAAGGTGACATAATTAGAGCTAATAAAATTAAGGCTAATAAGAGCAACAAATTGGTGACAATAGGGCAGCACGGTAGCATTGTGGACAGCACAATTGCTTCACAGCTCCAGGGTCCCAGTTTCGATTCCGGCTTGGGTCACTGTCCGTGCGGAGTCTGCACGTCCTCCCCGTGTCTGCGTGGGTTTCCTCCGGGTGCTCCGGTTTCCTCCCACAGTCCAAAGATGTGCAGGTTAGGTGGATTGGCCATGCTAAATTGCTCTTAGTGTCCAAAATTGCCTTTAGTGTTGGGTTGGGTTATGGGGATAGGGTAGAGGTGTTGACCTTGGGTAGGGTGCTCTTTCCAAGAGCCGTTGCAGACTCGATGGGCCGAATGGCCTCCTTCTGCACTGTAAATTCTATGGACTCCGCCGGGACCCGATCTAGAAGTGGAAAACCACTCCGGGAGAACCCAAGAAATTTTTAATTAGAATCCAATTGGAAACAAAAACCACAAGTGTTCAAGCGGTTCTGGTTAATAATTCATAATTCGGAAGTGTGTGTCTGCATTCGAAACTAACAGGGCTATAAGGTAAAACTGATAGATTTTTGTTGCGTCAAAACTGTCGGAAGTCTGTATTTTCGGAAATTAGCGCAAGCCGTACCCGCATCTACGACACCACCTTAGCCCCCTGTTCCAAATTCGACCAAAGCAAGCAGATAGGAGAGATGGCCATGCAGGCAATGCAACGCCTCATGAATCCCGAAGAATTTGCGGTCGCAGCGACCAGCAGCAGTAGAGTGGGACAGTGTCCCATTTGGGAGGAGGAGATTCGGAAATATCTCAAGGGCAAAGGATGGCCCATGTGGGATGATTTCTGCAGTAATGACGACTCAGGTCCCGGAAGTATAGGGCATACTTGGTGGGAGAACATGAGTGAAATCCATAAGAAGAGCTTAGCAATAGCGCGCAAGCCGATGGCAATTGTGTCCTGTCTGGCACAATTGCGAGGCACAGAGGAGGTCGTCAGGACGCTCCGCAAAGAAGTAGAGAGCATGCATCGTATGAGTAAAGTCGATGTATGCGAGGTGGAGAAAGAGAATCTGGAGTTAAGGCGGAAATTAGTAGCAAAGGACGAAGAGGTGGCTGACGCCAAAAGGGGTCACCAGTCTTGTCTGGCGCATTTGAATAGTTTCCAGTCCCAGTACGAAAAGGCTTATCAGGACACGCAGCGTGCAGTCCTGGTAAAGAAAGAGACAGAGAAGCAGGTGGAGATGCTACAGAAACTATGTAGTGATCTCAAGGCAGCCTTGAGAGCGCTCCACGCTGCAACCACGGAACAAAGGCAGAGTATTGACCATGCGAAGTGCCGGAAGCAAATTGCAGACCTGCAATCACTGCTTTCTGTCCAAAAGGGATTCCAAGAAACCTTTGGGGAAAGTTTTGAACAGGACCGGACCCTAGACCCCCAAAACAGTACGGATTCCCCCTAGAAGCAGAGGGAGAAATCCTAAAGGTTATAGAAAGCTTATTAGAGCAGGGCGTCCTAAGATCGGTAGCCTCAACTAATAATGCCCCGATTTGGCCAGTAAGGAAGCCCGACGGATCATGGCGCTTGACCATTGATTATCGGGAACTCAATAAAGTCACCCCCGTAGCAGCCCCCACCGTTGCAACAAGTCCCGAGACCATGCTCAAACAGGGACTCCATGCCCGATATTTCACGGTTTTGGACGTCAGTAATGGATTCTGGTCCATTCCATTGGCAAAGGCGTGCCAGTATAAATTTGCCTTCACTTTCCGAGCTCAGCAGTACACGTGGACATGCCTGCCACAAGGCTTCCACAACTCCCCCTCCATTTTCCACCGACAGCTGGCAAATGGACGAGCAAAATTTTCTCGCCCCGAATGTCTGGTACAGTATGTAGATGATCTACTACTGCAGACAGACACTAAGGAAAAGCACATTGAGCTTCTGTCCGAACTCCTGGAATTGTTACATTCCATTGGCTGTAAAGTAAACCCCAAAAAGGTCCAGATATTGGAAGAAAAAGTGGTATATTTGGGTACTATTATCACACACGACAAACGCGAGATCGAGCACAAAAGAATTGACTCGATCGCTAAATTGCTCCTTCCCCAGAACGTTTCAGCCCTCTGGTCGTTTTTAGGAATGGTTGGCTACTGCCGAAACCACATTGACGGTTTCGCCAGCAAGGCAGCGCCCCTCTCAGACCTCATAAAGAAAGGAGCCCCCTGGGAATGGCTTCCGCAGCAGATGGGTGCTGTGGAATCATTAAAACAGGCACTCATAGCCGCCCCCGCACTACAAGTTCCAGACCCGCTTTCCCCTTACGCCATAGAGGTAGCGACCACAGACCGCACCCTTTCAGCCGTGCTCCTGCAGGAACGGCACAACCAGCTAAGACTTATGCCTCCCGAATTTTAGATGCTGTGGAGCAGGGATTTTCAGCCTGTGAGAAGCACCTGCTCGCAGTTTTCTGGGCAGTCCAGTACTTTTCATACATTACCGGACTGAACCCCATCACCATTTTGACCGAGCACACCCCCACCCAACCTTTACTGGACGGATGACTTAAAGACGGAACCGTCAGCCAAATACGCGCTGCTAGGTGGTCCTCTTGCAGGGACGGGACATCACAGTAAAACGGACCAAAACACACACATACTTAGCGGACAATTTACAGTACCCTGGAACACCCCATGAGTGTGAAATCATCTCGCCCCACCATAATACAGGCCCCTTTATAGCTAAAACACCCCCCAGAAGACTAGCCACTCCATCTCAGAGCCCCCCTCACCCAGACACGTGTGACCCCATTAGGATCTATGTGGATGGATCTTCCACAGTCCTGGATGGGCAACGCATAACAGGTTGTGGGATTTATGTGGAGGACGCGCAGGGCCGCGCCCTCGAGGAAATCGCATTAAAATTACCCGGACACTTAGGCGCACAGGCAGCAGAGCTTGCGGCCATCGCCTACATTGTACAGCACCCAGATTCCTTCCCCAGCCCAGCAGACATATATTCAGACAGCCTATACGTCTGCAACAGCCTCACAGAATTTCTGCCCCTCTGGGAAACAAGAGGATTTGTTTCCGCGGATGGGAAACCCCTCCCATCAGCCCCATTACTCCGCCATATTTTGCAAAAAGCCAAGGACAGGACTTTTGGCATTATAAAAGTCCGCAGCCACCATCGTTCCTCCCCCCCTGGAAATGTAAAAGCCGACGCACTGGCTAAGGCAGGATCCAGACATGGGTGCTTTTGGAAGCCCCCCGAAAGCGCGCCAGTGAGTGCGCCAGTGAGTGCAGTTCAGGTCATGCAGACTAGGATCGAAGATCTAGTCGAGGCCCAGAAGCAGGATAGCGCTCTCACTGAGATCGTGAAAGGGACGTTTCCAGCCTCATACGAGAGGTACAGAAATACGATAACCACACATGACGGCGTGGTGTTAAAGGACACCCTTTATGTAGTTCCTGAGCAGGATAGGAACCAATTAATCTGTTTATTCCATGATGGTCATGGACACCAGGGAATCGATCCCACCGCAGCCCACCTCAAACAGCTTTGCTGGTGGCTTGTCTCAAGGAAGATGTATCCCATTACATTGAGAATTGCCTCATCTGCGCACAGAACAACCCAGATAGATATGCCAAAAAGGCACAACTCAGCCACACCCGACCCGTTAACGGCCCCTGGACTAACCTCCAGATCGATTTTATAGGTCCATTGCCCCCTTGCAGGAATGGCTATAAATATGTTCTGGTGGTCATTGACACTTTTACAAAGTGGGTGGAAGCATTTCCAGCCCGCACCAACACCGCGAAAACCACAGCCAAGATCCTAACCCACCACATCTTTACAAGATGGGGACTCCCCCGCAGTATTGAATCGGACCAAGGTTCTCACTTTACGGGACGGGTCACGCAGAACGTCCTCACGATATTTGGCATAACCCAAAAATTTCACATTGCGTACCACCCACAGTCGAGTGGTATAGTGGAGCGCATGAATCGGACCCTAAAAACCACCCTCCGAAAAATGGTCCAGCGAAACAACACCAATTGGGACTCAGTCCTCCCTTTTGCGCTGATGTTTTTGCGTAACACTGTTTCCACCTCCACAGGTTACACCCCACACACCCTCATGACCGGACGCCCCATGAAAGGGACAGAGTACTTGTTTAGGTTTAGACCTGACCAGCCCTGAAGTTACGGCCCTCACCCACGAGAAAGCCGTTGAGCAATTAGTTGCGAATGTAAAAACGGCTCAGTTAGCAGCCGCTGTTAAACTGGGCACCAAAAGAAAACAGAGCAAGACCTGTTTTGATAAGGCTGTACATGCAACGGAGTATGATATAGGACAACAAGTGATGTTGTCTGTGTATAACCCCAGCACATTTCTGTCTCCAAAATACTCAGGTCCGTACTCCATTACGGATAAAGTAAGCCCATCGGTATATAAAATCAAATACCAAAATGGTAAGACTGCGTGGTTTCACATAAACCAGTTAAAGACTTATGGAACACAGTCAAACCACGCCCAGCACATCATGCTAGACGCAGCAGACCACACCCCGCCCACAGACAACGTAACCAGACCAACCCCCACCACATTCAGCCCAGACACGGACTCGCCCCCGACTCCACCCCCAAAATCTACACTCAGCCCCGGAACGCCCACAGACTGCAGCAGCAGAGACAGCGACTGTGACTCTGACGATAGCCGCAGCACGCCTCCCTACTATCCCCATACAACCGGACCCACACCCAGCGACTCCGATTTCGACTCCAGTCATCCCTTCATGATCACTTTTCGAAACATATCCCACCACCGACCACCGAACCACACGGACGACCCCGACTTTGTCCCCACACAACTCGACGAAACTCATTGGCACTGCGACAACTCCTACAGACTCGTCCGCAATGACGAAAGCAACCCCAACTCACACAACGCAGCCCTTTCAGCCTTAATTCACTCCAGAGTTTGGCACCCGGGAGAAGGGGACGACCTTGAGTCAGACTCTCAAGCCGCCAACCCCTTTGCGACCCTGTTCGCAACAGAGAACTGAGGTGTCCACATGATGTTTAAAGGAAACACTTGGGAGAAGTGTTGTCCTTCCGGATGGAACCTACAGGATGTTTTGTGTTGTTCGTACGTTTGTTTAAGTGTTGTTCGTCCGACAGGAGAATGTTTCTCACTGTCACACACCCATTCACCTGAAACTTCTGAGCTCTTTCCCACAGACACCCACCACGGCCAGACGCTTGTTCAGCGGTACCAACTTGTCCACAGATACCTGGTCAACAGACCAGACGCTTGTTCAATGGAACTAGCTTATCTGCAAATACCTGGTCAGCAGGCCACACGCTCGTTCAGAGAAACTAGCTTCTCGTCAGACGCCCGTTCTGATTTGAGGGTAGAATCACAGCAGCAACCTCACCATGATGACTACATTTTTGCCAGTTCTTGTCGGTTGCTAAGGCAGTGGAGAAACGGCGTGAGACCCGCCCTGCCTGGGGACCCCCCCGTTGGTCAAACACGCTCGGGTAGGGGAGATACGGCATTGGTAGCCGTCCTACCCGGGGACTCCATCCAAATCTTACCCATCGCGGCCCATAAGCACCTCATTTGACATTTTCATTTCAAAAAGTTTATTTTTTTTGGGCGATCTTTAGGTTGCTGCCATATACTATTTACATCCTAGAACATTGGGATGGTGAATCAGCACTGGTCCCTCACTGGGAAGTGTGCCGTGTCCTAAAATTTGTTTTGAAAAAAAAATGAGAGAGTCACACATAGTGACCAATTATAAGGGTATAATTGGCCCCAAAAAAGGACAGACACACTAACATACCGGATATTATACCAAGGTAGTTACAGATACTATGCTTGTTTTACAGAACTCCAGAAGCTCCAGGACCGGAGAAAACAGGGAACACAAAGAGAGAAAAGAAAGAGGACAGCCATGAGGACTTCTTTCATCGTGCTCAACATATTTTATCTGGTCATTTGGTTGCGCGGGAACGCGGACCCCATTATTCCAAACCCCCCTGCCGTTAATGTTTCACTGCCCCGCAGTGCCCAAAGCCCAGTCACCAGCGACACTGCATCTTCCTGGTTCATAACTTGGTACTCCCTGTCTTACGTGATTGAAGCACTGTTAGTGTTGGCGATACTCTGCTGTGTAGTGCAGACTATGCGCCTCCGCAAATGGAGGAGAGCGTACCGCGCTCGAACCCCGGTATATCGGATCCTATCCCCTATATTCGGGTATGACCAGACCCCCGACCCCCGCGACCTATAATACAATAATAAAGAACATGCACTTGCGTTTTTCTGTAAATAAAAAAATGTATGATCCTGAGCTTGACTGCCAAGCCAGGAAAGAGTACATTGAATGTTATGATTGTTGTTGTATGTTTTAGGAAGATAGAATAATGCAATGTTTGGTGAGTATAGTGTATTTAGGTAAAATTAGAGGTTCCAAGTTTTTATTTTGTAGATGCAACCCCCGATCAAGGAATCGCCCCATTATTGGAGCATATCGAACCCAGTGATTGGGACCAAGTCCAATCACTTGGGACTCAGGGTCAAGGTCCGCCCCGAGAGGCGGGAAGCCCCTGGGCCCTATAAAGATAGGGGCCAAGTTCAGATCGACCCTTCTCTCCCTCTTCTCCTACTCGCAACCTTCGCAAGAACCATCGACCAGCAACCGTAAGTTTGACTCCAGCGATCGCTACCCGATAGAGACTCCTAGCCATTGACCTGTATCAGCCTTTGAATCCCGCAGGCCAGACCCAATTCGATAAGCCATTTGTTTCCCTGACCTGGTGGGCCATTCCCAAAAGTTAAGTATTGGCCAGTAGTGGTAGGTAGTAGTCTAGAAAGTAGGATTATTATATAAGTATTTATTGCTGTATATAATAAATGATCGTTGATTTAACTCTTACTAAGCGGTGTGCTGTCTTATTAATCATAACTCGAGCTTGAACCACGTGGCGGTATCAGACAGATACCTGGCGACTCGTGAGCAAAGGTGACATAATTAGAGCTAATAAAACTAAGGCTAATAAGAGCAACACTTCTGCCTCTGCTTCTGTAACAGGGTGCTTTTTACCCTTGACACCTTCCCTGCCCACTCAAACTCTGAAATAATCGTAACCAGATTCCGGAAAAAGGCCTTTTGTACAAAGATCGGAAGCGTCTGGAATATGAATAGGAACCTTGGCAGGATATTCATCTGCACCACTTGGACCCTCCCTGCCTGAAACACAGTCACATTCTAACGAGTTCTTCCCCTTTTTTGGTATTGTAGCCATCTGGGATGGCCACTTCCCGATTACAAAATGGACCCTTTGCAAAGATTGCAGGGAAAATGGACAATGCTGAGAAAACAAGCAGGTTCAGAGCCTGTCTGTATATTGGAGCCGCAGCTCCCAGACAAGACCAAAACTGTAGGCCTATTAGCATACTAATGGCCCATCCCGGGAACAAAAGAGTAACATTTGAATAACCGATACTAAGGCAGACACCCCGGCGCCAGAGGTGACCGAAACAAAGCAGGCCAACGGCCACCTAGGACACGCCCAGCCATCAGGGCACCCACCCCTTTATTGGATGAAATCAATAAGAATGATCAAGAAACGGCCCAATTGATTGGGGCCAAGTTCAAGGCCCGCCCAAAAGAGCCCGAAGCCCCTTTGGGTATAAAAAGAAGGCCCCGAGAGAGAATTGCTCTCTTGGACTTGGCTCTCACAGTGGAGTGGAGGGGGGGGGTGTGGAGTTGGGGGTGTGGAGTGGGGAGTGTGTGTGTGGAGTGTGGGGGATGTGTGTGTGGAGTGGGGGGGGGTCTGGAGGAGAGGGCGAGTGCCGGGGAGGGGGGGGGGGGGGGCGGTGGGACGAGTGCCGGGGAGGAGAGGGCGAGTGCCGGGGAGAAGAGGGCGAGTGCCGAGGAGGAGGGGGTGGCGAATGCCGGGGAGGAGAGGGTGAATGCATGGGGGCGAGTGCCGGGGAGGAGAGGGCGAGTGGCTGGGAGGAGGTGGGGGCGAATGCCGGGGAGGAGAGGGTGAGTGCCGGGGTGGGGGGGGGGCGAATGCAGGCGAGGAGAGGGTAAATGCATGGGGGCGAGTGCCGGGAGGAGAGGGCGAGTGCCGTGGAGGAGGTGAGGACGAGTGCCGGGGAGGAGGTGGGGGCGAGTGCCGGGGAGGGGGGCGGATGGTGAATGCCGGCGAGGAGAGGGCGAGTGCCGGGGAGGAGGTGGGGGCGAGTGCCAGGGAGTGGGGGGGTGGTGAATGCCGGCGAGGAGAGGGTGAATGCATGGGGGAGAGTGCCGGGAGGAGAGGGCGAGTGCCGTGGAGGAGGTGAGGACGAGTGCCGGGAAGTGGGGGGTTGGCGAACGCCGGCGAGGAGAGGGTGAATGCATGGGGGGAGAGTGCTGGGGAGGAGAGCGCGAGTGCCGGGGAGGAGGTGGGCAAGTGCCGGGGAGGAGAGGGCGAGTGCCGGGGAGAGGGAACGAGTGCCGGGGTGAGGGAGGGGGGCGAGTGCCAGGGGGAGGGGGGGGCGAGTGCCGGGGAGGAGGTGGGGGCGAGTGCCGGGGAGGGGGGCGGATGGTGAATGCCGGCGAGGACAGGGCGAGTGCCGGGGAGGAGGTGGGGGCGAGTGCCAGGGAGTGGGCGGGTGGCGAATGCCGGCGAGGAGAGGGTGAATGCATGGGGGGAGAGTGCCGGGGAGGAGAGGGCGAGTGCCGTGGAGGAGGTGAGGACGAGTGCCGGGGAGTGGAGGGGTGGCGAATGCCGGCGAGGAGAGGGTGAATGCATGGGGGAGAGTGCTGGGGAGGAGGTGGGGGCGAGTGCCGGGGATGGGGGGGGGGCGAATGCCGACGAGGAGAGGGTGAATGCATGTGGGAGACTGCCGGGGAGGAGAGGGCGAGTGCCGGGGAGGAGGTGGGCAAGTGCCGGGGAGGAGAGGGCGAGTGCCGGGGAGAGGGGACGAGTGCCGGGGAGAGGGGGACGAGTGCCGGGGTGAGGGAGGGGGGCGAGTGCCAGAGGGAGGGGGGGGCGAGTGCCGGGGTGAGGGGGCGAGTGCCGGGGAGGAGAGGGCGAGTGCCGGAGAGGGGGGGTGAGTGCCGGGGGGGGGGGGGGGGGGGAGGGCGAGTGCCGGGGAGAGGGGGCGAGTGCCGGGGAGGAGAGGCCGAGTGCCAGGGAGGGGAGGGCGAGTGCCGGGGAGGAGTGGGCGAGTGCCGGGGAGGGGGGGTGAGTGCCGGATAGGGGGGGGGGACGCGAGTGCCGGGGAGCAGAGGGCGAGTGCCGGGGAGAGGGGGCGAGTGCCGGGGAGAGGGGGCGAGTGCCGCAGAGACAGAGGTGGACAAGTGCCGGGGAGGAGAGGGTGAGTGCCGGGGAGAGGGGACCAGTGCCGGGGTGAGGGAGGGGGGCGAGTGCCGGGGAGAGGGGGCGAGTGCCGGGGAGGAGAGGGCGAGTGCCGGGGAGGCGAGTGAGTGCCGGGGGGGGGGGAACGCAAGTGCCGGGGAGGAAGAGGGCGAGTGCCAGGGAGGGGGGGTGAGTGCCGGGGAGGAGAGGGCGAGTGCCGGGGAGGAGGTGGGGGCGAGTGCCGGGGATGGGGGGGGGGGGCGAATGCCGACGAGGAGAGGGTGAATGCATGTGGGAGGGTGCCGGGGAGGCGGAGGGCGAGTGCCGGGGAGGAGGTGGGCAAGTGCCGGAAGGAGAGGGCGAGTGCCGGAGAGAGGGGACGAGTGCCGGGGTGAGGGAGGGGGGCGAGTGCCAGGGGGAGGGGGGGGGCGAGTGCCTGGGAGAGGGGACGAGTGCCGGGGAGGAGAGGGCGAGTGCCGGGGAGGGGGGTGAGTGCCGGGGGAGGGGAACGCGAGTGCCGGGGAGGAGAGGGCGAGTGCCAGGGAGGGGGAGGGCGAGTGTTGGGGAGGAGAAGGCGAGTGCCGGGGAGGAGATGGCGAGTGCTGGGGAGGAGAGGGCGAGTGCCGGGGAGAGGGGGCAAGTGCCAGTGTGGAGAGGGCGAGTGCCGGTGAGGAGAGGTTGAATGCATGGGGGCGAGTGCCGGGGAGGAGAGGGTGCATGCCGGGGGGGAGGTGGGGCGAGTACCGGGGAGGAGATGGGGGCGAGTGCCGGGGAGCAGTGGGTGAGTGCCGGGGTGGGGGGGGTGAGGGCGAATGCAGGCGAGGAGAGGGTAAATGCATGTGGGAGAGTGCCGGGGAGGAGAGGGCGAGTGCCGGGGAGGGGAGGGCGAGTGCCGGGCAGGAGTGGGCGAGTGCCGGGGAGGGGGGGTGGGTGCCGGAGGGGGGGGGGGACGCGAGTGCCGGGGAGGAGAGGGCGAGTGCCGGGGAGGAGAGGGCGAGTGCCGGAGAGGGGGGTGAGTGCCGGGGGGGGGGGGGGCGAGTGCCGGGGAGAGGGGGCGAGTGCCGGGGAGGAGAGGCCGAGTGCCAGGGAGGGAGGGCGAGTGCCGGGGAGGAGTGGGCGAGTGCCGGGGAGGGGGGGTGAGTGCCGGAGAGGGGGGGGGACGCGAGTGCCGGGGAGGAGAGGGCGAGTGCCGGGGAGAGGGGACGAGTGCCGGGGTGAGGGAGGGGGGCGAGTGCCAGAGGGAGGGGGGGGGGCGAGTGCCGGGGAGAGGGGGCGAGTGCCGGGGAGGAGAGGGCGAGTGCCGGAGAGGGGGGGGGGGGGCGAGTGCCGGGGGGGGGGGGGGGGGGGGCGAGTGCCGGGGAGAGGGGGCGAGTGCCGGGGAGGAGAGGCCGAGTGCCAGGGAGGGGAGGGCGAGTGCCGGGGAGGAGTGGGCGAGTGCCGGGGAGGAGAGGGCGAGTACCGGAGAGGGGGGTGAGTGCCGGGGGGGGGGGGGGGCGAGTGCCGGGGGAGAGGGGGCGAGTGCCGGGGAGGAGAGGCCGAGTGCCAGGGAGGGGAGGGCGAGTGCCGGGGAGGAGTGGGCGAGTGCCGGGGAGGAGAGGGCGAGTACCGGAGAGGGGGGTGAGTGCCGGGGGGGGGGGGGGGCGAGTGCCGGGGAGAGGGGGCGAGTGCCGGGGAGGAGAGGCCGAGTGCCAGGGAGGGGAGGGCGAGTGCCGGGGAGGAGTGGGCGAGTGCCGGGGGAGGGGGGGTGAGTGCCGGAGAGGGGGGGGGACGCGAGTGCCGGGGGAGGAGAGGGCGAGTGCCGGGGAGAGGGGACGAGTGCCGGGGTGAGGGAGGGGGGGCGAGTGCCAGAGGGAGGGGGGGGGGGCGAGTGCCGGGGAGAGGGGGCGAGTGCCGGGGAGGAGAGGGCGAGTGCCGGAGAGGGGGGGGGGGGGGGCGAGTGCCGGGGGGGGGGGGGGGGCGAGTGCCGGGGAGAGGGGGCGAGTGCCGGGGAGGAGAGGCCGAGTGCCAGGGAGGGGGAGGGCGAGTGCCGGGGAGGAAGTGGGCGAGTGCCGGGGAGGGGGGGGGTGAGTGCCGGAGAGGGGGGGGGACGCGAGTGCCGGGGAGGAGAGGGCGAGTGCCGGGGAGAGGGGGGCGAGTGCCGCAGAGACAGAGGTGGACAAGTGCCGGGGAGGAGAGGGTGAGTGCCGGGGAGAGGGGACCAGTGCCGGGGTGAGGGAGGGGGGCGAGTGCCGGGGAGAGGGGGGCGAGTGCCGGGGAGGAGAGGGCGAGTGCCGGGGAGGCGAGTGAGTGCCTGGGGGGGGGGGGGGGGAACGGAAGTGCCGGGGAGGAGAGGGCGAGTGCCAGGGAGGGGGGGTGAGTGCCGGGGAGGAGAGGGCGAGTGCCGGGGAGGAGGTGGGGGCGAGTGCCGGGGATGGGGGGGGGGCGAATGCCGACGAGGAGAGGGTGAATGCATGTGGGAGAGTGCCGGGGAGGCGAGGGCGAGTGCCGGGGAGGAGGTGGGCAAGTGCCGGGGAGGAGAGGGCGAGTGCCGGAGAGAGGGGACGAGTGCCGGGGTGAGGGAGGGGGGCGAGTGTCAGGGGGAGGGGGGGGGCGAGTGCCTGGGAGAGGGGACGAGTGCCGGGGAGGGGGGTGAGTGCCGGGGGAGGGGAACGCGAGTGCCGGGGAGGAGAGGGCGAGTGCCAGGGGAGGGGAGGGTGAGTGTTGGGGAGGAGAAGGCGAGTGCCGGGGAGGAGATGGCGAGTGCTGGGGAGGAGAGGGCGAGTGCCGGGGAGAGGGGGCAAGTGCCAGTGTGGAGAGGGCGAGTGCCGGTGAGGAGAGGTTGAATGCATGGGGGCGAGTGCCGGGGAGGAGAGGGTGCATGCCGGGGAGGAGGTGGGGCGAGTACCGGGGAGGAGATGGGGGCGAGTGCCAGGGAGCAGTGGGTGAGTGCCGGGGTGGGGGGGGTGAGGGCGAATGCAGGCGAGGAGAGGGTAAATGCATGGGGGCGAGTGCCGGGGAGGAGAGGACGAGTACCGGGGAGGTGGGGGGCGAGTGCCGGGGAGGGGGGCGGATGGTGAATGCCGGCGAGGAGGAGGGCGAGTGCCGGGGAGGAGGTGGGGGCGAGTGCCAGGGAGTGGGCGGGTGGCGAATGCCGGCGAGGAGAGGGTGAATGCATGGGGGAGAGTGCCAGGGAGAGGGGGCGAGTGCCGCGGAGACAGAGGTGGGCAAGTGCCGGGGAGGAGAGGGCGAGTGCCGGGGAGAGGGGGCGAGTGCCGGGGTGAGGGAGGGGGGGCGAGTGCCAGGGGGAGGGGGGGCGAGTGCCGGGGAGAGGGTGCGAGTGCCGGGGAGGAGAGGGCGAGTGCCGGGGAGGGGGGTGAGTGCCGGGGGAGGGGAACGCGAGTGCCGGGGAGGAGAGGGCGAGTGCCAGGGAGGGGGGTGAGTGCCGGGGGGGGGGGGGGGGGCGAGTGCCGGGGAGAGGGGGCGAGTCCCGGGGAGGAGAGGGCGAGCGCCAGGGAGGGGAGGGCGAGTGCTGGGGAGGAGAAGGCGAGTGCCGGGGAGGAGATGGCGAGTGCCGTGGGGGGGAGTGGGCGAGTGCCGGTGAGGAGAGGGTGAATGCATGGGGGCGAGTGCCGGGGAGGAGAGGGCGAGTGGCTGGGAGGAGGTGGGGGCGAATGCCGGGGAGGAGAGGGTGCATGCCGGGGAGGAGGTAGGGCGAGTGCCGGGGAGGAGGTGCGGGCGAGTGCCGGGGAGCAGTGGGGGAGAGGGGACGAGTGCCGGGGTGAGGGAGGGGGGCGAGTGCCGGGGGAGGGGGGGCGAGTGCCGGGGAGAGGGGGCGATTGCCGGGGAGGAGAGGGCGAGTGCCGGGGAGAGGGGGGTGAGTGCCGGGGGGGGCGGGCGAGTGCCGGGGAGAGGGGGCGAGTGCCGGGGAGGAGAGGGCGAGTGCCGGGGAGGAGTGGGCGAGTGCCGGGGAGGGGGGTGAGTGCCGGGGGGGCGGGCGAGTGCCGGGGAGAGGGGGCGAGTGCCGGGGAGGAGAGGGTGAGTGCCGGGGAGGAGAGGGCGAGTGCCGGGGAGGAGTGGGCGAGTGCCGGGGAGGGGGGTGAGTGCCGGGGGGGGCGGGCGAGTGCCGGGGAGAGGGGGCGAGTGCCGGGGAGGAGAGGGCGAGTGCCGGGGAGAGGGGGCGAGTGCCGCAGAGACAGAGGTAGGCAAGTGCCGGGGAGGAGAGGGTGAGTGCCGGGGAGAGGGGACCAGTGCCGGAGTGAGGGAGGGGGGCGAGTGCCGGGGAGAGGGGGCGTGTGCCGGGGAGGAGAGGGCGAGTGCCGGGGAGGCGAGTGAGTGCCGGGGGTGTGTGGGGGGGGGGTAACGCGAGTGCCGGGGAGGAGAGGGCGAGTGCCGGGGAGGAGTGGGCGAGTGCCGGGGAGGGGGTGGTGAGTGCCGGAGAGGGGGGGGGGACGCGAGTGCCGGGGAGGAGAGGGCGAGTGCCGGGGAGAGGGGGCGAGTGCCGCAGAGACAGAGGTAGGCAAGTGCCGGGGAGGAGAGGGTGAGTGCCGGGGAGAGGGGACCAGTGCCGGAGTGAGGGAGGGGGGGCGAGTGCCGGGGAGAGGGGGCGTGTGCCGGGGAGGAGAGGGCGAGTGCCGGGGAGGCGAGTGAGTGCCGGGGGGGTGTGGGGGGGGGGGAACGCGAGTGCCGGGGAGGAGAGGGGCGAGTGCCACGGAGGGGGGGTGAGTGCCGGGGAGGAGAGGGCGAGTGCCGGGGAGGGGGGTGAGTACCGGGGGGGGGGACGCGAGTGCCGGGGAGGAGAGGGCGAGTGCCAGGGAGGGGCGGGCGAGTGCCGGGGAGAGGGCGAGTGCCGGGGAGGAGTGGGCGAGTGCCGGGGAGGGGGGGGTGAGTGCCGGAGAGGGGGGGGGGGACGCGAGTGCCGGGGAGGAGAGGGCGAGTGCCGGGGAGAGGGGGCGAGTGCCGCAGAGACAGAGGTAGGCAAGTGCCGGGGAGGAGAGGGTGAGTGCCGGGGAGAGGGGACCAGTGCCGGAGTGAGGGAGGGGGGCGAGTGCCGGGGAGAGGGGGCGAGTGCCGGGGGGGTGTGGGGGGGGGGGGGGAACGCGAGTGCCGGGGAGGAGAGGGCGAGTGCCAGGGAGGGGGGGTGAGTGCCGGGGGGGGGGGGGCGAGTGCCGGGGAGAGGGGGCGAGTGCCAGGGAGGGGAGGGCGAGTGCCGGGGAGGGGGGGTGAGTGCCGGAGAGGGGGGGCGGGACGCGAGTGCCGGGGAGGAGAAGGCGTGTGACGGGGAGAGGGGGCGAGTGCCAGCGTGGAGAGAGGGCGAGTGCCGGGGGAGCAAAGGGCAAGTGCCGCGGAGACAGAGGTGGGCAAGTGCCGGGGAGGAGAGGGCGAGTGCCGGGGAGAGGGGGCGAGTGCCGCGGAGACAGAGGTGGGCAAGTGCCGGGGAGGAGTGGGCGAGTGCCGGGGAGGGGGGTGGTGAGTGCCGGAGAGGGGGGGGGACGCGAGTGCCGGGGAGGAGAGGGCGAGTGCCGGGGAGGAGTGGGCGAGTGCCGGGGAGGGGGTGGTGAGTGCCCGAGAGGGGGGGGGGGACGCGAGTGCCGGGGAGGAGAGGGCGAGTGCCGGGGAGAGGGGGCGAGTGCCGCAGAAACAGAGGTAGGCAAGTGCCGGGGAGGAGAGGGTGAGTGCCGGGGAGAGGGGACCAGTGCCGGAGTGAGGGAGGGGGGCGAGTGCCGGGGAGAGGGGGCGTGTGCCGGGGAGGCGAGTGAGTGCCGGGGGGGTGTGGGGGGGGGAACGCGAGTGCCGGGGAGGAGAGGGCGAGTGCCAGGGAGGGGGGGTGAGTGCCGGGGAGGAGAGGGCGAGTGCCGGGGAGGGGGGGTGAGTACCGGGGGGGGGGGGACGCGAGTGCCGGGGAGGAGAGGGCGAGTGCCAGGGAGGGGCGGGCGAGTGCCGGGGAGAGGGCGAGTGCCGGGGAGGAGTGGGCGAGTGCCGGGGAGGGGGGGGGTGAGTGCCGGAGAGGGGGGGGGACGCGAGTGCCGGGGAGGAGAGGGCGAGTGCCGGGGAGAGGGGGCGAGTGCCGCAGAGACAGAGGTAGGCAAGTGCCGGGGAGGAGAGGGTGAGTGCCGGGGAGAGGGGACCAGTGCCGGAGTGAGGGAGGGGGGCGAGTGCCGGGGAGAGGGGGGCGAGTGCCGGGGAGGCGAGTGAGTGCCGGGGGGGTGTGGGGGGGGGGGGGAACGCGAGTGCCGGGGAGGAGAGGGCGAGTGCCAGGGAGGGAGGGTGAGTGCCGGGGAGGAGAGGGCGAGTGCCGGGGAGGGGGGTGAGTGCCGGGGGGACGGGGACGCGAGTGCCGGGGAGGAGAGGGCGAGTGCCAGGGAGGGGGGTGAGTGCCGGGGGGGGGGGGGGTGGGCCAGTGCCGGGGAGAGGGGGCGAGTGCCGGGGAGGAGAGGGCGAGTGCCAGGGAGGGGGAGGGCGAGTGCCGGGGAGGAGTGGGCGAGTGCCGGGGAGGGGGGGGGTGAGTGCCATAGAGGGGGGGGGGGACGCGAGTGCCGGGGAGGAGAGGGCGAGTGCCGGGGAGAGGGGGCAAGTGCCAGTGTGGAGAGGGCGCGTGCCGGGGAGCAAAGGGCGAGTGCTGCGGAGACAGAGGTGGGCAAGTGCCGGGGAGGAGAGGGCGAGTGCCGGGGAGAGGGGACGAGTGCCGGGGTGAGGGAGGGAGGCGAGTGCCAGGGGGAGGGGTACGAGTGCCGGGAAGAGGGGGCGATTGCCGGGGAGGAGAGGGCGAGTGCCGGGGAGCAAAGGGGCGAGTGCCAGGGAGGGGAGGGCGAGTGCCGGGGAGGGGGGGGTGAGTGCCGGAGAGGGGGGCGGGACGCGAGTGCCGGGGAGGAGAAGGCGTGTGACGGGGAGAGGGGGCGAGTGCCAGCGTGGAGAGGGCGAGTGCCGGGGGAGCAAAGGGCGAGTGCCCGCGGAGACAGAGGTGGGCAAGTGCCGGGGAGGAGAGGGCGAGTGCCGGGGAGAGGGGGCGAGTGCCGCGGAGACAGAGGTGGGCAAGTGCCGGGGAGGAGAGGGCGAGTGCCGGGGAGAGGGGGGCGAGTGCCGGGGTGAGGGAGGGGGGCGAGTGCCAGGGAGAGGGGGGGCGAGTGCCGGGGGAGAGGGTGCGTGTGCCGGGGAGGAGAGGGCGAGTGCCGGGGAGGGGGGTGAGTGCCGGGGGAGGGAACGCGAGTGCCGGGGAGGAGAGGGCGAGTGCCAGGGAGGGGGGTGAGTGCTGGGGAGGAGAAGGCGAGTGCCGGGGAGGAGATGGCGAGTGCTGGGGAGGAGAGGGCGAGTGCCGGGGAGAGGGGGCAGGTGCCAGTGTGGAGAGGGGCGAGTGCCGGGGAGCAAAGGGCGAGTGCCGCGGAGACAGAGGTGGGCAAGTGCCGGGGAGGATGAGGGCGAGTGCCGGGGAGAGGGGACGAGTGCCGGGGTGAGGAGGGGGGCGAGTGCCAGGGGGAGGGGTACGAGTGCCGGGGAGAGGGGGGCGAGTGCCGGGGAGGAGAGGGCGACTGCCGGGGAGGGGGGTGAGTGCCGGATGGGGGGGACGCGAGTGCCGTGGAGGAGAGGGCGAGTGCCGGGGAGAGGGGGGCGAGTGCCGGGGAGGCGAGTGAGTGCCGGGGGGGTGTGGGGGGGGGGGGGGACGCGAGTGCCGGGGAGGAGAGGGCGAGTGCCAGGGAGGGAGGGTGAGTGCCGGGGAGGAGAGGGCGAGTGCCGGGGAGGGGGGTGAGTGCCGGGGGGACGGGGACGCGAGTGCCGGGGAGGAGAGGGCGAGTGCCAGGGAGGGGGGTGAGTGCCGGGGGGGGGGGGGGGTGGGCCAGTGCCGGGGAGAGGGGGCGAGTGCCGGGGAGGAGAGGGCGAGTGCCAGGGAGGGGAGGGCGAGTGCCGGGGAGGAGTGGGCGAGTGCCGGGGAGGGGGGGGGTGAGTGCCGTAGAGGGGGGGGGGACGCGAGTGCCGGGGAGGAGAGGGCGAGTGCCGGGGAGAGGGGGCAAGTGCCAGTGTGGAGAGGGCGCGTGCCGGGGAGCAAAGGGCGAGTGCTGCGGAGACAGAGGTGGGCAAGTGCCGGGGAGGAGAGGGCGAGTGCCGGGGAGAGGGGACGAGTGCCGGGGTGAGGGAGGGAGGCGAGTGCCAGGGGGAGGGGTACGAGTGCCGGGAAGAGGGGGCGATTGCCGGGGAGGAGGAGGGCGAGTGCCGGGGAGCAAAGGGCGAGTGCCAGGGAGGGGAGGGCGAGTGCCGGGGAGGGGGGTTGAGTGCCGGAGAGGGGGGCGGGACGCGAGTGCCGGGGAGGAGAAGGCGTGTGACGGGGAGAGGGGGCGAGTGCCAGCGTGGAGAGGGCGAGTGCCGGGGGAGCAAAGGGCGAGTGCCGCGGAGACAGAGGTGGGCAAGTGCCGGGGAGGAAGAGGGCGAGTGCCGGGGAGAGGGGGCGAGTGCCGCGGAGACAGAGGTGGGCAAGTGCCGGGAGGAGAGGGCGAGTGCCGGGGAGAGGGGGCGAGTGCCGGGGTGAGGGAGGGGGGCGAGTGCCAGGGAGAGGGGGGGCGAGTGCCGGGGAGAGGGTGCGTGTGCCGGGGAGGAGAGGGCGAGTGCCGGGGAGGGGGGTGAGTGCCGGGGGAGGGGAACGCGAGTGCCGGGGAGGAGAGGGCGAGTGCCAGGGAGGGGGGTGAGTGCTGGGGAGGAGAAGGCGAGTGCCGGGGAGGAGATGGCGAGTGCTGGGGAGGAGAGGGCGAGTGCCGGGGAGAGGGGGCAGGTGCCAGTGTGGAGAGGGCGAGTGCCGGGGAGCAAAGGGCGAGTGCCGCGGAGACAGAGGTGGGCAAGTGCCGGGGAGGAGAGGGCGAGTGCCGGGGAGAGGGGACGAGTGCCGGGGTGAGGGAGGGGGGCGAGTGCCAGGGGGAGGGGTACGAGTGCCGGGGAGAGGGGGCGAGTGCCGGGGAGGAGAGGGCGACTGCCGGGGAGGGGGGTGAGTGCCGGATGGGGGGGACGCGAGTGCCGTGGAGGAGAGGGCGAGTGCCAAGGAGGGGGGGGTGAGTCCCGGATGGGGGGGGGGGGCGAGTGCCGGGGAGACGGGGCGACTGCCGGGGAGGAGTGGGCGAGTGCCGGGGAGGGGGGGGTGAGTGCCGGAGAGG